>NC_064542.1:5105000-5705000 GCF_023856365.1 Brienomyrus brachyistius | reverse complement strand
TCCACACACATGTGGATGCCCTGGCTGTTCCTAAAAAAAAAACATATAGCCGGATTCTTCTTCGTTTGTACTCTGATGAATTCGCTGGCCCTCAGTGGCTGTGACTACCAGCCCGTGGTAGTCACATACCACCTCACCAGCCTGGAACTGCCGGGTGGTGCAGACTCCCTTCCCCATCCCCGCAATGTCCGCCACAACAAGTCCCTTCCACTTCTGCCTGCGGATGAGGTCCTATATGTGGCTAGAATCAATGGCGGTGTTCACGGAGCCCACTTGTCTCCAGTCCTTGAGGACGCTGGCCGCGCTTGGAACGTTGCTTCTCCAGCCTTGGTTCCTGATCCAAGCGTCGACCCGGGACTCGGTGGGCTGCCGTCTGCCAAAGTGTGCTGTCAAGAACAAAGCAAATTGTTGTCAGTTAGGAAGACTATGTAGATAGGATTGCTTATCAGTAAAATGCTTTAAAAATTAGTACTACAAACAATACTCACAGAGGACATGCCGGACACGCATCCTCATCTGGGCCTTCAGCCAGCGCTCATAGAGCCGTCGCTGAAACTGGCCCGACTTCTGTGTCCGTACATTCTTATCTGGGACGTCGCCATCCAGGGTCACAGGGTTGGTTTGAAGTAGCTGATCGAATGCTGCCTGGACATCCATCTGCTGGTTGGACCCCATGGCAGCATCCCGTGCGGCGCCACGGGCAGAACAGCTGGATCCTTCTTCAGCAGAGTCAGCGCTGGGATAAAAAAACACACACACACAAATAAGTTTTACGGTTAGTGTTCAGTGGTGAGGACTTTGGTTGTGTGTCTTGATGTTGGTTGGTAAGTGTATTGACAAACGGAAAACATGCATACCTCGAGTCACCTGCCAGCTTCTTCAGCAGCTTACTGGCCAGCACCACATTCCGCGACTGCTTCATCCTATAGTGCTCGTCAGCCGTCGCAGTAGAATGTGTGAGGTAATCGGCCACCAAGGACTTCTGCTGGTCACTCAAGTCCTTGGTGGCCGTCTCAAAGATGCGCCGGGCCATCTGGCTGGTGACTGGATCCAGCTTGTATCTAAAATACAAAATGAATAAGAAATTCATTAATACGTTTCACACAACACCTGACAATGTGTATCTAGAGCAAATTATAGTGGGAATGAATCATGGTGATTAGCTGACTTTTGGTGTAGCCGGCTGAGGTCATTCGACGCATTGAAGATCGGCCGGCCTGCAGTGGAGACAAAGAACCGTCCATCTCCTCCCTGGTCATCCGTCGTCATCCGGCTTCTCTTGGATGTCAGGAGCTGTGGCCGTACCCGGGTGAAGTAGATGTCGAACCACTGTTGGCAGAGGAAAACGACTTAATTTCTGCTTTTGAAATAAACGACAAAATAAATCTTTTCAAACTTGATATACTTACCGTCTCCTCCTCAGAGGACAGTGCAAACGTGGCCACTTGCTGCGCCGACGTCTTGTGCTCCTTCACCCCAATCACCGCATGGTCCGATTCGGTCCTGCTCCTGGCCATCCACTCCTCGACCTGCACAAGACAATGATGCCCCACTGATCAAAAAGAGAACCGGCAAAAAAGAAAAGTGGTGAAGACAAAAAAAAAAAAAAGAGTAAAATACTTACGGTCATGTGCTCCACCACGCCTGGTCGCTGGAGATGTTTTAGAATGACCGTGGCCTCCAGGTAGTAGAGGACCAGGCAGCATTCCGCAGACTCCAGGGGCCTCTCCTCAGGATACACCTTGCCAAGGATTGCCAAGAAGTCGTTCTTGGCAGCCCTCAGCACGGCCCAGCAGTCCTCTGGACTGAGAGGGTCCTTCTCCGTGAGGACGGCATGTCTATGTGTGGGGGGAAAACAGAAGAATATTCCATTACTGTCAATCCTAATTAATACAATCCACATTTTAATGTGCTCACGATGTAAAATGGCTCTGGATCTCCAGGCAGGACACCACAGGAGCAGTGAGGGAGATAAAAAAAAAAACAAGAGTGTTAAACATAGCAGAGGAGATATATAATCAAACCGTGATATGAAATTTAATGGACAGTCGAACTTACCTCCTGTGGATGATCTCCTTACTCACCAACTTGGCAGAGCTCTGCTGTAGTGAGCTCAGGTACTCCACAAAGAACTTTGCCTCGTTCCACAAGGCAATGTTGTCACGCCGCAGGTCGGTGGTGACAGTGTGGTACTTGAGGAATCTGTCAGAGGAAGGACAGGTATGTAAGTATCCATATGTATATGTACATAAACTTGTACATGCAGTCATGACAAAGACAATAGCGGGAGAACTTCTTCCTCGAAGAAACAGATATGTAATACAACATATGCCTAAAATATAAAAACAAACCATGCTACCAACCTCTTCAGGCTCTTCATGTAGTTCACCTGAGTCTGCCTGGAGAGACCAGCCTCAGTCAGCTCCCGAAAGAAGAGCTTCGTCTTCTCCCTCTCCCTGACAAACTCAAGGGAAGGCTCTCCGGGGTTCACAAAAAACATGAACCTGCTGACGTTTTCCACCTGGAAAGAAAAATCAGCATTAGATATATCCATTGCTTAGAAAAAAATCCATTGCTTAGAAAAAATCAATTGTTTAGAAAAAGTGTATTTTTATGGGAGACCTCACCTCCTGCTTGAAATTCTCATTCAGGAGATCCTTCTCCAAGTATGTGGCGAAGCCCTTCAGGAGGGGATGGTCCAGGGAATGTTTCCTGTACAGTCCCTTCTCCTGCATCATCTGCCTGGAGGTCTGTGGCCATTGCACCTCCCGGGTACTGCCAAATGGAAAACACATTTCGTCATACAACTGCACATTCAACGTGTGGCTCACAAACAAAAGCAAAAGGTATCAGTGAAAGCTGTAAAACCGAGATAATCATACTTACACTTGAAAGGTCTCGCCGCTGCTGTCACTGACAACAATGTCTTCTGACTGCTCACTTGCAGAGCTCTCCGGTCCCTGCGCGGTTGCACCAGCCACCACAGGAACACTGCTGGTCTGCGCCGCCACTGCTGGGAAGGGGATGTCAGTCACCACCATGTGCCGATGCTCCAGCTCCTGGACCAACCTTTCATAAATGATAAAAATAAATAAATTAAAAACTGTTAGTCAATTTCATACAGAAGAAAGATGTGAGGTGTGTAAAACAGGCTGAAGAGTTTTCCCACCAACCTGCCAAACGCATTAGTGTCATCCAAAATCTCCCGCAGGTGCCTGTAGCTGAAGACCCTGCCCCACTGCAGAAGTTCAAGGGAATTCTGCTTTTCCTTCTCCATCACTTCCTGGATGGCCTCTTTCGAAGACCTCTTCATGCACACCCTAGCCAGATGCACTGAGAGGCTTGGCTGTGTCTTCTTGCACACGGGGCAGAGCAGGAAATGCCTGCTGGAAGCACTGGGGATAAAAATACAATTAAAAAAGTCATAAATAAAGATTAGATTTGATTCATTACTTTTAGTTGAATAAAGAAACAGTCCAGTCATCATCAACACTGTTCGTTTCACAGTGGTTTGGATAAATAACATTTGCATATCCTGATGGCTCCTAGACTGAGTAAAGTACATAATCACAGCTATTGAAACATGTTGACTAATTACTTACATTTATATTAAAATATAATTTAATATATTAAATTAAACTTAAGTTGCTTCAAAATATTGTTTTAGTTTTGTAATGGATGCAATTTAAGTTTTAACAATAGCAGTCAGTGGTCAGAGACTTTTGCACAGTGTCAGTAAAGTAGAACAAGTTTATCCACAATTTCTACAGATTCAAATGAAATAATAAATTGACCATAACTTACAACTTGGAAGCCATTCTTGAGAAGTTGTTCAACAAAAGATGAAATCTTCAACAGAATCTGGAGCTCTTGTCTCGCTGGAAGCAGAGGTAGAGTGACTTTACATGTGCAGGTCTCCTCTTAATATACCATTCTGACCGCGTCCCCCACCTCCGCCCCCCGTAGCCCCGCCCACCCCACCTTCAGTGTCACTGTGAGGGACACCTTGAAATTCAAATGTGAAAGAAAGTAACTTTTAAAAATGATAAGAACTGAATTTATATTTCTAAATAGAGTGATAAATCGATAGTGCAGTTGTAAAACTTCTGCACGACTTCGCCACCACATCACATTTCCGTATACTATAATATCATTTACCAGAACAACAGATCCCATATGTTGCTGCTCATATACATTTGATTTATGTCTGTCTTTGCCATTTAAAGACCATGTTGTGACTCGGGCAACTTTAATATAAACTACTGGAGCTGAAATATTCTCAGTTTTACAATCCCTTGATTAATATGGAAGATCGTAATTTAATATAAACAGAATGGTAATAATGAAAGTTTGCTTTCTTGTCACAGTAATCTACCGCAACGCACCGCATACCATCGGAAGGCTACTGCGATTCTGAGCAACACTGGCAATATGATCCATTTTTTTCGCCGCTATTACCCTGAAATTTCTGACTGAAATCGCTACCCCGCTCTAACGCACACTCGGACTCACCCACTCTTCGCAGCGAGCCAGCCTTAAAGGGCCCGGATCGCATTACAGATTGTAATACAGATTGTTCTAATCCGTACTGTTCTGACACAGGCAATACATAAAGTGACTACTCATATTAGCAGGAGGATAGGCTGAGTGTATAATGTTCCTAATATTTTGGTGTATTGCTCTTCATGCAATGGGGCTATCGGCATTACTGGTTGTAAAAAATAATAATGATAATTATAATAAAATATTTGATACATTTATCTGACTCAATCTTTTTTTTCTACGTATATATGTGATCTCAGCGCAATTGTTGTGTTATTATTGGGGGATGGCTATCCCTGCATGTGCATCACAGAGGTGCAAAACAGCCATTAAGGAAACAATAGCCCTGGGCTGGCAAGGCTATCCCAGGAATGTGTCCCCTCATCTCAGATGGAGATATTCCCTGCTTGAGTAAATAACCTGCCTGATTGCAATGCTGATGACTCACAGGCTGAGTAATTTGTAACCAAATAGTTGGATTAAAAATATTTGCATCATTGTAATTTGTCCTTATTAGTGACTTTCAGTTGAATTCCAGTGATCATCTCCATTGTACAGTGCTCAATGCTTTGGATAAATGACATTTAAAATGAATATATAGGTCACTGATAAATGTGAATTATATATAAACATCCATGATGAATCTTGCAAGCAGTGAAATATTATTCCTGATGCATTACATATATAAGGGTTTGTCTGTGTTTGTTTTAATTTAAAGCAATTTAAAATGTGATTTTGATATATTTAACATAGAAGTCTGCTGGAGAGACACACACACACATTTGATGCTGCTGCAGATCAGGCCTGACCAGTTGGGCTATTTTTACTGAATACATTGCTTTGAAGTCTGTGATTTTATTATGGATATCTTGCTAATTCCCTTGCAAACTGTAAAATGAAAGCATGATTCCTTTCAGGCATCTGTTTCAGGCATCTGTACTGATTGTCAGGCCCTTCCAAAGTCTGTGTCCCCTCATCTCAGATGCTGATGTTAACAGCTTGAGTAAATGACCTGTGGGTCATTATACACATTATATATGTGTATAAAATATATTTATACACATCAGGATGGCCCACCCGAAGCTGCAAAGTGCAGACAAGTGTACAGCCTACCCTACATAGTGCACTACGTTTACTTTGTTTGTACCATGAGTTCTGTCTTTGCACCTTATCTGTTTGGCACTATCTGCAGACATCGTAACACTGTCTGGCTCTTGTTCCGAAAAAACATTATCAAAAGAAGGAAAAAAAGAATATTTAAAGAAGACAAAAAAAACATCCAAAGGGAAAAAACTTAACAAAAAAAACAATATCCGAAGAAGAAGGAAAAACATCCAAAGGGAAAAAAGAAGAACTGAAGGGCCAACGAGGTAGGGGGAAATACAAATTTCGCTGCGTTGGAGTGCCAAGCTGTGAAAGGCATTTGGCCAGAAGCCAAGGTAAGTGTTGTACCTGTTATTTTAAAAAAGCAGTTTTCAAAATGCTGCTTTATAATCGTATGAGATAGTCAGCCAGTGTGACAAGTGAAGGCGTTTTGAGTTTACCTACATAAAGTTTTATTTCTGTATTAGGGCATTGTCAGGAACAATGATGTGTTCATCGCCATGATGTGGTCAAAAAGCGATGCATTGAATCTTAGAAACATTTGTGATTTTTCAAACGATGCTTTTCGTTTTATTTAATCAGTAAAAGTTCCATCGGTTTTATATAGTACCCCTTGAAATATGTCTTCAGCTCATTTTCCGGGCATTTTACTAGAATGCATCCTGAGAAATACATACGCTCTGTTGCCTTTCCTTGGTGCCTTGACGTTTAGTGTTGAGTATAATTGTTGCAGTTGCTTTTGTTTATATTCCATGAGACCTGTCGGTGCTATGAGAAGTGTAATATACCCTTACCATACGCTATTGGAGCTGGAATTACCGCGGCTGCTGGCACCAAACTTGCCCTCCAATGGATCCTCGTTAAAGGATTTAAAGTGTACTCATTCTCATTACAGGGCCTCGAAAGAGTCCTGTATGGTTATTTTTCATCACTACCTCCCCGTGTCAGGAGTGGGTAATATATATATTGCTCTTGATCTAATAGGGCTATCGGCCTTACTGGTTGTAAAAAAAAGTATTGTGGTTGTCCCGATGTGTCTAGGAATATTATAGGCATTAAACACTATTCAAAAATGAGTACACCTGTTTTTTGATAGAAAGGTGTAACTTTATTGCACATTCATAAATATAATACAGAAACACAAAACAGAATAAAATGGGGCAAACTGAGGTACAGGGTTTCAGAGCCAGGAAAAAGTTCCTCCCCAACATTTATTTTTCTGACGGACAAAAATAAAATAATGTCCTGCCCCTCTGGCGTGCTGTACAACCTTGGCCGGAGGTTGGCTTTTTTCCGTGAGTGATTAACCAGCCGGCCAAAAGTCTGTATGCCTGGGTGACAGGCACACTCTGGTGAATGGGCATCCACACACATGTGGATGCCCTGGCTGTTCCTAAAAAAAAAACATATAGCCGGATTCTTCTTCGTTTGTACTCTTATGAATTCGCTGGCCCTCAGTGGCTGTGACTACCGGCCCGTGGTAGTCACATACCACCTCACCAGCCTGGAACTGCCGGGTGGTGCAGACTCCCTTCCCCATCCCCGCAATGTCCGCCACAACAAGTCCCTTCCACTTCTGCCTGCGGATGAGGTCCTATATGTGGCTAGAATCAATGGCGGTGTTCACGGAGCCCACTGGTCTCCAGTCCTTGAGGACGCTGGCCGCGCTTGGAACGTTGCTTCTCCAGCCTTGGTTCCTGATCCAAGCGTCGACCCGGGACTCGGTGGGCTGCCGTCTGCCAAAGTGTGCTGTCAAGAACAAAGCAAATTGTTGTCAGTTAGGAAGACTATGTAGATAGGATTGCTTATCAGTAAAATGCTTTAAAAATTAGTACTACAAACAATACTCACAGAGGACATGCCGGACACGCATCCTCATCTGGGCCTTCAGCCAGCGCTCATAGAGCCGTCGCTGAAACTGACCCGACTTCTGTGTCCGTACATTCTTATCTGGGACGTCGCCATCCAGGGTCACAGGGTTGGTTTGAAGTAGCTGATCGAATGCTGCCTGGACATCCATCTGCTGGTTGGACCCCATGGCAGCATCCCGTGCGGCGCCACGGGCAGAACAGCTGGATCCTTCTTCAGCAGAGTCAGCGCTGGGATAAAAAAACACACACACACAAATAAGTTTTACGGTTAGTGTTCAGTGGTGAGGACTTTGGTTGTGTGTCTTGATGTTGGTTGGTAAGTGTATTGACAAACGGAAAACATGCATACCTCGAGTCACCTGCCAGCTTCTTCAGCAGCTTACTGGCCAGCACCACATTCCGCGACTGCTTCATCCTATAGTGCTCGTCAGCTGTCGCAGTAGAATGTGTGAGGTAATCGGCCACCAAGGACTTCTGCTGGTCACTCAAGTCCTTGGTGGCCGTCTCAAAGATGCGCCGGGCCATCTGGCTGGTGACTGGATCCAGCTTGTATCTAAAATACAAAATGAATAAGAAATTCATTAATACGTTTCACACAACACCTGACAATGTGTATCTAGAGCAAATTATAGTGGGAATGAATCATGGTGATTAGCTGACTTTTGGTGTAGCCGGCTGAGGTCATTCGACGCATTGAAGATCGGCCGGCCTGCAGTGGAGACAAAGAACCGTCCATCTCCTCCCTGGTCATCCGTCGTCATCCGGCTTCTCTTGGATGTCAGGAGCTGTGGCCGTACCCGGGTGAAGTAGATGTCGAACCACTGTTGGCAGAGGAAAACGACTTAATTTCTGCTTTTGAAATAAACGACAAAATAAATCTTTTCAAACTTGATATACTTACCGTCTCCTCCTCAGAGGACAGTGCAAACGTGGCCACTTGCTGCGCCGACGTCTTGTGCTCCTTCACCCCAATCACCGCATGGTCCGATTCGGTCCTGCTCCTGGCCATCCACTCCTCGACCTGCACAAGACAATGATGCCCCACTGATCAAAAAGAGAACCGGCAAAAAGGAAAAGTGGTGAAGACAAAAAAAAAAAAAAGAGTAAAATACTTACGGTCATGTGCTCCACCACGCCTGGTCGCTGGAGATGTTTTAGAATGACCGTGGCCTCCAGGTAGTAGAGGACCAGGCAGCATTCCGCAGACTCCAGGGGCCTCTCCTCAGGATACACCTTGCCAAGGATTGCCAAGAAGTCGTTCTTGGCAGCCCTCAGCACGGCCCAGCAGTCCTCTGGACTGAGAGGGTCCTTCTCCGTGAGGACGGCATGTCTATGTGTGGGGGGAAAACAGAAGAATATTCCATTACTGTCAATCCTAATTAATACAATCCACATTTTAATGTGCTCACGATGTAAAATGGCTCTGGATCTCCAGGCAGGACACCCCAGGAGCAGTGAGGGAGATAAAAAAAAAAAACAAGAGTGTTAAACATAGCAGAGGAGATATATAATCAAACCGTGATATGAAATTTAATGGACAGTCGAACTTACCTCCTGTGGATGATCTCCTTACTCACCAACTTGGCAGAGCTCTGCTGTAGTGAGCTCAGGTACTCCACAAAGAACTTTGCCTCGTTCCACAAGGCAATGTTGTCACGCCGCAGGTCGGTGGTGACAGTGTGGTACTTGAGGAATCTGTCAGAGGAAGGACAGGTATGTAAGTATCCATATGTATATGTACATAAACTTGTACATGCAGTCATGACAAAGACAATAGCGGGAGAAGTTCTTCCTCGAAGAAACAGATATGTAATACAACATATGCCTAAAATATAAAAACAAACCATGCTACCAACCTCTTCAGGCTCTTCATGTAGTTCACCTGAGTCTGCCTGGAGAGACCAGCCTCAGTCAGCTCCCGAAAGAAGAGCTTCGTCTTCTCCCTCTCCCTGACAAACTCAAGGGAAGGCTCTCCGGGGTTCACAAAAAACATGAACCTGCTGACGTTTTCCACCTGGAAAGAAAAATCAGCATTAGATATATCCATTGCTTAGAAAAAAATCCATTGCTTAGAAAAAATCCATTGTTTAGAAAAAGTGTATTTTTATGGGAGACCTCACCTCCTGCTTGAAATTCTCATTCAGGAGATCCTTCTCCAAGTATGTGGCGAAGCCCTTCAGGAGGGGATGGTCCAGGGAATGTTTCCTGTACAGTCCCTTCTCCTGCATCATCTGCCTGGAGGTCTGTGGCCATTGCACCTCCCGGGTACTGCCAAATGGAAAACACATTTCGTCATACAACTGCACATTCAACGTGTGGCTCACAAACAAAAGCAAAAGGTATCAGTGAAAGCTGTAAAACCGAGATAATCATACTTACACTTGAAAGGTCTCGCCGCTGCTGTCACTGACAACAATGTCTTCTGACTGCTCACTTGCAGAGCTCTCCGGTCCCTGCGCGGTTGCACCAGCCACCACAGGAACACTGCTGGTCTGCGCCGCCACTGCTGGGAAGGGGATGTCAGTCACCACCATGTGCCGACGCTCCAGCTCCTGGACCAACCTTTCATAAATGATAAAAATAAATAAATTAAAAACTGTTAGTCAATTTCATACAGAAGAAAGATGTGAGGTGTGTAAAACAGGCTGAAGAGTTTTCCCACCAACCTGCCAAACGCATTAGTGTCATCCAAAATCTCCCGCAGGTGCCTGTAGCTGAAGACCCTGCCCCACTGCAGAAGTTCAAGGGAATTCTGCTTTTCCTTCTCCATCACTTCCTGGATGGCCTCTTTCGAAGACCTTTTCATGCACACCCTAGCCAGATGCACTGAGAGGCTTGGCTGTGTCTTCTTGCACACGGGGCAGAGCAGGAAATGCCTGCTGGAAGCACTGGGGATAAAAATACAATTAAAAAAGTCATAAATAAAGATTAGATTTGATTCATTACTTTTAGTTGAATAAAGAAACAGTCCAGTCATCATCAACACTGTTCGTTTCACAGTGGTTTGGATAAATAACATTTGCATATCCTGATGGCTCCTAGACTGAGTAAAGTACATAATCACAGCTATTGAAACATGTTGACTAATTACTTACATTTATATTAAAATATAATTTAATATATTAAATTAAACTTAAGTTGCTTCAAAATATTGTTTTAGTTTTGTAATGGATGCAATTTAAGTTTTAACAATAGCAGTCAGTGGTCAGAGACTTTTGCACAGTGTCAGTAAAGTAGAACAAGTTTATCCACAATTTCTACAGATTCAAATGAAATAATAAATTGACCATAACTTACAACTTGGAAGCCATTCTTGAGAAGTTGTTCAACAAAAGATGAAATCTTCAACAGAATCTGGAGCTCTTGTCTCGCTGGAAGCAGAGGTTGAGTGACTTTACATGTGCAGGTCTCCTCTTAATATACCATTCTGACCGCGTCCCCCACCTCCGCCCCCCGTAGCCCCGCCCACCCCACCTTCAGTGTCACTGTGAGGGACACCTTGAAATTCAAATGTGAAAGAAAGTAACTTTTAAAAATGATAAGAACTGAATTTATATTTCTAAATAGAGTGATAAATCGATAGTGCAGTTGTAAAACTTCTGCACGACTTCGCCACCACATCACATTTCCGTATACTATAATATCATTTACCAGAACAACAGATCCCATATGTTGCTGCTCATATACATTTGATTTATGTCTGTCTTTGCCATTTAAAGACCATGTTGTGACTCGGGCAACTTTAATATAAACTACTGGAGCTGAAATATTCTCAGTTTTACAATCCCTTGATTAATATGGAAGATCGTAATTTAATATAAACAGAATGGTAATAATGAAAGTTTGCTTTCTTGTCACAGTAATCTACCGCAACGCACCGCATACCATCGGAAGGCTACTGCGATTCTGAGCAACACTGGCAATATGATCCATTTTTTTCGCCGCTATTACCCTGAAATTTCTGACTGAAATCGCTACCCCGCTCTAACGCACACTCGGACTCACCCACTCTTCGCAGCGAGCCAGCCTTAAAGGGCCCGGATCGCATTACAGATTGTAATACAGATTGTTCTAATCCGTACTGTTCTGACACAGGCAATACATAAAGTGACTACTCATATTAGCAGGAGGATAGGCTGAGTGTATAATGTTCCTAATATTTTGGTGTATTGCTCTTCATGCAATGGGGCTATCGGCATTACTGGTTGTAAAAAATAATAATGATAATTATAATAAAATATTTGATACATTTATCTGACTCAATCTTTTTTTTCTACGTATATATGTCATCTCAGCGCAATTGTTGTGTTATTATTGGGGGATGGCTATCCCTGCATGTGCATCACAGAGGTGCAAAACAGCCATTAAGGAAACAATAGCCCTGGGCTGGCAAGGCTATCCCAGGAATGTGTCCCCTCATCTCAGATGGAGATGTTCCCTGCTTGAGTAAATGACCTGCCTGATTGCAATGCTGATGACTCACAGGCTGAGTAATTTGTAACTAAATAGTTGGATTAAAAAAATTTGCATCATTGTAATTTGTCCTTATTAGTGACTTTCAGTTGAATTCCAGTGATCATCTCCATTGTACAGTGCTCAATGCTTTGGATAAATGACATTTAAAATGAATATATAGGTCACTGATAAATGTGAATTATATATAAACATCCATGATGAATCTTGTAAGAAGTGAAATATTATTTCTGATGCATTACATATATAAGGGTTTGTGTGTGTTTGTTTTAATTTAAAGCAATTTAAAATGTGATTTTGATATATTTAACATAGAAGTCTGCTGGAGAGACACACACACACACATTTGATGCTGCTGCAGATCAGGCCTGACCAGTTGGGCTATTTTTACTGAATACATTGCTTTGAAGTCTGTGATTTTACTATGGATATCTTGCTAATTCCCTTGCAAACTGTAAAATGAAAGCATGATTCCTTTCAGGCATCTGTTTCAGGCAGGCATCTGTACTGATTGTCAGGCCCTTCCAAAGTCTGTGTCCCCTCATCTCAGATGCTGATGTTAACAGCTTGAGTAAATGACCTGTGGGTCATTATACACATTATATATGTGTATAAAATATATTTATACACATCAGGATGGCCCACCCGAAGCTGCAAAGTGCAGACAAGTGTACAGCCTACCCTACATAGTGCACTACGTTTACTTTGTTTGTACCATGAGTTCTGTCTTTGCACCTTATCTGTTTGGCACTATCTGCAGACATCGTAACACTGTCTGGCTCTTGTTCCGAAAAAACATTATCAAAAGAAGGAAAAAAAGAATATTTAAAGAAGACAAAAAAAACATCCAAAGGGAAAAAAGAAGAACTGAAGGGCCAACGAGGTAGGGGGAAATACAAATTTCGCTGCGTTGGAGTGCCAAGCTGTGAAAGGCATTTGGCCAGAAGCCAAGGTAAGTGTTGTACCTGTTATTTTAAAAAAGCAGTTTTCAAAATGCTGCTTTATAATCGTTTGAGATAGTCAGCCAGTGTGACAAGTGAAGGCGTTTTGAGTTTACCTACATAAAGTTTTATTTCTGTATTAGGGCATTGTCAGGAACAATGATGTGTTCATCGCCATGATGTGGTCAAAAAGCGATGCATTGAATCTTAGAAACATTTGTGATTTTTCAAACGATGCTTTTCGTTTTATTTAATCAGTAAAAGTTCCATCGGTTTTATATAGTACCCCTTGAAATATGTCTTCAGCTCATTTTCCGGGCATTTTACTAGAATGCATCCTGAGAAATACATACGCTCTGTTGCCTTTCCTTGGTGCCTTGACGTTTAGTGTTGAGTATAATTGTTGCAGTTGCTTTTGTTTATATTCCATGAGACCTGTCGGTGCTATGAGAAGTGTAATATACCCTTACCATACGCTATTGGAGCTGGAATTACCGCGGCTGCTGGCACCAAACTTGCCCTCCAATGGATCCTCGTTAAAGGATTTAAAGTGTACTCATTCTCATTACAGGGCCTCGAAAGAGTCCTGTATGGTTATTTTTCATCACTACCTCCCCGTGTCAGGAGTGGGTAATATATATATTGCTCTTGATCTAATAGGGCTATCGGCCTTACTGGCTGTAAAAAAAAGTATTGTGGTTGTCCCGATGTGTCTAGGAATATTATAGGCATTAAACACTATTCAAAAATGAGTACACCTGTTTTTTGATAGAAAGGTGTAACTTTATTGCACATTCATAAATATAATACAGAAACACAAAACAGAATAAAATGGGGCAAACTGAGGTTACAGGGTTTCAGAGCCAGGAGAGCTCCAACCCCTCTCCCCTGAATGATGTCCTCTGCACCCCATAATCAAATAAAAAGTTCCTCCCCAACATTTATTTTTCTGACAGACAAAAATAAAATAATGTCCTGTCCCTCTGGCGTGCTGTACAACCTTGGCCGGAGGTTGGCTTTTTTCCGTGAGTGATTAACGTCCAAAAGTCTGTATGCCTGGGTGACAGGCACACTCTGGTGAATGGGCATCCACACACATGTGGATGCCCTGGCTGTTCCTAAAAAAAAAACATATAGCCGGATTCTTCTTCGTTTGTACTCTGATGAATTCGCTGGCCCTCAGTGGCTGTGACTACCGGCCCGTGGTAGTCACATACCACCTCACCAGCCTGGAACTGCCGGGTGGTGCAGACTCCCTTCCCCATCCCCGCAATGTCCGCCACAACAAGTCCCTTCCACTTCTGCCTGCGGATGAGGTCCTATATGTGGCTAGAATCAATGGCGGTGTTCACGGAGCCCACTGGTCTCCAGTCCTTGAGGACGCTGGCCGCGCTTGGAACGTTGCTTCTCCAGCCTTGGTTCCTGATCCAAGCGTCGACCCGGGACTCGGTGGGCTGCCGTCTGCCAAAGTGTGCTGTCAAGAACAAAGCAAATTGTTGTCAGTTAGGAAGACTATGTAGATAGGATTGCTTATCAGTAAAATGCTTTAAAAATTAGTACTACAAACAATACTCACAGAGGACATGCCGGACACGCATCCTCATCTGGGCCTTCAGCCAGCGCTCATAGAGCCGTCGCTGAAACTGGCCCGACTTCTGTGTCCGTACATTCTTATCTGGGACGTCGCCATCCAGGGTCACAGGGTTGGTTTGAAGTAGCTGATCGAATGCTGCCTGGACATCCATCTGCTGGTTGGACCCCATGGCAGCATCCCGTGCGGCGCCTCGGGCAGAACAGCTGGATCCTTCTTCAGCAGAGTCAGCGCTGGGATAAAAAAACACACACACACAAATAAGTTTTACGGTTAGTGTTCAGTGGTGAGGACTTTGGTTGTGTGTCTTGATGTTGGTTGGTAAGTGTATTGACAAACGGAAAACATGCATACCTCGAGTCACCTGCCAGCTTCTTCAGCAGCTTACTGGCCAGCACCACATTCCGCAACTGCTTCATCCTATAGTGCTCGTCAGCCGTCGCAGTAGAATGTGTGAGGTAATCGGCCACCAAGGACTTCTGCTGGTCACTCAAGTCCTTGGTGGCCGTCTCAAAGATGCGCCGGGCCATCTGGCTGGTGACTGGATCCAGCTTGTATCTAAAATACAAAATGAATAAGAAATTCATTAATACGTTTCACACAACACCTGACAATGTGTATCTAGAGCAAATTATAGTGGGAATGAATCATGGTGATTAGCTGACTTTTGGTGTAGCCGGCTGAGGTCATTCGACGCATTGAAGATCGGCCGGCCTGCAGTGGAGACAAAGAACCGTCCATCTCCTCCCTGGTCATCCGTCGTCATCCGGCTTCTCTTGGATGTCAGGAGCTGTGGCCGTACCCGGGTGAAGTAGATGTCGAACCACTGTTGGCAGAGGAAAACGACTTAATTTCTGCTTTTGAAATAAACGACAAAATAAATCTTTTCAAACTTGATATACTTACCGTCTCCTCCTCAGAGGACAGTGCAAACGTGGCCACTTGCTGCGCCGACGTCTTGTGCTCCTTCACCCCAATCACCGCATGGTCCGATTCGGTCCTGCTCCTGGCCATCCACTCCTCGACCTGCACAAGACAATGATGCCCCACTGATCAAAAATAGAACCGGCAAAAAGGAAAAGTGGTGAAGACAAAAAAAAAAAAGAGTAAAATACTTACGGTCATGTGCTCCACCACGCCTGGTCGCTGGAGATGTTTTAGAATGACCGTGGCCTCCAGGTAGTAGAGGACCAGGCAGCATTCCGCAGACTCCAGGGGCCTCTCCTCAGGATACACCTTGCCAAGGATTGCCAAGAAGTCGTTCTTGGCAGCCCTCAGCACGGCCCAGCAGTCCTCTGGACTGAGAGGGTCCTTCTCCGTGAGGACGGCATGTCTATGTGTGGGGGAAAAACAGAAGAATATTCCATTACTGTCAATCCTAATTAATACAATCCACATTTTAATGTGCTCACGATGTAAAATGGCTCTGGATCTCCAGGCAGTGCACCCCAGGAGCAGTGAGGGAGATAAAAAAAAAAAAACAAGAGTGTTAAACATAGCAGAGGAGATATATAATCAAACCGTGATATGAAATTTAATGGACAGTCGAACTTACCTCCTGTGGATGATCTCCTTACTCACCAACTTGGCAGAGCTCTGCTGTAGTGAGCTCAGGTACTCCACAAAGAACTTTGCCTCGTTCCACAAGGCAATGTTGTCACGCCGCAGGTCGGTGGTGACAGTGTGGTACTTGAGGAATCTGTCAGAGGAAGGACAGGTATGTAAGTATCCATATGTATATGTACATAAACTTGTACATGCAGTCATGACAAAGACAATAGCGGGAGAACTTCTTCCTCGAAGAAACAGATATGTAATACAACATATGCCTAAAATATAAAAACAAACCATGCTACCAACCTCTTCAGGCTCTTCATGTAGTTCACCTGAGTCTGCCTGGAGAGACCAGCCTCAGTCAGCTCCCGAAAGAAGAGCTTCGTCTTCTCCCTCTCCCTGACAAACTCAAGGGAAGGCTCTCCGGGGTTCACAAAAAACATGAACCTGCTGACGTTTTCCACCTGGAAAGAAAAATCAGCATTAGATATATCCATTGCTTAGAAAAAAATCCATTGCTTAGAAAAAATCCATTGTTTAGAAAAAGTGTATTTTTATGGGAGACCTCACCTCCTGCTTGAAATTCTCATTCAGGAGATCCTTCTCCAAGTATGTGGCGAAGCCCTTCAGGAGGGGATGGTCCAGGGAATGTTTCCTGTACAGTCCCTTCTCCTGCATCATCTGCCTGGAGGTCTGTGGCCATTGCACCTCCCGGGTACTGCCAAATGGAAAACACATTTCGTCATACAACTGCACATTCAACGTGTGGCTCACAAACAAAAGCAAAAGGTATCAGTGAAAGCTGTAAAACCGAGATAATCATACTTACACTTGAAAGGTCTCGCCGCTGCTGTCACTGACGACAATGTCTTCTGACTGCTCACTTGCAGAGCTCTCCGGTCCCTGCGCGGTTGCACCAGCCACCACAGGAACACTGCTGGTCTGCGCCGCCACTGCTGGGAAGGGGATGTCAGTCACCACCATGTGCCGACGCTCCAGCTCCTGGACCAACCTTTCATAAATGATAAAAATAAATAAATTAAAAACTGTTAGTCAATTTCATACAGAAGAAAGATGTGAGGTGTGTAAAACAGGCTGAAGAGTTTTCCCACCAACCTGCCAAACGCATTAGTGTCATCCAAAATCTCCCGCAGGTGCCTGTAGCTGAAGACCCTGCCCCACTGCAGAAGTTCAAGGGAATTCTGCTTTTCCTTCTCCATCACTTCCTGGATGGCCTCTTTCGAAGACCTCTTCATGCACACCCTAGCCAGATGCACTGAGAGGCTTGGCTGTGTCTTCTTGCACACGGGGCAGAGCAGGAAATGCCTGCTGGAAGCACTGGGGATAAAAATACAATTAAAAAAGTCATAAATAAAGATTAGATTTGATTCATTACTTTTAGTTGAATAAAGAAACAGTCCAGTCATCATCAACACTGTTCGTTTCACAGTGGTTTGGATAAATAACATTTGCATATCCTGATGGCTCCTAGACTGAGTAAAGTACATAATCACAGCTATTGAAACATGTTGACTAATTACTTACATTTATATTAAAATATAATTTAATTAATTAAATTAAACTTAAGTTGCTTCAAAATATTGTTTTAGTTTTGTAATGGATGCAATTTAAGTTTTAACAATAGCAGTCAGTGGTCAGAGACTTTTGCACAGTGTCAGTAAAGTAGAACAAGTTTATCCACAATTTCTACAGATTCAAATGAAATAATAAATTGACCATAACTTACAACTTGGAAGCCATTCTTGAGAAGTTGTTCAACAAAAGATGAAATCTTCAACAGAATCTGGAGCTCTTGTCTCGCTGGAAGCAGAGGTAGAGTGACTTTACATGTGCAGGTCTCCTCTTAATATACCATTCTGACCGCGTCCCCCACCTCCGCCCCCCGTAGCCCCGCCCACCCCACCTTCAGTGTCACTGTGAGGGACACCTTGAAATTCAAATGTGAAAGAAAGTAACTTTTAAAAATGATAAGAACTGAATTTATATTTCTAAATAGAGTGATAAATCGATAGTGCAGTTGTAAAACTTCTGCACGACTTCGCCACCACATCACATTTATACTATATACTATAATATCATTTACCAGAACAACAGATCCCTTATGTTGCTGCTCATATACATTTGATTTATGTCTGTCTTTGCCATTTAAAGACCATGTTGTGACTCGGGCAACTTTAATATAAACTACTGGAGCTGAAATATTCTCAGTTTTACAATCCCTTGATTAATATGGAAGATCGTAATTTAATATAAACAGAATGGTAATAATGAAAGTTTGCTTTCTTGTCACAGTAATCTACCGCAACGCACCGCATACCATCGGAAGGCTACTGCGATTCTGAGCAACACTGGCAATATGATCCATTTTTTTCGCCGCTATTACCCTGAAATTTCTGACTGAAATCGCTACCCCGCTCTAACGCACACTCGGACTCACCCACTCTTCGCAGCGAGCCAGCCTTAAAGGGCCCGGATCGCATTACAGATTGTAATACAGATTGTTCTAATCCGTACTGTTCTGACACAGGCAATACAAAAAGTGACTACTCATATTAGCAGGAGGATAGGCTGAGTGTATAATGTTCCTAATATTTTGGTGTATTGCTCTTCATGCAATGGGGCTATCGGCATTACTGGTTGTAAAAAATAATAATGATAATTATAATAAAATATTTGATACATTTATCTGACTCAATCTTTTTTTTCTACGTATATATGTGATCTCAGCGCAATTGTTGTGTTATTATTGGGGGATGGCTATCCCTGCATGTGCATCACAGAGGTGCAAAACAGCCATTAAGGAAACAATAGCCCTGGGCTGGCAAGGCTATCCCAGGAATGTGTCCCCTCATCTCAGATGGAGATGTTCCCTGCTTGAGTAAATGACCTGCCTGATTGCAATGCTGATGACTCACAGGCTGAGTAATTTGTAACTAAATAGTTGGATTAAAAATATTTGCATCATTGTAATTTGTCCTTATTAGTGACTTTCAGTTGAATTCCAGTGATCATCTCCATTGTACAGTGCTCAATGCTTTGGATAAATGACATTTAAAATGAATATATAGGTCACTGATAAATGTGAATTATATATAAACATCCATGATGAATCTTGCAAGAAGTGAAATATTATTCCTGATGCATTAAATATATAAGGGCTTGTGTGTGTGTTTGTTTTAATTTAAAAGAATTAAAAATGTGACTTTGATATATTTAAGATAGAAGTCTGGTGGAGACACACACACACAGACAAACACAGACATATAAGGGAATTAAATTTTAAATGTGATTTTGAGCACCACTGAGGTAAGTGGTATGACAATTAATCACTAAAAAATAAAAATCACTAAAAACATAAAAGATAGAGTTCTGGTAGAGAGACATATGTGACCTGCATATATATATAAATAATTTGAAAATAATGTGCTTTGGATAGCCTTGCATGTGCATCACAGAGGTGCAAAACAGCCATTAAGGAAACAATAGCCCTGGGCTGGCAAGGCTATCCCAGGAATGTGTCCCCTCATCTCAGATGGAGATGTTCCCTGCTTGAGTAAATGACCTGCCTGATTGCAATGCTGATGACTCACAGGCTGAGTAATTTGTAACTAAATAGTTGGATTAAAAATATTTGCATCATTGTAATTTGTCCTTATTAGTGACTTTCAGTTGAATTCCAGTGATCATCTCCATTGTTCAGTGCTCAATGCTTTGGATAAATGACATTTAAAATGAATATATAGGTCACTGATAAATGTGAATTATATATAAACATCCATGATGAATCTTGCAAGCAGTGAAATATTATTCCTGATGCATTACATATATAAGGGTTTGTGTGTGTTTGTTTTAATTTAAAGCAATTTAAAATGTGATTTTGATATATTTAACATAGAAGTCTGCTGGAGAGACACACACACACACATTTGATGCTGCTGCAGATCAGGCCTGACCAGTTGGGCTATTTTTACTGAATACATTGCTTTGAAGTCTGTGATTTTACTATGGATATCTTGCTAATTCCCTTGCAAACTGTAAAATGAAAGCATGATTCCTTTCAGGCATCTGTACTGATTGTCAGGCCCTTCCAAAGTCTGTGTCCCCTCATCTCAGATGCTGATGTTAACAGCTTGAGTAAATGACCTGTGGGTCATTATACACATTATATATGTGTATAAAATATATTTATACACATCAGGATGGCCCACCCGAAGCTGCAAAGTGCAGACAAGTGTACAGCCTACCCTACATAGTGCACTACGTTTACTTTGTTTGTACCATGAGTTCTGTCTTTGCACCTTATCTGTTTGGCACTATCTGCAGACATCGTAACACTGTCTGGCTCTTGTTCCGAAAAAACATTATCAAAAGAAGGAAAAAAAGAATATTTAAAGAAGACAAAAAAAACATCCAAAGGGAAAAAACTTAACAAAAAAAACAATATCCGAAGAAGAAGGAAAAACATCCAAAGGGAAAAAAGAAGAACTGAAGGGCCAACGAGGTAGGGGGAAATACAAATTTCGCTGCGTTGGAGTGCCAAGCTGTGAAAGGCATTTGGCCAGAAGCCAAGGTAAGTGCTGTACCTGTTATTTTAAAAAAAGCAGTTTTCAAAATGCTGCTTTATAATCGTTTGAGATAGTCAGCCAGTGTGACAAGTGAAGGCGTTTTGAGTTTACCTACATAAAGTTTAATTTCTGTATTAGGGCATTGTCAGGAACAATGATGTGTTCATCGCCATGATGTGGTCAAAAAGCGATGCATTGAATCTTAGAAACATTTGTGATTTTTCAAACGATGCTTTTCGTTTTATTTAATCAGTAAAAGTTCCATCGGTTTTATATAGTACCCCTTGAAATATGTCTTCAGCTCATTTTCCGGGCATTTTACTAGAATGCATCCTGAGAAATACATACGCTCTGTTGCCTTCCCTTGGTGCCTTGACGTTTAGTGTTGAGTATAATTGTTGCAGTTGCTTTTGTTTATATTCCATGATACCTGTCGGTGCTATGAGAAGTGTAATATACCCTTACCATACGCTATTGGAGCTGGAATTACCGCGGCTGCTGGCACCAAACTTGCCCTCCAATGGATCCTCGTTAAAGGATTTAAAGTGTACTCATTCTCATTACAGGGCCTCGAAAGAGTCCTGTATGGTTATTTTTCATCACTACCTCCCCGTGTCAGGAGTGGGTAATATATATATTGCTCTTGATCTAATAGGGCTATCGGCCTTACTGGTTGTAAAAAAAAGTATTGTGGTTGTCCCGATGTGTCTAGGAATATTATAGGCATTAAACACTATTCAAAAATGAGTACACCTGTTTTTTGATAGAAAGGTGTAACTTTATTGCACATTCATAAATATAATACAGAAACACAAAACAGAATAAAATGGGGCAAACTGAGGTACAGGGTTTCAGAGCCAGGAGAGCTCCAACCCCTCTCCCCTGAATGATGTCCTCTGCACCCCATAATCAAATAAAAAGTTCCTCCCCAACATTTATTTTTCTGACAGACAAAAATAAAATAATGTCCTGTCCCTCTGGCATGCTGTACAACCTTGGCCGGAGGTTGGCTTTTTTCCGTGAGTGATTAACCAGCCGGCCAAAAGTCTGTATGCCTGGGTGACAGGCACACTCTGGTGAATGGGCATCCACACACATGTGGATGCCCTGGCTGTTCCTAAAAAAAAAACATATAGCCGCATTCTTCTTCGTTTGTACTCTGATGAATTCGCTGGCCCTCAGTGGCTGTGACTACCGGCCCGTGGTAGTCACATACCACCTCACCAGCCTGGAACTGCCGGGTGGTGCAGACTCCCTTCCCCATCCCCGCAATGTCCGCCACAACAAGTCCCTTCCACTTCTGCCTGCGGATGAGGTCCTATATGTGGCTAGAATCAATGGCGGTGTTCACGGAGCCCACTGGTCTCCAGTCCTTGAGGACGCTGGCCGCGCTTGGAACGTTGCTTCTCCAGCCTTGGTTCCTGATCCAAGCGTCGACCCGGGACTCGGTGGGCTGCCGTCTGCCAAAGTGTGCTGTCAAGAACAAAGCAAATTGTTGTCAGTTAGGAAGACTATGTAGATAGGATTGCTTATCAGTAAAATGCTTTAAAAATTAGTACTACAAACAATACTCACAGAGGACATGCCGGACACGCATCCTCATCTGGGCCTTCAGCCAGCGCTCATAGAGCCGTCGCTGAAACTGGCCCGACTTCTGTGTCCGTACATTCTTATCTGGGACGTCGCCATCTAGGGTCACAGTAAAGTAGAACAAGTTTATCCACAATTTCTACAGATTCAAATGAAATAATAAATTGAGCATAACTTACAACTTGGAAGCCATTCTTGAGAAGTTGTTCAACAAAAGATGAAATCTTCAACAGAATCTGGAGCTCTGGTCTCGCTGGAAGCAGAGGTAGAGTGACTTTACATGTGCAGGTCTCCTCTTAATATACCATTCTGACCGCGTCCCCCACCTCCGCCCCCCGTAGCCCCGCCCACCCCACCTTCAGTGTCACTGTGAGGGACACCTTGAAATTCAAATGTGAAAGAAAGTAACTTTTAAAAATGATAAGAACTGAATTTATATTTCTAAATAAAGTGATAAATCGATAGTGCAGTTGTAAAACTTCTGCACGACTTCGCCACCACATCACATTTCCGTATACTATAATATCATTTACCAGAACAACAGATCCCTTATGTTGCTGCTCATATACATTTGATTTATGTCTGTCTTTGCCATTTAAAGACCATGTTGTGACTCGGGCAACTTTAATATAAACTACTGGAGCTGCAATATTCTCAGTTTTACAATCCCTTGATTAATATGGAAGATCGTAATTTAATATAAACAGAATGGTAATAATGAAAGTTTGCTTTCTTGTCACAGTAATCTACCGCAACGCACCGCATACCATCGGAAGGATACTGCGATTCTGAGCAACACTGGCAATATGATCCATTTTTTTCGCCGCTATTACCCTGAAATTTCTGACTGAAATCGCTACCCCGCTCTAACGCACACTCGGACTCACCCACTCTTCGCAGCGAGCCAGCCTTAAAGGGCCCGGATCGCATTACAGATTGTAATACAGATTGTTCTAATCCGTACTGTTCTGACACAGGCAATACATAAAGTGACTAATCATATTAGCAGGAGGATAGGCTGAGTGTATAATGTTCCTAATATTTTGGTGTATTGCTCTTCATGCAATGGGGCTATCGGCATTACTGGTTGTAAAAAATAATAATGATAATTATAATAAAATATTTGATACATTTATCTGACTCAATCTTTTTTTTCTACGTATATATGTGATCTCAGCGCAATTGTTGTGTTATTATTGGGGGATGGCTATCCCTGCATGTGCATCACAGAGGTGCAAAACAGCCATTAAGGAAACAATAGCCCTGGGCTGGCAAGGCTATCCCAGGAATGTGTCCCCTCATCTCAGATGGAGATGTTCCCTGCTTGAGTAAATGACCTGCCTGATTGCAATGCTGATGACTCACAGGCTGAGTAATTTGTAACTAAATAGTTGGATTAAAAATATTTGCATCATTGTAATTTGTCCTTATTAGTGACTTTCAGTTGAATTCCAGTGATCATCTCCATTGTACAGTGCTCAATGCTTTGGATAAATGACATTTAAAATGAATATATAGGTCACTGATAAATGTGAATTATATATAAACATCCATGATGAATCTTGCAAGAAGTGAAATATTATTCCTGATGCATTAAATATATAAGGGTTTGTGTGTGTGTTTTAATTTAAAAGAATTAAAAATGTGACTTTGATATATTTAAGATAGAAGTCTGTTGGAGACACACACACACAGACAAACACACACATATAAGGGAATTAAATTTTAAATGTGATTTTGAGCACCACTGAGGTAAGTGGTATGACAATTAATCACTAAAAAATAAAAATCACTAAAAACATAAAAGATAGAGTTCTGGTAGAGAGACATATGTGACCTGCATATATATATATATATATATATATATATATATATATATATATATATAAATAATTAAAAAATAATGTGCTTTGGATAGCCCTGCATGTGCATCACAGAGGTGCAAAACAGCCATTAAGGAAACAATAGCTCTGGGCTGGCAAGGCTATCCCAGGAATGTGTCCCCTCATCTCAGATGGAGATATTCCCTGCTTGAGTAAATGACCTGCCTGATTGCAATGCTGATGACTCACAGGCTGAGTAATTTGTAACCAAATAGTTGGATTAAAAATATTTGCATCATTGTAATTTGTCCTTATTAGTGACTTTCAGTTGAATTCCAGTGATCATCTCCATTGTTCAGTGCTCAATGCTTTGGATAAATGACATTTAAAATGAATATATAGGTCACTGATAAATGTGAATTATATATAAACATCCATGATGAATCTTGCAAGCAGTGAAATATTATTCCTGATGCATTACATATATAAGGGTTTGTGTGTGTTTGTTTTAATTTAAAGCAATTTAAAATGTGATTTTGATATATTTAACATAGAAGTCTGCTGGAGAGACACACACACACACATTTGATGCTGCTGCAGATCAGGCCTGACCAGTTGGGCTATTTTTACTGAATACATTGCTTTGAAGTCTGTGATTTTACTGTGGATATCTTGCTAATTCCCTTGCAAACTGTAAAATGAAAGCATGATTCCTTTCAGGCATCTGTTTCAGGCATCTGTACTGATTGTCAGGACCTTCCAAAGTCTGTGTCCCCTCATCTCAGATGCTGATGTTAACAGCTTGAGTAAATGACCTGTGGGTCATTATACACATTATATATGTGTATAAAATATATTTATACACATCAGGATGGCCCACCCGAAGCTGCAAAGTGCAGACAAGTGTACAGCCTACCCTACATAGTGCACTACGTTTACTTTGTTTGTACCATGAGTTCTGTCTTTGCACCTTATCTGTTTGGCACTATCTGCAGACATCGTAACACTGTCTGGCTCTTGTTCCGAAAAAACATTATCAAAAGAAGGAAAAAAAGAATATTTAAAGAAGACAAAAAAAACATCCAAAGGGAAAAAACTTAACAAAAAAAACAATATCCGAAGAAGAAGGAAAAACATCCAAAGGGAAAAAAGAAGAACTGAAGGGCCAACGAGGTAGGGGGAAATACAAATTTCGCTGCGTTGGAGTGCCAAGCTGTGAAAGGCATTTGGCCAGAAGCCAAGGTAAGTGTTGTACCTGTTATTTTAAAAAAGCAGTTTTCAAAATGCTGCTTTATAATCGTTTGAGATAGTCAGCCAGTGTGACAAGTGAAGGCGTTTTGAGTTTACCTACATAAAGTTTTATTTCTGTATTAGGGCATTGTCTGGAACAATGATGTGTTCATCGCCATGATGTGGTCAAAAAGCGATGCATTGAATCTTAGAAACATTTGTGATTTTTCAAACGATGCTTTTCGTTTTATTTAATCAGTAAAAGTTCCATCGGTTTTATATAGTACCCCTTGAAATATGTCTCATTTTCCGGGCATTTTACTAGAATGCATCCTGAGAAATACATACGCTCTGTTGCCTTTCCTTGGTGCCTTGACGTTTAGTGTTGAGTATAATTGTTGCAGTTGCTTTTGTTTATATTCCATGAGACCTGTCGGTGCTATGAGAAGTGTAATATACCCTTACCATACGCTATTGGAGCTGGAATTACCGCGGCTGCTGGCACCAAACTTGCCCTCCAATGGATCCTCGTTAAAGGATTTAAAGTGTACTCATTCTCATTACAGGGCCTCGAAAGAGTCCTGTATGGTTATTTTTCATCACTACCTCCCCGTGTCAGGAGTGGGTAATATATATATTGCTCTTGATCTAATAGGGCTATCGGCCTTACTGGTTGTAAAAAAAAGTATTGTGGTTGTCCCGATGTGTCTAGGAATATTATAGGCATTAAACACTATTCAAAAATGAGTACACCTATTTTTTGATAGAAAGGTGTAACTTTATTGCACATTCATAAATATAATACAGAAACACAAAACAGAATAAAATGGGGCAAACTGAGGTACAGGGTTTCAGAGCCAGGAGAGCTCCAACCCCTCTCCCCTGAATGATGTCCTCTGCACCCCATAATCAAATAAAAAGTTCCTCCCCAACATTTATTTTTCCGACAGACAAAAATAAAATAATGTCCTGCCCCTCTGGCGTGCTGTACAACCTTGGCCGGAGGTTGGCTTTTTTCCGTGAGTGATTAACCAGCCGGCCAAAAGTCTGTATGCCTGGGTGACAGGCACACTCTGGTGAATGGGCATCCACACACATGTGGATGCCCTGGCTGTTCCTAAAAAAAAAACATATAGCCGCATTCTTCTTCGTTTGTACTCTGATGAATTCGCTGGCCCTCAGTGGCTGTGACTACCGGCCCGTGGTAGTCACATACCACCTCACCAGCCTGGAACTGCCGGGTGGTGCAGACTCCCTTCCCCATCCCCGCAATGTCCGCCACAACAAGTCCCTTCCACTTCTGCCTGCGGATGAGGTCCTATATGTGGCTAGAATCAATGGCGGTGTTCACGGAGCCCACTGGTCTCCAGTCCTTGAGGACGCTGGCCGCGCTTGGAACGTTGCTTCTCCAGCCTTGGTTCCTGATCCAAGCGTCGACCCGGGACTCGGTGGGCTGCCGTCTGCCAAAGTGTGCTGTCAAGAACAAAGCAAATTGTTGTCAGTTAGGAAGACTATGTAGATAGGATTGCTTATCAGTAAAATGCTTTAAAAATTAGTACTACAAACAATACTCACAGAGGACATGCCGGACACGCATCCTCATCTGGGCCTTCAGCCAGCGCTCATAGAGCCGTCGCTGAAACTGGCCCGACTTCTGTGTCCGTACATTCTTATCTGGGACGTCGCCATCCAGGGTCACAGGGTTGGTTTGAAGTAGCTGATCGAATGCTGCCTGGACATCCATCTGCTGGTTGGACCCCATGGCAGCATCCCGTGCGGCGCCACGGGCAGAACAGCTGGATCCTTCTTCAGCAGAGTCAGCGCTGGGATAAAAAAACACACACACACAAATAAGTTTTACGGTTAGTGTTCAGTGGTGAGGACTTTGGTTGTGTGTCTTGATGTTGGTTGGTAAGTGTATTGACAAACGGAAAACATGCATACCTCGAGTCACCTGCCAGCTTCTTCAGCAGCTTACTGGCCAGCACCACATTCCGCGACTGCTTCATCCTATAGTGCTCGTCAGCCGTCGCAGTAGAATGTGTGAGGTAATCGGCCACCAAGGACTTCTGCTGGTCACTCAAGTCCTTGGTGGCCGTCTCAAAGATGCGCCGGGCCATCTGGCTGGTGACTGGATCCAGCTTGTATCTAAAATACAAAATGAATAAGAAATTCATTAATACGTTTCACACAACACCTGACAATGTGTATCTAGAGCAAATTATAGTGGGAATGAATCATGGTGATTAGCTGACTTTTGGTGTAGCCGGCTGAGGTCATTCGACGCATTGAAGATCGGCCGGCCTGCAGTGGAGACAAAGAACCGTCCATCTCCTCCCTGGTCATCCGTCGTCATCCGGCTTCTCTTGGATGTCAGGAGCTGTGGCCGTACCCGGGTGAAGTAGATGTCGAACCACTGTTGGCAGAGGAAAACGAGTTAATTTCTGCTTTTGAAATAAACGACAAAATAAATCTTTTCAAACTTGATATACTTACCGTCTCCTCCTCAGAGGACAGTGCAAACGTGGCCACTTGCTGCGCCGACGTCTTGTGCTCCTTCACCCCAATCACCGCATGGTCCGATTCGGTCCTGCTCCTGGCCATCCACTCTTCGACCTGCACAAGACAATGATGCCCCACTGATCAAAAAGAGAACCGGCAAAAAGGAAAAGTGGTGAAGACAAAAAAAAATAAAAAAGAGTAAAATACTTACGGTCATGTGCTCCACCACGCCTGGTCGCTGGAGATGTTTTAGAATGACCGTGGCCTCCAGGTAGTAGAGGACCAGGCAGCATTCCGCAGACTCCAGGGGCCTCTCCTCAGGATACACCTTGCCAAGGATTGCCAAGAAGTCGTTCTTGGCAGCCCTCAGCACGGCCCAGCAGTCCTCTGGACTGAGAGGGTCCTTCTCCGTGAGGACGGCATGTCTATGTGTGGGGGGAAAACAGAAGAATATTCCATTACTGTCAATCCTAATTAATACAATCCACATTTTAATGTGCTCACGATGTAAAATGGCTCTGGATCTCCAGGCAGTGCACCCCAGGAGCAGTGAGGGAGATAAAAAAAAAACAAGAGTGTTAAACATAGCAGAGGAGATATATAATCAAACCGTGATATGAAATTTAATGGACAGTCGAACTTACCTCCTGTGGATGATCTCCTTACTCACCAACTTGGCAGAGCTCTGCTGTAGTGAGCTCAGGTACTCCACAAAGAACTTTGCCTCGTTCCACAAGGCAATGTTGTCACGCCGCAGGTCGGTGGTGACAGTGTGGTACTTGAGGAATCTGTCAGAGGAAGGACAGGTATGCAAGTATCCATATGTATATGTACATAAACTTGTACATGCAGTCATGACAAAGACAATAGCGGGAGAACTTCTTCCTCGAAGAAACAGATATGTAATACAACATACGCCTAAAATATAAAAACAAACCATGCTACCAACCTCTTCAGGCTCTTCATGTAGTTCACCTGAGTCTGCCTGGAGAGACCAGCCTCAGTCAGCTCCCGAAAGAAGAGCTTCGTCTTCTCCCTCTCCCTGACAAACTCAAGGGAAGGCTCTCCGGGGTTCACAAAAAACATGAACCTGCTGACGTTTTCCACCTGGAAAGAAAAATCAGCATTAGATATATCCATTGCTTAGAAAAAAATCCATTGCTTAGAAAAAATCCATTGTTTAGAAAAAGTGTATTTTTATGGGAGACCTCACCTCCTGCTTGAAATTCTCATTCAGGAGATCCTTCTCCAAGTATGTGGCGAAGCCCTTCAGGAGGGGATGGTCCAGGGAATGTTTCCTGTACAGTCCCTTCTCCTGCATCATCTGCCTGGAGGTCTGTGGCCATTGCACCTCCCGGGTACTGCCAAATGGAAAACACATTTCGTCATACAACTGCACATTCAACGTGTGGCTCACAAACAAAAGCAAAAGGTATCAGTGAAAGCTGTAAAACCGAGATAATCATACTTACACTTGAAAGGTCTCGCCGCTGCTGTCACTGACAACAATGTCTTCTGACTGCTCACTTGCAGAGCTCTCCGGTCCCTGCGCGGTTGCACCAGCCACCACAGGAACACTGCTGGTCTGCGCCGCCACTGCTGGGAAGGGGATGTCAGTCACCACCATGTGCCGACGCTCCAGCTCCTGGACCAACCTTTCATAAATGATAAAAATAAATAAATTAAAAACTGTTAGTCAATTTCATACAGAAGAAAGATGTGAGGTGTGTAAAACAGGCTGAAGAGTTTTCCCACCAACCTGCCAAACGCATTAGTGTCATCCAAAATCTCCCGCAGGTGCCTGTAGCTGAAGACCCTGCCCCACTGCAGAAGTTCAAGGGAATTCTGCTTTTCCTTCTCCATCACTTCCTGGATGGCCTCTTTCGAAGACCTCTTCATGCACACCCTAGCCAGATGCACTGAGAGGCTTGGCTGTGTCTTCTTGCACACGGGGCAGAGCAGGAAATGCCTGCTGGAAGCACTGGGGATAAAAATACAATTAAAAAAGTCATAAATAAAGATTAGATTTGATTCATTACTTTTAGTTGAATAAAGAAACAGTCCAGTCATCATCAACACTGTTCGTTTCACAGTGGTTTGGATAAATAACATTTGCATATCCTGATGGCTCCTAGACTGAGTAAAGTACATAATCACAGCTATTGAAACATGTTGACTAATTACTTACATTTATATTAAAATATAATTTAATTAATTAAATTAAACTTAAGTTGCTTCAAAATATTGTTTTAGTTTTGTAATGGATGCAATTTAAGTTTTAACAATAGCAGTCAGTGGTCAGAGACTTTTGCACAGTGTCAGTAAAGTAGAACAAGTTTATCCACAATTTCTACAGATTCAAATGAAATAATAAATTGACCATAACTTACAACTTGGAAGCCATTCTTGAGAAGTTGTTCAACAAAAGATGAAATCTTCAACAGAATCTGGAGCTCTTGTCTCGCTGGAAGCAGAGGTAGAGTGACTTTACATGTGCAGGTCTCCTCTTAATATACCATTCTGACCGCGTCCCCCACCTCCGCCCCCCGTAGCCCCGCCCACCCCACCTTCAGTGTCACTGTGAGGGACACCTTGAAATTCAAATGTGAAAGAAAGTAACTTTTAAAAATGATAAGAACTGAATTTATATTTCTAAATAGAGTGATAAATCGATAGTGCAGTTGTAAAACTTCTGCACGACTTCGCCACCACATCACATTTCCGTATACTATAATATCATTTACCAGAACAACAGATCCCATATGTTGCTGCTCATATACATTTGATTTATGTCTTTCTTTGCCATTTAAAGACCATGTTGTGACTCGGGCAACTTTAATATAAACTACTGGAGCTGAAATATTCTCAGTTTTACAATCCCTTGATTAATATGGAAGATCGTAATTTAATATAAACAGAATGGTAATAATGAAAGTTTGCTTTCTTGTCACAGTAATCTACCGCAACGCACCGCATACCATCGGAAGGATACTGCGATTCTGAGCAACACTGGCAATATGATCCATTTTTTTCGCCGCTATTACCCTGAAATTTCTGACTGAAATCGCTACCCCGCTCTAACGCACACTCGGACTCACCCACTCTTCGCAGCGAGCCAGCCTTAAAGGGCCCGGATCGCATTACAGATTGTAATACAGATTGTTCTAATCCGTACTGTTCTGACACAGGCAATACAAAAAGTGACTACTCATATTAGCAGGAGGATAGGCTGAGTGTATAATGTTCCTAATATTTTGGTGTATTGCTCTTCATGCAATGGGGCTATCGGCATTACTGGTTGTAAAAAATAATAATGATAATTATAATAAAATATTTGATACATTTATCTGACTCAATCTTTTTTTTCTACGTATATATGTGATCTCAGCGCAATTGTTGTGTTATTATTGGGGGATGGCTATCCCTGCATGTGCATCACAGAGGTGCAAAACAGCCATTAAGGAAACAATAGCCCTGGGCTGGCAAGGCTATCCCAGGAATGTGTCCCCTCATCTCAGATGGAGATGTTCCCTGCTTGAGTAAATGACCTGCCTGATTGCAATGCTGATGACTCACAGGCTGAGTAATTTGTAACTAAATAGTTGGATTAAAAATATTTGCATCATTGTAATTTGTCCTTATTAGTGACTTTCAGTTGAATTCCAGTGATCATCTTCATTGTACAGTGCTCAATGCTTTGGATAAATGACATTTAAAATGAATATATAGGTCACTGATAAATGTGAATTATATATAAACATCCATGATGAATCTTGTAAGAAGTGAAATATTATTTCTGATGCATTAAATATATAAGGGTTTGTGTGTGTTTGTTTGTTTTAATTTAAAAGAATTAAAAATGTGACTTTGATATATTTAAGATAGAAGTCTGGTGGAGACACACACACAGACAAACACACACATATAAGGGAATTAAATTTTAAATGTGATTTTGAGCACCACTGAGGTAAGTGGTATGACAATTAATCACTAAAAAATAAAAATCACTAAAAACATAAAAGATAGAGTTCTGGTAGAGAGACATATGTGACCTGCATATATATATATATAAATAATTAAAAAATAATGTGCTTTGGATAGCCCTGCATGTGCATCACAGAGGTGCAAAACAGCCATTAAGGAAACAATAGCCCTGGGCTGGCAAGGCTATCCCAGGAATGTGTCCCCTCATCTCAGATGGAGATGTTCCCTGCTTGAGTAAATGACCTGCCTGATTGCAATGCTGATGACTCACAGGCTGAGTAATTTGTAACTAAATAGTTGGATTAAAAATATTTGCATCATTGTAATTTGTCCTTATTAGTGACTTTCAGTAGAATTCCAGTGATCATCTCCATTGTACAGTGCTCAATGCTTTGGATAAATGACATTTAAAATGAATATATAGGTCACTGATAAATGTGAATTATATATAAACATCCATGATGAATCTTGCAAGAAGTGAAATATTATTCCTGATGCAATAAATATATAAGGGTTTGTGTGTGTGTTTGTTTTAATTTAAAAGAATTAAAAATGTGACTTTGATATATTTAAGATAGAAGTCTGATGGAGACACACACACACAGACAAACACACACATGTAAGGGAATTAAATTTTAAATGTGATTTTGAGCACCACTGAGGTAAGTGGTATGACAATTAATCACTAAAAAATAAAAATCACTAAAAACATAAAAGATAGAGTTCTGGTAGAGAGACATATGTGACCTGCATATATATATATATATATATATATATATATATATATATATATATATAAATAATTAAAAAATAATGTGCTTTGGATAGCCCTGCATGTGCATCACAGAGGTGCAAAACAGCCATTAAGGAAACAATAGCCCTGGGCTGGCAAGGCTATCCCAGGAATGTGTCCCCTCATCTCAGATGGAGATATTCCCTGCTTGAGTAAATAACCTGCCTGATTGCAATGCTGATGACTCACAGGCTGAGTAATTTGTAACCAAATAGTTGGATTAAAAATATTTGCATCATTGTAATTTGTCCTTATTAGTGACTTTCAGTTGAATTCCAGTAATCATCTCCATTGTTCAGTGCTCAATGCTTTGGATAAATGACATTTAAAATGAATATATACAGTAGGTCACTGATAAATGTGAATTATATATAAACATCCATGATGAATCTTGCAAGCAGTGAAATATTATTCCTGATGCATTACATATATAAGGGTTTGTGTGTGTTTGTTTTAATTTAAAGCAATTTAAAATGTGATTTTGATATATTTAACATAGAAGTCTGCTGGAGAGACACACACACACACATTTGATGCTGCTGCAGATCAGGCCTGACCAGTTGGGCTATTTTTACTGAATACATTGCTTTGAAGTCTGTGATTTTACTATGGATATCTTGCTAATTCCCTTGCAAACTGTAAAATGAAAGCATGATTCCTTTCAGGCATCTGTTTCAGGCAGGCATCTGTACTGATTGTCAGGCCCTTCCAAAGTCTGTGTCCCCTCATCTCAGATGCTGATGTTAACAGCTTGAGTAAATGACCTGTGGGTCATTATACACATTATATATGTGTATAAAATATATTTATACACATCAGGATGGCCCACCCGAAGCTGCAAAGTGCAGACAAGTGTACAGCCTACCCTACATAGTGCACTACGTTTACTTTGTTTGTACCATGAGTTCTGTCTTTGCACCTTATCTGTTTGGCACTATCTGCAGACATCGTAACACTGTCTGGCTCTTGTTCCGAAAAAACATTATCAAAAGAAGGAAAAAAAGAATATTTAAAGAAGACAAAAAAAACATCCAAAGGGAAAAAAGAAGAACTGAAGGGCCAACGAGGTAGGGGGAAATACAAATTTCGCTGCGTTGGAGTGCCAAGCTGTGAAAGGCATTTGGCCAGAAGCCAAGGTAAGTGTTGTACCTGTTATTTTAAAAAAGCAGTTTTCAAAATGCTGCTTTATAATCGTTTGAGATAGTCAGCCAGTGTGACAAGTGAAGGCGTTTTGAGTTTACCTACATAAAGTTTTATTTCTGTATTAGGGCATTGTCAGGAACAATGATGTGTTCATCGCCATGATGTGGTCAAAAAGCGATGCATTGAATCTTAGAAACATTCGTGATTTTTCAAACGATGCTTTTCGTTTTATTTAATCAGTAAAAGTTCCATCGGTTTTATATAGTACCCCTTGAAATATGTCTTCAGCTCATTTTCCGGGCATTTTACTAGAATGCATCCTGAGAAATACATACGCTCTGTTGCCTTTCCTTGGTGCCTTGACGTTTAGTGTTGAGTATAATTGTTGCAGTTGCTTTTGTTTATATTCCATGAGACCTGTCGGTGCTATGAGAAGTGTAATATACCCTTACCATACGCTATTGGAGCTGGAATTACCGCGGCTGCTGGCACCAAACTTGCCCTCCAATGGATCCTCGTTAAAGGATTTAAAGTGTACTCATTCTCATTACAGGGCCTCGAAAGAGTCCTGTATGGTTATTTTTCATCACTACCTCCCCGTGTCAGGAGTGGGTAATATATATATTGCTCTTGATCTAATAGGGCTATCGGCCTTACTGGTTGTAAAAAAAAGTATTGTGGTTGTCCCGATGTGTCTAGGAATATTATAGGCATTAAACACTATTCAAAAATGAGTACACCTGTTTTTTGATAGAAAGGTGTAACTTTATTGCACATTCATAAATATAATACAGAAACACAAAACAGAATAAAATGGGGCAAACTGAGGTACAGGGTTTCAGAGCCAGGAGAGCTCCAACCCCTCTCCCCTGAATGATGTCCTCTGCACCCCATAATCAAATAAAAAGTTCCTCCCCAACATTTATTTTTCTGACAGACAAAAATAAAATAATGTCCTGTCCCTCTGGCGTGCTGTACAACCTTGGCCGGAGGTTGGCTTTTTTCCGTGAGTGATTAACCAGCCGGCCAAAAGTCTGTATGCCTGGGTGACAGGCACACTCTGGTGAATGGGCATCCACACACATGTGGATGCCCTGGCTGTTCCTAAAAAAAAAACATATAGCCGGATTCTTCTTCGTTTGTACTCTGATGAATTCGCTGGCCCTCAGTGGCTGTGACTACCGGCCCGTGGTAGTCACATACCACCTCACCAGCCTGGAACTGCCGGGTGGTGCAGACTCCCTTCCCCATCCCCGCAATGTCCGCCACAACAAGTCCCTTCCACTTCTGCCTGCGGATGAGGTCCTATATGTGGCTAGAATCAATGGCGGTGTTCACGGAGCCCACTGGTCTCCAGTCCTTGAGGACGCTGGCCGCGCTTGGAACGTTGCTTCTCCAGCCTTGGTTCCTGATCCAAGCGTCGACCCGGGACTCGGTGGGCTGCCGTCTGCCAAAGTGTGCTGTCAAGAACAAAGCAAATTGTTGTCAGTTAGGAAGACTATGTAGATAGGATTGCTTATCAGTAAAATGCTTTAAAAATTAGTACTACAAACAATACTCACAGAGGACATGCCGGACACGCATCCTCATCTGGGCCTTCAGCCAGCGCTCATAGAGCCGTCGCTGAAACTGGCCCGACTTCTGTGTCCGTACATTCTTATCTGGGACGTCGCCATCCAGGGTCACAGGGTTGGTTTGAAGTAGCTGATCGAATGCTGCCTGGACATCCATCTGCTGGTTGGACCCCATGGCAGCATCCCGTGCGGCGCCTCGGGCAGAACAGCTGGATCCTTCTTCAGCAGAGTCAGCGCTGGGATAAAAAAACACACACACACAAATAAGTTTTACGGTTAGTGTTCAGTGGTGAGGACTTTGGTTGTGTGTCTTGATGTTGGTTGGTAAGTGTATTGACAAATGGAAAACATGCATACCTCGAGTCACCTGCCAGCTTCTTCAGCAGCTTACTGGCCAGCACCACATTCCGCGACTGCTTCATCCTATAGTGCTCGTCAGCCGTCGCAGTAGAATGTGTGAGGTAATCGGCCACCAAGGACTTCTGCTGGTCACTCAAGTCCTTGGTGGCCGTCTCAAAGATGCGCCGGGCCATCTGGCTGGTGACTGGATCCAGCTTGTATCTAAAATACAAAATGAATAAGAAATTCATTAATACGTTTCACACAACACCTGACAATGTGTATCTAGAGCAAATTATAGTGGGAATGAATCATGGTGATTAGCTGACTTTTGGTGTAGCCGGCTGAGGTCATTCGACGCATTGAAGATCGGCCGGCCTGCAGTGGAGACAAAGAACCGTCCATCTCCTCCCTGGTCATCCGTCGTCATCCGGCTTCTCTTGGATGTCAGGAGCTGTGGCCGTACCCGGGTGAAGTAGATGTCGAACCACTGTTGGCAGAGGAAAACGACTTAATTTCTGCTTTTGAAATAAACGACAAAATAAATCTTTTCAAACTTGATATACTTACCGTCTCCTCCTCAGAGGACAGTGCAAACGTGGCCACTTGCTGCGCCGACGTCTTGTGCTCCTTCACCCCAATCACCGCATGGTCCGATTCGGTCCTGCTCCTGGCCATCCACTCCTCGACCTGCACAAGACAATGATGCCCCACTGATCAAAAAGAGAACCGGCAAAAAGGAAAAGTGGTTAAGACAAAAAAAAAAAGAGTAAAATACTTACGGTCATGTGCTCCACCACGCCTGGTCGCTGGAGATGTTTTAGAATGACCGTGGCCTCCAGGTAGTAGAGGACCAGGCAGCATTCCGCAGACTCCAGGGGCCTCTCCTCAGGATACACCTTGCCAAGGATTGCCAAGAAGTCGTTCTTGGCAGCCCTCAGCACGGCCCAGCAGTCCTCTGGACTGAGAGGGTCCTTCTCCGTGAGGACGGCATGTCTATGTGTGGGGGAAAAACAGAAGAATATTCCATTACTGTCAATCCTAATTAATACAATCCACATTTTAATGTGCTCACGATGTAAAATGGCTCTGGATCTCCAGGCAGTGCACCCCAGGAGCAGTGAGGGAGATAAAAAAAAAAAAAACAAGAGTGTTAAACATAGCAGAGGAGATATATAATCAAACCGTGATATGAAATTTAATGGACAGTCGAACTTACCTCCTGTGGATGATCTCCTTACTCACCAACTTGGCAGAGCTCTGCTGTAGTGAGCTCAGGAACTCCACAAAGAACTTTGCCTCGTTCCACAAGGCAATGTTGTCACGCCGCAGGTCGGTGGTGACAGTGTGGTACTTGAGGAATCTGTCAGAGGAAGGACAGGTATGTAAGTATCCATATGTATATGTACATAAACTTGTACATGCAGTCATGACAAAGACAATAGCGGGAGAACTTCTTCCTCGAAGAAACAGATATGTAATACAACATATGCCTAAAATATAAAAACAAACCATGCTACCAACCTCTTCAGGCTCTTCATGTAGTTCACCTGAGTCTGCCTGGAGAGACCAGCCTCAGTCAGCTCCCGAAAGAAGAGCTTCGTCTTCTCCCTCTCCCTGACAAACTCAAGGGAAGGCTCTCCGGGGTTCACAAAAAACATGAACCTGCTGACGTTTTCCACCTGGAAAGAAAAATCAGCATTAGATATATCCATTGCTTAGAAAAAAATCCATTGCTTAGAAAAAATCCATTGTTTAGAAAAAGTGTATTTTTATGGGAGACCTCACCTCCTGCGTGAAATTCTCATTCAGGAGATCCTTCTCCAAGTATGTGGCGAAGCCCTTCAGGAGGGGATGGTCCAGGGAATGTTTCCTGTACAGTCCCTTCTCCTGCATCATCTGCCTGGAGGTCTGTGGCCATTGCACCTCCCGGGTACTGCCAAATGGAAAACACATTTCGTCATACAACTGCACATTCAACGTGTGGCTCACAAACAAAAGCAAAAGGTATCAGTGAAAGCTGTAAAACCGAGATAATCATACTTACACTTGAAAGGTCTCGCCGCTGCTGTCACTGACAACAATGTCTTCTGACTGCTCACTTGCAGAGCTCTCCGGTCCCTGCGCGGTTGCACCAGCCACCACAGGAACACTGCTGGTCTGCGCCGCCACTGCTGGGAAGGGGATGTCAGTCACCACCATGTGCCGACGCTCCAGCTCCTGGACCAACCTTTCATAAATGATAAAAATAAATAAATTAAAACCTGTTAGTCAATTTCATACAGAAGAAAGATGTGAGGTGTGTAAAACAGGCTGAAGAGTTTTCCCACCAACCTGCAAAACGCATTAGTGTCATCCAAAATCTCCCGCAGGTGCCTGTAGCTGAAGACCCTGCCCCACTGCAGAAGTTCAAGGGAATTCTGCTTTTCCTTCTCCATCACTTCCTGGATGGCCTCTTTCGAAGACCTCTTCATGCACACCCTAGCCAGATGCACTGAGAGGCTTGGCTGTGTCTTCTTGCACACGGGGCAGAGCAGGAAATGCCTGCTGGAAGCACTGGGGATAAAAATACAATTAAAAAAGTCATAAATAAAGATTAGATTTGATTCATTACTTTTAGTTGAATAAAGAAACAGTCCAGTCATCATCAACACTGTTCGTTTCACAGTGGTTTGGATAAATAACATTTGCATATCCTGATGGCTCCTAGACTGAGTAAAGTACATAATCACAGCTATTGAAACATGTTGACTAATTACTTACATTTATATTAAAATATAATTTAATTAATTAAATTAAACTTAAGTTGCTTCAAAATATTGTTTTAGTTTTGTAATGGATGCAATTTAAGTTTTAACAATAGCAGTCAGTGGTCATTGACTTTTGCACAGTGTCAGTAAAGTAGAACAAGTTTATCCACAATTTCTACAGATTCAAATGAAATAATAAATTGACCATAACTTACAACTTGGAAGCCATTCTTGAGAAGTTGTTCAGCAAAAGATGAAATCTTCAACAGAATCTGGAGCTCTTGTCTCGCTGGAAGCAGAGGTAGAGTGACTTTACATGTGCAGGTCTCCTCTTAATATACCATTCTGACCGCGTCCCCCACCTCCGCCCCCCGTAGCCCCGCCCACCCCACCTTCAGTGTCACTGTGAGGGACACCTTGAAATTCAAATGTGAAAGAAAGTAACTTTTAAAAATGATAAGAACTGAATTTATATTTCTAAATAAAGTGATAAATCGATAGTGCAGTTGTAAAACTTCTGCACGACTTCGCCACCACATCACATTTCCGTATACTATAATATCATTTACCAGAACAACAGATCCCTTATGTTGCTGCTCATATACATTTGATTTATGTCTGTCTTTGCCATCTAAAGACCATGTTGTGACTCGGGCAACTTTAATATAAACTACTGGAGCTGAAATATTCTCAGTTTTACAATCCCTTGATTAATATGGAAGATCGTAATTTAATATAAACAGAATGGTAATAATGAAAGTTTGCTTTCTTGTCACAGTAATCTACCGCAACGCACCGCATACCATCGGAAGGCTACTGCGATTCTGAGCAACACTGGCAATATGATCCATTTTTTTCGCCGCTATTACCCTGAAATTTCTGACTGAAATCGCTACCCCGCTCTAACGCATACTCGGACTCACCCACTCTTCGCAGCGAGCCAGCCTTAAAGGGCCCGGATCGCATTACAGATTGTAATACAGATTGTTCTAATCCGTACTGTTCTGACACAGGCAATACATAAAGTGACTACTCATATTAGCAGGAGGATAGGCTGAGTGTATAATGTTCCTAATATTTTGGTGTATTGCTCTTCATGCAATGGGGCTATCGGCATTATTGGTTGTAAAAAATAATAATGATAATTATAATAAAATATTTAATACATTTATCTGACTCAATCTTTTTTTTCTACGTATATATGTGATCTCAGCGCAATTGTTGTGTTATTATTGGGGGATGGCTTACCCTGCATGTGCATCACAGAGGTGCAAAACAGCCATTAAGGAAACAATAGCCCTGGGCTGGCAAGGCTATCCCAGGAATGTGTCCCCTCATCTCAGATGGAGATGTTCCCTGCTTGAGTAAATGACCTGCCTGATTGCAATGCTGATGACTCACAGGCTGAGTAATTTGTAACTAACTAGTTGGATTAAAAATATTTGCATCATTGTAATTTGTCCTTATTAGTGACTTTCAGTTGAATTCCAGTGATCATCTCCATTGTTCAGTGCTCAATGCTTTGGATAAATGACATTTAAAATGAATATATAGGTCACTGATAAATGTGAATTATATATAAACATCCATGATGAATCTTGCAAGAAGTGAAATATTATTCCTGATGCATTAAATATATAAGGGTTTGTGTGTGTGTTTGTTTTAATTTAAAAGAATTAAAAATGTGACTTTGATATATTTAAGATAGAAGTCTGGTGGAGACACACACACACAGACAAACACACACATATAAGGGAATTAAATTTTAAATGTGATTTTGAGCACCACTGAGGTAAGTGGTATGACAATTAATCACTAAAAAATAAAAATCACTAAAAACATAAAAGATAGAGTTCTGGTAGAGAGACATATGTGGCCTGCATATATATATGAATAATTAAAAAATAATGTGCTTTGGATAGCCCTGCATGTGCATCACAGAGGTGCAAAACAGCCATTAAGGAAACAATAGCCCTGGGCTGGCAAGGGAATCCCAGGAATGTGTCCCCTCATCTCAGATGGAGATGTTCCCTGCTTGATTAAATGACCTGCCTGATTGCAATGCTGATGACTCACAGGCTGAGGAATTTGTAACCAAATAGTTGGATTAAAAATATTTGCATCATTGTAATTTGTCCTTATTAGTGACTTTCAGTTGAATTCCAGTGATCATCTCCATTGTTCAGTGCTCAATGCTTTGGATAAATGACATTTAAAATGAATATATAGGTCACTGATAAATGTGAATTATATATAAACATCCATGATGAATCTTGCAAGCAGTGAAATATTATTCCTGATGCATTACATATATAAGGGTTTGTGTGTGTTTGTTTTAATTTAAAGCAATTTAAAATGTGATTTTGATATATTTAACATAGAAGTCTGCTGGAGAGACACACACACACACATTTGATGCTGCTGCAGATCAGGCCTGACCAGTTGGGCTATTTTTACTGAATACATTGCTTTGAAGTCTGTGATTTTACTATGGATATCTTGCTAATTCCCTTGCAAACTGTAAAATGAAAGCATGATTCCTTTCAGGCATCTGTTTCAGGCAGGCATCTGTACTGATTGTCAGGCCCTTCCAAAGTCTGTGTCCCCTCATCTCAGATGCTGATGTTAACAGCTTGAGTAAATGACCTGTGGGTCATTATACACATTATATATGTGTATAAAATATATTTATACACATCAGGATGGCCCACCCGAAGCTGCAAAGTGCAGACAAGTGTACAGCCTACCCTACATAGTGCACTACGTTTACTTTGTTTGTACCATGAGTTCTGTCTTTGCACCTTATCTGTTTGGCACTATCTGCAGACATCGTAACACTGTCTGGCTCTTGTTCCGAAAAAACATTATCAAAAGAAGGAAAAAAAGAATATTTAAAGAAGACAAAAAAAACATCCAAAGGGAAAAAACTTAACAAAAAAAACAATATCCGAAGAAGAAGGAAAAACATCCAAAGGGAAAAAAGAAGAACTGAAGGGCCAACGAGGTAGGGGGAAATACAAATTTCGCTGCGTTGGAGTGCCAAGCTGTGAAAGGCATTTGGCCAGAAGCCAAGGTAAGTGTTGTACCTGTTATTTTAAAAAAGCAGTTTTCAAAATGCTGCTTTATAATCGTTTGAGATAGTCAGCCAGTGTGACAAGTGAAGGCGTTTTGAGTTTACCTACATAAAGTTTTATTTCTGTATTAGGACATTGTCAGGAACAATGATGTGTTCATCGCCATGATGTGGTCAAAAAGCGATGCATTGAATCTTAGAAACATTTGTGATTTTTCAAACGATGCTTTATTTAGATAGTACCCCTTGAAATATGTCTTCAGCTCATTTTCCGGGCATTTTAGTAGAATGCATCCTGAGAAATACGTACGCTGTGTTGCCTTTCCTTTGTCCCTTGACGTTTAGTGTTGAGTATAATTGTTGCAGTTGCTTTTGTTTATATTCCATGAGACCTGTCGGTGCTATGAGAAGTGTAATATACCCTTACCATACGCTATTGGAGCTGGAATTACCGCGGCTGCTGGCACCAAACTTGCCCTCCAATGGATCCTCGTTAAAGGATTTAAAGTGTACTCATTCTCATTACAGGGCCTCGAAAGAGTCCTGTATGGTTATTTTTCATCACTACCTCCCCGTGTCAGGAGTGGGTAATATATATATTGCTCTTGATCTAATAGGGCTATCGGCCTTACTGGTTGTAAAAAAAAAGTATTGTGGTTGTCCCGATGTGTCTAGGAATATTATAGGCATTAAACACTATTCAAAAATGAGTATACCTGTTTTTTGATAGAAAGGTGTAACTTTATTGCACATTCATAAATATAATACAGAAACACAAAACAGAATAAAATGGGGCAAACTGAGGTACAGGGTTTCAGAGCCAGGAGAGCTCCAACCCCTCTCCCCTGAATGATGTCCTCTGCACCCCATAATCAAATAAAAAGTTCCTCCCCAACATTTATTTTTCTGACAGACAAAAATAAAATAATGTCCTGTCCCTCTGGCATGCTGTACAACCTTGGCCGGAGGTTGGCTTTTTTCCGTGAGTGATTAACCAGCCGGCCAAAAGTCTGTATGCCTGGGTGACAGGCACACTCTGGTGAATGGGCATCCACACACATGTGGATGCCCTGGCTGTTCCTAAAAAAAAAAAAACATATAGCCGGATTCTTCTTCGTTTGTACTCTGATGAATTCGCTGGCCCTCAGTGGCTGTGACTACTGGCCCGTGGTAGTCACATACCACCTCACCAGCCTGGAACTGCCGGGTGGTGCAGACTCCCTTCCCCATCCCCGCAATGTCCGCCACAACAAGTCCCTTCCACTTCTGCCTGCGGATGAGGTCCTATATGTGGCTAGAATCAATGGCGGTGTTCACGGAGCCCACTGGTCTCCAGTCCTTGAGGACGCTGGCCGCGCTTGGAACGTTGCTTCTCCAGCCTTGGTTCCTGATCCAAGCATCGACCCGGGACTCGGTGGGCTGCCGTCTGCCAAAGTGTGCTGTCAAGAACAAAGCAAATTGTTGTCAGTTAGGAAGACTATGTAGATAGGATTGCTTATCAGTAAAATGCTTTAAAAATTAGTACTACAAACAATACTCACAGAGGACATGCCGGACACGCATCCTCATCTGGGCCTTCAGCCAGCGCTCACAGAGCCGTCGCTGAAACTGGCCCGACTTCTGTGTCCGTACATTCTTATCTGGGACGTCGCCATCCAGGGTCACAGGGTTGGTTTGAAGTAGCTGATCGAATGCTGCCTGGACATCCATCTGCTGGTTGGACCCCATGGCAGCATCCCGTGCGGCGCCTCGGGCAGAACAGCTGGATCCTTCTTCAGCAGAGTCAGCGCTGGGATAAAAAAACACACACACACAAATAAGTTTTACGGTTAGTGTTCAGTGGTGAGGACTTTGGTTGTGTGTCTTGATGTTGCTTGGTAAGTGTATTGACAAACGGAAAACATGCATACCTCGAGTCACCTGCCAGCTTCTTCAGCAGCTTACTGGCCAGCACCACATTCCGCGACTGCTTCATCCTATAGTGCTCGTCAGCCGTCGCAGTAGAATGTGTGAGGTAATCGGCCACCAAGGACTTCTGCTGGTCACTCAAGTCCTTGGTGGCCGTCTCAAAGATGCGCCGGGCCATCTGGCTGGTGACTGGATCCAGCTTGTATCTAAAATACAAAATGAATAAGAAATTCATTAATACGTTTCACACAACACCTGACAATGTGTATCTAGAGCAAATTATAGTGGGAATGAATCATGGTGATTAGCTGACTTTTGGTGTAGCCGGCCGAGGTCATTCGACGCATTGAAGATCGGCCGGCCTGCAGTGGAGACAAAGAACCGTCCATCTCCTCCCTGGTCATCCATCGTCATCCGGCTTCTCTTGGATGTCAGGAGCTGTGGCCGTACCCGGGTGAAGTAGATGTCGAACCACTGTTGGCAGAGGAAAACGACTTAATTTCTGCTTTTGAAATAAACGACAAAATAAATCTTTTCAAACTTGATATACTTACCGTCTCCTCCTCAGAGGACAGTGCAAACGTGGCCACTTGCTGCGCCGACGTCTTGTGCTCCTTCACCCCAATCACCGCATGGTCCGATTCGGTCCTGCTCCTGGCCATCCACTCCTCGACCTGCACAAGACAATGATGCCCCACTGATCAAAAAGAGAACCGGCAAAAAGGAAAAGTGGTGAAGACAAAAAAAAAAAAAAAGAGTAAAATACTTACGGTCATGTGCTCCACCACGCCTGGTCGCTGGAGATGTTTTAGAATGACCGTGGCCTCCAGGTAGTAGAGGACCAGGCAGCATTCCGCAGACTCCAGGGGCCTCTCCTCAGGATACACCTTGCCAAGGATTGCCAAGAAGTCGTTCTTGGCAGCCCTCAGCACGGCCCAGCAGTCCTCTGGACTGAGAGGGTCCTTCTCCGTGAGGACGGCATGTCTATGTGTGGGGGAAAAACAGAAGAATATTCCATTACTGTCAATCCTAATTAATACAATCCACATTTTAATGTGCTCACGATGTAAAATGGCTCTGGATCTCCAGGCAGTGCACCCCAGGAGCAGTGAGGGAGATAAAAGAAAAAAAAACAAGAGTGTTAAACATAGCAGAGGAGATATATAATCAAACCGTGATATGAAATTTAATGGACAGTCGAACTTACCTCCTGTGGATGATCTCCTTACTCACCAACTTGGCAGAGCTCTGCTGTAGTGAGCTCAGGTACTCCACAAAGAACTTTGCCTCGTTCCACAAGGCAATGTTGTCACGCCGCAGGTCGGTGGTGACAGTGTGGTACTTGAGGAATCTGTCAGAGGAAGGACAGGTATGTAAGTATCCATATGTATATGTACATAAACTTGTACATGCAGTCATGACAAAGACAATAGCGGGAGAAGTTCTTCCTCGAAGAAACAGATATGTAATACAACATATGCCTAAAATATAAAAACAAACCATGCTACCAACCTCTTCAGGCTCTTCATGTAGTTCACCTGAGTCTGCCTGGAGAGACCAGCCTCAGTCAGCTCCCGAAAGAAGAGCTTCGTCTTCTCCCTCTCCCTGACAAACTCAAGGGAAGGCTCTCCGGGGTTCACAAAAAACATGAACCTGCTGACGTTTTCCACCTGGAAAGAAAAATCAGCATTAGATATATCCATTGCTTAGAAAAAAATCCATTGCTTAGAAAAAATCCATTGTTTAGAAAAAGTGTATTTTTATGGGAGACCTCACCTCCTGCTTGAAATTCTCATTCAGGAGATCCTTCTCCAAGTATGTGGCGAAGCCCTTCAGGAGGGGATGGTCCAGGGAATGTTTCCTGTACAGTCCCTTCTCCTGCATCATCTGCCTGGAGGTCTGTGGCCATTGCACCTCCCGCGTACTGCCAAATGGAAAACACATTTCGTCATACAACTGCACATTCAACGTGTGGCTCACAAACAAAAGCAAAAGGTATCAGTGAGGTAGAGTGACTTTACATGTGCAGGTCTCCTCTTAATATACCATTCTGACCGCGTCCCCCACCTCCGCCCCCCGTAGCCCCGCCCACCCCACCTTCAGTGTCACTGTGAGGGACACCTTGAAATTCAAATGTGAAAGAAAGTAACTTTTAAAAATGATAAGAACTGAATTTATATTTCTAAATAAAGTGATAAATCGATAGTGCAGTTGTAAAACTTCTGCACGACTTCGCCACCACATCACATTTATACTATATACTATAATATCATTTACCAGAACAACAGATCCCTTATGTTGCTGCTCATATACATTTGATTTATGTCTGTCTTTGCCATCTAAAGACCATGTTGTGACTCGGGCAACTTTAATATAAACTACTGGAGCTGAAATATTCTCAGTTTTACAATCCCTTGATTAATATGGAAGATCGTAATTTAATATAAACAGAATGGTAATAATGAAAGTTTGCTTTCTTGTCACAGTAATCTACCGCAACGCACCACATACCATCGGAAGGCTACTGCGATTCTGAGCAACACTGGCAATATGATCCATTTTTTTCGCCGCTATTACCCTGAAATTTCTGACTGAAATCGCTACCCCGCTCTAACGCACACTCGGACTCACCCACTCTTCGCAGCGAGCCAGCCTTAAAGGGCCCGGATCGCATTACAGATTGTAATACAGATTGTTCTAATCCGTACTGTTCTGACACAGGCAATACATAAAGTGACTACTCATATTAGCAGGAGGATAGGCTGAGTGTATAATGTTCCTAATATTTTGGTGTATTGCTCTTCATGCAATGGGGTTATCGGCATTACTGGTTGTAAAAAATAATAATGATAATTATAATAAAATATTTGATACATTTATCTGACTCAATCTTTTTTTTCTACGTATATATGTGATCTCAGCGCAATTGTTGTGTTATTATTGGGGGATGGCTATCCCTGCATGTGCATCACAGAGGTGCAAAACAGCCATTAAGGAAACAATAGCCCTGGGCTGGCAAGGCTATCCCAGGAATGTGTCCCCTCATCTCAGATGGAGATGTTCCCTGCTTGAGTAAATGACCTGCCTGATTGCAATGCTGATGACTCACAGGCTGAGTAATTTGTAACTAAATAGTTGGATTAAAAATATTTGCATCATTGTAATTTGTCCTTATTAGTGACTTTCAGTTGAATTCCAGTGATCATCTCCATTGTACAGTGCTCAATGCTTTGGATAAATGACATTTAAAATGAATATATAGGTCACTGATAAATGTGAATTATATATAAACATCCATGATGAATCTTGCAAGAAGTGAAATATTATTCCTGATGCATTAAATATATAAGGGCTTGTGTGTGTGTTTGTTTTAATTTAAAAGAATTAAAAATGTGACTTTGATACATTTAAGATAGAAGTCTGGTGGAGACACACACACACAGACAAACACAGACATATAAGGGAATTAAATTTTAAATGTGATTTTGAGCACCACTGAGGTAAGTGGTATGACAATTAATCACTAAAAAATAAAAATCACTAAAAACATAAAAGATAGAGTTCTGGTAGAGAGACATATGTGACCTGCATATATATATAAATAATTTAAAAATAATGTGCTTTGGATAGCCTTGCATGTGCATCACAGAGGTGCAAAACAGCCATTAAGGAAACAATAGCCCTGGGCTGGCAAGGCTATCCCAGGAATGTGTCCCCTCATCTCAGATGGAGATGTTCCCTGCTTGAGTAAATGACCTGCCTGATTGCAATGCTGATGACTCACAGGCTGAGTAATTTGTAACCAAATAGTTGGATTAAAAATATTTGCATCATTGTAATTTGTCCTTATTAGTGACTTTCAGTTGAATTCCAGTGATCATCTCCATTGTTCAGTGCTCAATGCTTTGGATAAATGACATTTAAAATGAATATATAGGTCACTGATAAATGTGAATTATATATAAACATCCATGATGAATCTTGCAAGCAGTGAAATATTATTCCTGATGCATTACATATATAAGGGTTTGTGTGTGTTTGTTTTAATTTAAAGCAATTTAAAATGTGATTTTGATATATTTAACATAGAAGTCTGCTGGAGAGACACACACACACACATTTGATGCTGCTGCAGATCAGGCCTGACCAGTTGGGCTATTTTTACTGAATACATTGCTTTGAAGTCTGTGATTTTACTATGGATATCTTGCTAATTCCCTTGCAAACTGTAAAATGAAAGCATGATTCCTTTCAGGCATCTGTACTGATTGTCAGGCCCTTCCAAAGTCTGTGTCCCCTCATCTCAGATGCTGATGTTAACAGCTTGAGTAAATGACCTGTGGGTCATTATACACATTATATATGTGTATAAAATATATTTATACACATCAGGATGGCCCACCCGAAGCTGCAAAGTGCAGACAAGTGTACAGCCTACCCTACATAGTGCACTACGTTTACTTTGTTTGTACCATGAGTTCTGTCTTTGCACCTTATCTGTTTGTCACTATCTGCAGACATCGTAACACTGTCTGGCTCTTGTTCCGAAAAAACATTATCAAAATAAGGAAAAAAAGAATATTTAAAGAAGACAAAAAAAACATCCAAAGGGAAAAAACTTAACAAAAAAAACAATATCCGAAGAAGAAGGAAAAACATCCAAAGGGAAAAAAGAAGAACTGAAGGGCCAACGAGGTAGGGGGAAATACAAATTTCGCTGCGTTGGAGTGCCAAGCTGTGAAAGACATTTGGCCAGAAGCCAAGGTAAGTGTTGTACCTGTTATTTTAAAAAAAGCAGTTTTCAAAATGCTGCTTTATAATCGTTTGAGATAGTCAGCCAGTGTGACAAGTGAAGGCGTTTTGAGTTTACCTACATAAAGTTTAATTTCTGTATTAGGGCATTGTCAGGAACAATGATGTGTTCATCGCCATGATGTGGTCAAAAAGCGATGCATTGAATCTTAGAAACATTTGTGATTTTTCAAACGATGCTTTTCGTTTTATTTAATCAGTAAAAGTTCCATCGGTTTTATATAGTACCCCTTGAAATATGTGTTCAGCTCATTTTCCGGGCATTTTACTAGAATGCATCCTGAGAAATACATACGCTCTGTTGCCTTCCCTTGGTGCCTTGACGTTTAGTGTTGAGTATAATTGTTGCAGTTGCTTTTGTTTATATTCCATGAGACCTGTCGGTGCTATGAGAAGTGTAATATACCCTTACCATACGCTATTGGAGCTGGAATTACCGCGGCTGCTGGCACCAAACTTGCCCTCCAATGGATCCTCGTTAAAGGATTTAAAGTGTACTCATTCTCATTACAGGGCCTCGAAAGAGTCCTGTATGGTTATTTTTCATCACTACCTCCCCGTGTCAGGAGTGGGTAATATATATATTGCTCTTGATCTAATAGGGCTATCGGCCTTACTGGTTGTAAAAAAAAGTATTGTGGTTGTCCCGATGTGTCTAGGAATATTATAGGCATTAAACACTATTCAAAAATGAGTACACCTGTTTTTTGATAGAAAGGTGTAACTTTATTGCACATTCATAAATATAATACAGAAACACAAAACAGAATAAAATGGGGCAAACTGAGGTACAGGGTTTCAGAGCCAGGAGAGCTCCAACCCCTCTCCCCTGAATGATGTCCTCTGCACCCCATAATCAAATAAAAAGTTCCTCCCCAACATTTATTTTTCTGACAGACAAAAATAAAATAATGTCCTGTCCCTCTGGCATGCTGTACAACCTTGGCCGGAGGTTGGCTTTTTTCCGTGAGTGATTAACCAGCCGGCCAAAAGTCTGTATGCCTGGGTGACAGGCACACTCTGGTGAATGGGCATCCACACACATGTGGATGCCCTGGCTGTTCCTAAAAAAAAAACATATAGCCGGATTCTTCTTCGTTTGTACTCTGATGAATTCGCTGGCCCTCAGTGGCTGTGACTACCGGCCCGTGGTAGTCACATACCACCTCACCAGCCTGGAACTGCCGGGTGGTGCAGACTCCCTTCCCCATCCCCGCAATGTCCGCCACAACAAGTCCCTTCCACTTCTGCCTGCGGATGAGGTCCTATATGTGGCTAGAATCAATGGCGGTGTTCACGGAGCCCACTGGTCTCCAGTCCTTGAGGACGCTGGCCGCGCTTGGAACGTTGCTTCTCCAGCCTTGGTTCCTGATCCAAGCGTCGACCCGGGACTCGGTGGGCTGCCGTCTGCCAAAGTGTGCTGTCAAGAACAAAGCAAATTGTTGTCAGTTAGGAAGACTATGTAGATAGGATTGCTTATCAGTAAAATGCTTTAAAAATTAGTACTACAAACAATACTCACAGAGGACATGCCGGACACGCATCCTCATCTGGGCCTTCAGCCAGCGCTCATAGAGCCGTCGCTGAAACTGGCCCGACTTCTGTGTCCGTACATTCTTATCTGGGACGTCGCCATCCAGGGTCACAGGGTTGGTTTGAAGTAGCTGATCGAATGCTGCCTGGACATCCATCTGCTGGTTGGACCCCATGGCAGCATCCCGTGCGGCGCCACGGGCAGAACAGCTGGATCCTTCTTCAGCAGAGTCAGCGCTGGGATAAAAAAACACAAACACACACAAATAAGTTTTACGGTTAGTGTTCAGTGGTGAGGACTTTGGTTGTGTGTCTTGATGTTGGTTGGTAAGTGTATTGACAAACGGAAAACATGCATACCTCGAGTCACCTGCCAGCTTCTTCAGCAGCTTACTGGCCAGCACCACATTCCGCGACTGCTTCATCCTATAGTGCTCGTCAGCTGTCGCAGTAGAATGTGTGAGGTAATCGGCCACCAAGGACTTCTGCTGGTCACTCAAGTCCTTGGTGGCCGTCTCAAAGATGCGCCGGGCCATCTGGCTGGTGACTGGATCCAGCTTGTATCTAAAATACAAAATGAATAAGAAATTCATTAATACGTTTCACACAACACCTGACAATGTGTATCTAGAGCAAATTATAGTGGGAATGAATCATGGTGATTAGCTGACTTTTGGTGTAGCCGGCTGAGGTCATTAGACGCATTGAAGATCGGCCGGCCTGCAGTGGAGACAAAGAACCATCCATCTCCTCCCTGGTCATCCGTCGTCATCCGGCTTCTCTTGGATGTCAGGAGCTGTGGCCGTACCCGGGTGAAGTAGATGTCGAACCACTGTTGGCAGAGGAAAACGACTTAATTTCTGCTTTTGAAATAAACGACAAAATAAATCTTTTCAAACTTGATATACTTACCGTCTCCTCCTCAGAGGACAGTGCAAACGTGGCCACTTGCTGCGCCGACGTCTTGTGCTCCTTCACCCCAATCACCGCATGGTCCGATTCGGTCCTGCTCCTGGCCATCCACTCCTCGACCTGCACAAGACAATGATGCCCCACTGATCAAAAAGAGAACCGGCAAAAAGGAAAAGTGGTGAAGACAAAAAAAAAAAAGAGTAAAATACTTACGGTCATGTGCTCCACCACGCCTGGTCGCTGGAGATGTTTTAGAATGACCGTGGCCTCCAGGTAGTAGAGGACCAGGCAGCATTCCGCAGACTCCAGGGGCCTCTCCTCAGGATACACCTTGCCAAGGATTGCCAAGAAGTCGTTCTTGGCAGCCCTCAGCACGGCCCAGCAGTCCTCTGGACTGAGAGGGTCCTTCTCCGTGAGGACGGCATGTCTATGTGTGGGGGAAAAACAGAAGAATATTCCATTACTGTCAATCCTAATTAATACAATCCACATTTTAATGTGCTCACGATGTAAAATGGCTCTGGATCTCCAGGCAGTGCACCCCAGGAGCAGTGAGGGAGATAAAAGAAAAAAAAACAAGAGTGTTAAACATAGCAGAGGAGATATATAATCAAACCGTGATATGAAATTTAATGGACAGTCGAACTTACCTCCTGTGGATGATCTCCTTACTCACCAACTTGGCAGAGCTCTGCTGTAGTGAGCTCAGGTACTCCACAAAGAACTTTGCCTCGTTCCACAAGGCAATGTTGTCACGCCGCAGGTCGGTGGTGACAGTGTGGTACTTGAGGAATCTGTCAGAGGAAGGACAGGTATGTAAGTATCCATATGTATATGTACATAAACTTGTACATGCAGTCATGACAAAGACAATAGCGGGAGAAGTTCTTCCTCGAAGAAACAGATATGTAATACAACATATGCCTAAAATATAAAAACAAACCATGCTACCAACCTCTTCAGGCTCTTCATGTAGTTCACCTGAGTCTGCCTGGAGAGACCAGCCTCAGTCAGCTCCCGAAAGAAGAGCTTCGTCTTCTCCCTCTCCCTGACAAACTCAAGGGAAGGCTCTCCGGGGTTCACAAAAAACATGAACCTGCTGACGTTTTCCACCTGGAAAGAAAAATCAGCATTAGATATATCCATTGCTTAGAAAAAAATCCATTGCTTAGAAAAAATCCATTGTTTAGAAAAAGTGTATTTTTATGGGAGACCTCACCTCCTGCTTGAAATTCTCATTCAGGAGATCCTTCTCCAAGTATGTGGCGAAGCCCTTCAGGAGGGGATGGTCCAGGGAATGTTTCCTGTACAGTCCCTTCTCCTGCATCATCTGCCTGGAGGTCTGTGGCCATTGCACCTCCCGGGTACTGCCAAATGGAAAACACATTTCGTCATACAACTGCACATTCAACGTGTGGCTCACAAACAAAAGCAAAAGGTATCAGTGAAAGCTGTAAAACCGAGATAATCATACTTACACTTGAATGGTCTCGCCGCTGCTGTCACTGACAACAATGTCTTCTGACTGCTCACTTGCAGAGCTCTCCGGTCCCTGCGCGGTTGCACCAGCCACCACAGGAACACTGCTGGTCTGCGCCGCCACTGCTGGGAAGGGGATGTCAGTCACCACCATGTGCCGACGCTCCAGCTCCTGGACCAACCTTTCATAAATGATAAAAATAAATAAATTAAAAACTGTTAGTCAATTTCATACAGAAGAAAGATGTGAGGTGTGTAAAACAGGCTGAAGAGTTTTCCCACCAACCTGCCAAACGCATTTGTGTCATCCAAAATCTCCCGCAGGTGCCTGTAGCTGAAGACCCTGCCCCACTGCAGAAGTTCAAGGGAATTCTGCTTTTCCTTCTCCATCACTTCCTGGATGGCCTCTTTCGAAGACCTCTTCATGCACACCCTAGCCAGATGCACTGAGAGGCTTGGCTGTGTCTTCTTGCACACGGGGCAGAGCAGGAAATGCCTGCTGGAAGCACTGGGGATAAAAATACAATTAAAAAAGTCATAAATAAAGATTAGATTTGATTCATTACTTTTAGTTGAATAAAGAAACAGTCCAGTCATCATCAACACTGTTCGTTTCACAGTGGTTTGGATAAATAACATTTGCATATCCTGATGGCTCCTAGACTGAGTAAAGTACATAATCACAGCTATTGAAACATGTTGACTAATTACTTACATTTATATTAAAATATTATTTAATTAATTAAATTAAACTTAAGTTGCTTCAAAATATTGTTTTAGTTTTGTAATGGATGCAATTTAAGTTTTAACAATAGCAGTCAGTGGTCAGAGACTTTTGCACAGTGTCAGTAAAGTAGAACAAGTTTATCCACAATTTCTACAGATTCAAATGAAATAATAAATTGACCATAACTTACAACTTGGAAGCCATTCTTGAGAAGTTGTTCAACAAAAGATGAAATCTTCAACAGAATCTGGAGCTCTTGTCTCGCTGGAAGCAGAGGTAGAGTGACTTTACATGTGCAGGTCTCCTCTTAATATACCATTCTGACCGCGTCCCCCACCTCCGCCCCCCGTAGCCCCGCCCACCCCACCTTCAGTGTCACTGTGAGGGACACCTTGAAATTCAAATGTGAAAGAAAGTAACTTTTAAAAATGATAAGAACTGAATTTATATTTCTAAATAAAGTGATAAATCGATAGTGCAGTTGTAAAACTTCTGCACGACTTCGCCACCACATCACATTTATACTATATACTATAATATCATTTACCAGAACAACAGATCCCTTATGTTGCTGCTCATATACATTTGATTTATGTCTGTCTTTGCCATCTAAAGACCATGTTGTGACTCGGGCAACTTTAATATAAACTACTGGAGCTGAAATATTCTCAGTTTTACAATCCCTTGATTAATATGGAAGATCGTAATTTAATATAAACAGAATGGTAATAATGAAAGTTTGCTTTCTTGTCACAGTAATCTACCGCAACGCACCACATACCATCGGAAGGCTACTGCGATTCTGAGCAACACTGGCAATATGATCCATTTTTTTCGCCGCTATTACCCTGAAATTTCTGACTGAAATCGCTACCCCGCTCTAACGCACACTCGGACTCACCCACTCTTCGCAGCGAGCCAGCCTTAAAGGGCCCGGATCGCATTACAGATTGTAATACAGATTGTTCTAATCCGTACTGTTCTGACACAGGCAATACATAAAGTGACTACTCATATTAGCAGGAGGATAGGCTGAGTGTATAATGTTCCTAATATTTTGGTGTATTGCTCTTCATGCAATGGGGTTATCGGCATTACTGGTTGTAAAAAATAATAATGATAATTATAATAAAATATTTGATACATTTATCTGACTCAATCTTTTTTTTCTACGTATATATGTGATCTCAGCGCAATTGTTGTGTTATTATTGGGGGATGGCTATCCCTGCATGTGCATCACAGAGGTGCAAAACAGCCATTAAGGAAACAATAGCCCTGGGCTGGCAAGGCTATCCCAGGAATGTGTCCCCTCATCTCAGATGGAGATGTTCCCTGCTTGAGTAAATGACCTGCCTGATTGCAATGCTGATGACTCACAGGCTGAGTAATTTGTAACTAAATAGTTGGATTAAAAATATTTGCATCATTGTAATTTGTCCTTATTAGTGACTTTCAGTTGAATTCCAGTGATCATCTCCATTGTACAGTGCTCAATGCTTTGGATAAATGACATTTAAAATGAATATATAGGTCACTGATAAATGTGAATTATATATAAACATCCATGATGAATCTTGCAAGAAGTGAAATATTATTCCTGATGCATTAAATATATAAGGGCTTGTGTGTGTGTTTGTTTTAATTTAAAAGAATTAAAAATGTGACTTTGATACATTTAAGATAGAAGTCTGGTGGAGACACACACACACAGACAAACACAGACATATAAGGGAATTAAATTTTAAATGTGATTTTGAGCAACACTGAGGTAAGTGGTATGACAATTAATCACTAAAAAATAAAAATCACTAAAAACATAAAAGATAGAGTTCTGGTAGAGAGACATATGTGACCTGCATATATATATAAATAATTTAAAAATAATGTGCTTTGGATAGCCTTGCATGTGCATCACAGAGGTGCAAAACAGCCATTAAGGAAACAATAGCCCTGGGCTGGCAAGGCTATCCCAGGAATGTGTCCCCTCATCTCAGATGGAGATGTTCCCTGCTTGAGTAAATGACCTGCCTGATTGCAATGCTGATGACTCACAGGCTGAGTAATTTGTAACCAAATAGTTGGATTAAAAATATTTGCATCATTGTAATTTGTCCTTATTAGTGACTTTCAGTTGAATTCCAGTGATCATCTCCATTGTTCAGTGCTCAATGCTTTGGATAAATGACATTTAAAATGAATATATAGGTCACTGATAAATGTGAATTATATATAAACATCCATGATGAATCTTGCAAGCAGTGAAATATTATTCCTGATGCATTACATATATAAGGGTTTGTGTGTGTTTGTTTTAATTTAAAGCAATTTAAAATGTGATTTTGATATATTTAACATAGAAGTCTGCTGGAGAGACACACACACACACATTTGATGCTGCTGCAGATCAGGCCTGACCAGTTGGGCTATTTTTACTGAATACATTGCTTTGAAGTCTGTGATTTTACTATGGATATCTTGCTAATTCCCTTGCAAACTGTAAAATGAAAGCATGATTCCTTTCAGGCATCTGTACTGATTGTCAGGCCCTTCCAAAGTCTGTGTCCCCTCATCTCAGATGCTGATGTTAACAGCTTGAGTAAATGACCTGTGGGTCATTATACACATTATATATGTGTATAAAATATATTTATACACATCAGGATGGCCCACCCGAAGCTGCAAAGTGCAGACAAGTGTACAGCCTACCCTACATAGTGCACTACGTTTACTTTGTTTGTACCATGAGTTCTGTCTTTGCACCTTATCTGTTTGTCACTATCTGCAGACATCGAAACACTGTCTGGCTCTTGTTCCGAAAAAACATTATCAAAATAAGGAAAAAAAGAATATTTAAAGAAGACAAAAAAAACATCCAAAGGGAAAAAACTTAACAAAAAAAACAATATCCGAAGAAGAAGGAAAAACATCCAAAGGGAAAAAAGAAGAACTGAAGGGCCAACGAGGTAGGGGGAAATACAAATTTCGCTGCGTTGGAGTGCCAAGCTGTGAAAGACATTTGGCCAGAAGCCAAGGTAAGTGTTGTACCTGTTATTTTAAAAAAAGCAGTTTTCAAAATGCTGCTTTATAATCGTTTGAGATAGTCAGCCAGTGTGACAAGTGAAGGCGTTTTGAGTTTACCTACATAAAGTTTAATTTCTGTATTAGGGCATTGTCAGGAACAATGATGTGTTCATCGCCATGATGTGGTCAAAAAGCGATGCATTGAATCTTAGAAACATTTGTGATTTTTCAAACGATGCTTTTCGTTTTATTTAATCAGTAAAAGTTCCATCGGTTTTATATAGTACCCCTTGAAATATGTGTTCAGCTCATTTTCCGGGCATTTTACTAGAATGCATCCTGAGAAATACATACGCTCTGTTGCCTTCCCTTGGTGCCTTGACGTTTAGTGTTGAGTATAATTGTTGCAGTTGCTTTTGTTTATATTCCATGAGACCTGTCGGTGCTATGAGAAGTGTAATATACCCTTACCATACGCTATTGGAGCTGGAATTACCGCGGCTGCTGGCACCAAACTTGCCCTCCAATGGATCCTCGTTAAAGGATTTAAAGTGTACTCATTCTCATTACAGGGCCTCGAAAGAGTCCTGTATGGTTATTTTTCATCACTACCTCCCCGTGTCAGGAGTGGGTAATATATATATTGCTCTTGATCTAATAGGGCTATCGGCCTTACTGGTTGTAAAAAAAAGTATTGTGGTTGTCCCGATGTGTCTAGGAATATTATAGGCATTAAACACTATTCAAAAATGAGTACACCTGTTTTTTGATAGAAAGGTGTAACTTTATTGCACATTCATAAATATAATACAGAAACACAAAACAGAATAAAATGGGGCAAACTGAGGTACAGGGTTTCAGAGCCAGGAGAGCTCCAACCCCTCTCCCCTGAATGATGTCCTCTGCACCCCATAATCAAATAAAAAGTTCCTCCCCAACATTTATTTTTCTGACAGACAAAAATAAAATAATGTCCTGTCCCTCTGGCATGCTGTACAACCTTGGCCGGAGGTTGGCTTTTTTCCGTGAGTGATTAACCAGCCGGCCAAAAGTCTGTATGCCTGGGTGACAGGCACACTCTGGTGAATGGGCATCCACACACATGTGGATGCCCTGGCTGTTCCTAAAAAAAAAACATATAGCCGGATTCTTCTTCGTTTGTACTCTGATGAATTCGCTGGCCCTCAGTGGCTGTGACTACCGGCCCGTGGTAGTCACATACCACCTCACCAGCCTGGAACTGCCGGGTGGTGCAGACTCCCTTCCCCATCCCCGCAATGTCCGCCACAACAAGTCCCTTCCACTTCTGCCTGCGGATGAGGTCCTATATGTGGCTAGAATCAATGGCGGTGTTCACGGAGCCCACTGGTCTCCAGTCCTTGAGGACGCTGGCCGCGCTTGGAACGTTGCTTCTCCAGCCTTGGTTCCTGATCCAAGCGTCGACCCGGGACTCGGTGGGCTGCCGTCTGCCAAAGTGTGCTGTCAAGAACAAAGCAAATTGTTGTCAGTTAGGAAGACTATGTAGATAGGATTGCTTATCAGTAAAATGCTTTAAAAATTAGTACTACAAACAATACTCACAGAGGACATGCCGGACACGCATCCTCATCTGGGCCTTCAGCCAGCGCTCATAGAGCCGTCGCTGAAACTGGCCCGACTTCTGTGTCCGTACATTCTTATCTGGGACGTCGCCATCCAGGGTCACAGGGTTGGTTTGAAGTAGCTGATCGAATGCTGCCTGGACATCCATCTGCTGGTTGGACCCCATGGCAGCATCCCGTGCGGCGCCACGGGCAGAACAGCTGGATCCTTCTTCAGCAGAGTCAGCGCTGGGATAAAAAAACACAAACACACACAAATAAGTTTTACGGTTAGTGTTCAGTGGTGAGGACTTTGGTTGTGTGTCTTGATGTTGGTTGGTAAGTGTATTGACAAACGGAAAACATGCATACCTCGAGTCACCTGCCAGCTTCTTCAGCAGCTTACTGGCCAGCACCACATTCCGCGACTGCTTCATCCTATAGTGCTCGTCAGCTGTCGCAGTAGAATGTGTGAGGTAATCGGCCACCAAGGACTTCTGCTGGTCACTCAAGTCCTTGGTGGCCGTCTCAAAGATGCGCCGGGCCATCTGGCTGGTGACTGGATCCAGCTTGTATCTAAAATACAAAATGAATAAGAAATTCATTAATACGTTTCACACAACACCTGACAATGTGTATCTAGAGCAAATTATAGTGGGAATGAATCATGGTGATTAGCTGACTTTTGGTGTAGCCGGCTGAGGTCATTCGACGCATTGAAGATCGGCCGGCCTGCAGTGGAGACAAAGAACCATCCATCTCCTCCCTGGTCATCCGTCGTCATCCGGCTTCTCTTGGATGTCAGGAGCTGTGGCCGTACCCGGGTGAAGTAGATGTCGAACCACTGTTGGCAGAGGAAAACGACTTAATTTCTGCTTTTGAAATAAACGACAAAATAAATCTTTTCAAACTTGATATACTTACCGTCTCCTCCTCAGAGGACAGTGCAAACGTGGCCACTTGCTGCGCCGACGTCTTGTGCTCCTTCACCCCAATCACCGCATGGTCCGATTCGGTCCTGCTCCTGGCCATCCACTCCTCGACCTGCACAAGACAATGATGCCCCACTGATCAAAAAGAGAACCGGCAAAAAGGAAAAGTGGTGAAGACAAAAAAAAAAAAAAGAGTAAAATACTTACGGTCATGTGCTCCACCACGCCTGGTCGCTGGAGATGTTTTAGAATGACCGTGGCCTCCAGGTAGTAGAGGACCAGGCAGCATTCCGCAGACTCCAGGGGCCTCTCCTCAGGATACACCTTGCCAAGGATTGCCAAGAAGTCGTTCTTGGCAGCCCTCAGCACGGCCCAGCAGTCCTCTGGACTGAGAGGGTCCTTCTCCGTGAGGACGGCATGTCTATGTGTGGGGGGAAAACAGAAGAATATTCCATTACTGTCAATCCTAATTAATACAATCCACATTTTAATGTGCTCACGATGTAAAATGGCTCTGGATCTCCAGGCAGGACACCACAGGAGCAGTGAGGGAGATAAAAAAAAAAAAAACAAGAGTGTTAAACATAGCAGAGGAGATATATAATCAAACCGTGATATGAAATTTAATGGACAGTCGAACTTACCTCCTGTGGATGATCTCCTTACTCACCAACTTGGCAGAGCTCTGCTGTAGTGAGCTCAGGTACTCCACAAAGAACTTTGCCTCGTTCCACAAGGCAATGTTGTCACGCCGCAGGTCGGTGGTGACAGTGTGGTACTTGAGGAATCTGTCAGAGGAAGGACAGGTATGTAAGTATCCATATGTATATGTACATAAACTTGTACATGCAGTCATGACAAAGACAATAGCGGGAGAACTTCTTCCTCGAAGAAACAGATATGTAATACAACATATGCCTAAAATATAAAAACAAACCATGCTACCAACCTCTTCAGGCTCTTCATGTAGTTCACCTGAGTCTGCCTGGAGAGACCAGCCTCAGTCAGCTCCCGAAAGAAGAGCTTCGTCTTCTCCCTCTCCCTGACAAACTCAAGGGAAGGCTCTCCGGGGTTCACAAAAAACATGAACCTGCTGACGTTTTCCACCTGGAAAGAAAAATCAGCATTAGATATATCCATTGCTTAGAAAAAAATCCATTGCTTAGAAAAAATCCATTGTTTAGAAAAAGTGTATTTTTATGGGAGACCTCACCTCCTGCTTGAAATTCTCATTCAGGAGATCCTTCTCCAAGTATGTGGCGAAGCCCTTCAGGAGGGGATGGTCCAGGGAATGTTTCCTGTACAGTCCCTTCTCCTGCATCATCTGCCTGGAGGTCTGTGGCCATTGCACCTCCCGGGTACTGCCAAATGGAAAACACATTTCGTCATACAACTGCACATTCAACGTGTGGCTCACAAACAAAAGCAAAAGGTATCAGTGAAAGCTGTAAAAGCGAGATAATCATACTTACACTTGAAAGGTCTCGCCGCTGCTGTCACTGACAACAATGTCTTCTGACTGCTCACTTGCAGAGCTCTCCGGTCCCTGCGCGGTTGCACCAGCCACCACAGGAACACTGCTGGTCTGCGCCGCCACTGCTGGGAAGGGGATGTCAGTCACCACCATGTGCCGACGCTCCAGCTCCTGGACCAACCTTTCATAAATGATAAAAATAAATAAATTAAAAACTGTTAGTCAATTTCATACAGAAGAAAGATGTGAGGTGTGTAAAACAGGCTGAAGAGTTTTCCCACCAACCTGCCAAACGCATTAGTGTCATCCAAAATCTCCCGCAGGTGCCTGTAGCTGAAGACCCTGCCCCACTGCAGAAGTTCAAGGGAATTCTGCTTTTCCTTCTCCATCACTTCCTGGATGGCCTCTTTCGAAGACCTCTTCATGCACACCCTAGCCAGATGCACTGAGAGGCTTGGCTGTGTCTTCTTGCACACGGGGCAGAGCAGGAAATGCCTGCTGGAAGCACTGGGGATAAAAATACAATTAAAAAAGTCATAAATAAAGATTAGATTTGATTCATTACTTTTAGTTGAATAAAGAAACAGTCCAGTCATCATCAACACTGTTCGTTTCACAGTGGTTTGGATAAATAACATTTGCATATCCTTATGGCTCCTAGACTGAGTAAAGTACATAATCACAGCTATTGAAACATGTTGACTAATTACTTACATTTATATTAAAATATAATTTAATTAATTAAATTAAACTTAAGTTGCTTCAAAATATTGTTTTAGTTTTGTAATGGATGCAATTTAAGTTTTAACAATAGCAGTCAGTGGTCAGAGACTTTTGCACAGTGTCAGTAAAGTAGAACAAGTTTATCCACAATTTCTACAGATTCAAATGAAATAATAAATTGACCATAACTTACAACTTGGAAGCCATTCTTGAGAAGTTGTTCAACAAAAGATGAAATCTTCAACAGAATCTGGAGCTCTTGTCTCGCTGGAAGCAGAGGTAGAGTGACTTTACATGTGCAGGTCTCCTCTTAATATACCATTCTGACCGCGTCCCCCACCTCCGCCCCCCGTAGCCCCGCCCACCCCACCTTCAGTGTCACTGTGAGGGACACCTTGAAATTCAAATGTGAAAGAAAGTAACTTTTAAAAATGATAAGAACTGAATTTATATTTCTAAATAAAGTGATAAATCGATAGTGCAGTTGTAAAACTTCTGCACGACTTCGCCACCACATCACATTTCCGTATACTATAATATCATTTACCAGAACAACAGATCCCATATGTTGCTGCTCATATACATTTGATTTATGTCTGTCTTTGCCATTTAAAGACCATGTTGTGACTCGGGCAACTTTAATATAAACTACTGGAGCTGAAATATTCTCAGTTTTACAATCCCTTGATTAATATGGAAGATCGTAATTTAATATAAACAGAATGGTAATAATGAAAGTTTGCTTTCTTGTCACAGTAATCTACCGCAACGCACCGCATACCATCGGAAGGCTACTGCGATTCTGAGCAACACTGGCAGGTAATTTCCAGCTTCTCTCTCTTCACTGGGTACGCTGTTGTTCCTTACCGCTCCATGGCTTGAAAACAGTCGCTCACAACACGAGCAGTCTTGTCCGCTTCTCTCGTCCCCGCCAGCGTCTCCTCTTTCTCGCCAGCGTCTCCTGCTCCCGCCCCTTTTCCCGATTGGTGGACATAACAGTACCCAATTAAAGTAAACGGAAACAGAATACAAAACAACATATGCGGTGCCTGCATCAGCGCAGCACATATATCATGTTCTATTCATACTATAAAAATAAAAAAAAGAATCGAACCCCGGATTACACCTGCATGTGCATCACAGAGGTGCAAAACAGCCATTAAGGAAACAATAGCCCTGGGCTGGCAAGGCTATCCCAGGAATGTGTCCCCTCATCTCAGATGGAGATGTTCCCTGCTTGAGTAAATGACCTGCCTGATTGCAATGCTGATGACTCACAGGCTGAGTAATTTGTAACTAAATAGTTGGATTAAAAATATTTGCATCATTGTAATTTGTCCTTATTAGTGACTTTCAGTTGAATTCCAGTGATCATCTCCATTGTACAGTGCTCAATGCTTTGGATAAATGACATTTAAAATGAATATATAGGTCACTGATAAATGTGAATTATATATAAACATCCATGATGAATCTTGTAAGAAGTGAAATATTATTTCTGATGCATTACATATATAAGGGTTTGTGTGTGTGTTTGTTTTAATTTAAAAGAATTAAAAATGTGACTTTGATATATTTAAGATAGAAGTCTGGTGGAGACACACACACAGACAAACACACACATATAAGGGAATTAAATTTTAAATGTGATTTTGAGCACCACTGAGGTAAGTGGTATGACAATTAATCACTAAAAAATAAAAATCACTAAAAACATAAAAGATAGAGTACTGGTAGAGAGACATATGTGACCTGCATATATATATATAAATAATTAAAAAATAATGTGCTTTGGATAGCCCTGCATGTGCATCACAGAGGTGCAAAACAGCCATTAAGGAAACTATAGCCCTGGGCTGGCAAGGCTATCCCAGGAATGTGTCCCCTCATCTCAGATGGAGATGTTCCCTGCTTGAGTAAATGACCTGCCTGATTGCAATGCTGATGACTCACAGGCTGAGTAATTTGTAACCAAATAGTTGGATTAAAAATATTTGCATCATTGTAATTTGTCCTTATTAGTGACTTTCAGTTGAATTCCAGTGATCATCTCCATTGTTCAGTGCTCAATGCTTTGGATAAATGACATTTAAAATGAATATATAGGTCACTGATAAATGTGAATTATATATAAACATCCATGATGAATCTTGCAAGCAGTGAAATATTATTCCTGATGCTTTAAATATATAAGGGTTTGTGTGTGTTTGTTTTAATTTAAAATGCTGCTTTATAATCGTTTGAGATAGTCAGCCAGTGTGACAAGTGAAGGCGTTTTGAGTTTACCTACATAAAGTTTTATTTCTGTATTAGGGCATTGTCAGGAACAATGATGTGTTCATCGCCATGATGTGGTCAAAAAGCGATGCATTGAATCTTAGAAACATTTGTGATTTTTCAAACGATGCTTTTCGTTTTATTTAATCAGTAAAAGTTCCATCGGTTTTATATAGTACCCCTTGAAATATGTCTTCAGCTCATTTTCCGGGCATTTTACTAGAATGCATCCTGAGAAATACATACGATCTGTTGCCTTTCCTTGGTGCCTTGACGTTTAGTGTTGAGTATAATTGTTGCAGTTGCTTTTGTTTATATTCCATGAGACCTGTCGGTGCTATGAGAAGTGTAATATACCCTTACCATACGCTATTGGAGCTGGAATTACCGCGGCTGCTGGCACCAAACTTGCCCTCCAATGGATCCTCGTTAAAGGATTTAAAGTGTACTCATTCTCATTACAGGGCCTCGAAAGAGTCCTGTATGGTTATTTTTCATCACTACCTCCCCGTGTCAGGAGTGGGTAATATATATATTGCTCTTGATCTAATAGGGCTATCGGCCTTACTGGTTGTAAAAAAAAGTATTGTGGTTGTCCCGATGTGTCTAGGAATATTATAGGCATTAAACACTATTCAAAAATGAGTACACCTGTTTTTTGATAGAAAGGTGTAACTTTATTGCACATTCATAAATATAATACAGAAACACAAAACAGAATAAAATGGGGCAAACTGAGGTACAGGGTTTCAGAGCCAGGAAAAAGTTCCTCCCCAACATTTATTTTTCTGACGGACAAAAATAAAATAATGTCCTGCCCCTCTGGCGTGCTGTACAACCTTGGCCGGAGGTTGGCTTTTTTCCGTGAGTGATTAACCAGCCGGCCAAAAGTCTGTATGCCTGGGTGACAGGCACACTCTGGTGAATGGGCATCCACACACATGTGGATGCCCTGGCTGTTCCTAAAAAAAAAACATATAGCCGCATTCTTCTTCGTTTGTACTCTGATGAATTCGCTGGCCCTCAGTGGCTGTGACTACCGGCCCGTGGTAGTCACATACCACCTCACCAGCCTGGAACTGCCGGGTGGTGCAGACTCCCTTCCCCATCCCCGCAATGTCCGCCACAACAAGTCCCTTCCACTTCTGCCTGCGGATGAGGTCCTATATGTGGCTAGAATCAATGGCGGTGTTCACGGAGCCCACTGGTCTCCAGTCCTTGAGGACGCTGGCCGCGCTTGGAACGTTGCTTCTCCAGCCTTGGTTCCTGATCCAAGCGTCGACCCGGGACTCGGTGGGCTGCCGTCTGCCAAAGTGTGCTGTCAAGAACAAAGCAAATTGTTGTCAGTTAGGAAGACTATGTAGATAGGATTGCTTATCAGTAAAATGCTTTAAAAATTAGTACTACAAACAATACTCACAGAGGACATGCCGGACACGCATCCTCATCTGGGCCTTCAGCCAGCGCTCATAGAGCCGTCGCTGAAACTGGCCCGACTTCTGTGTCCGTACATTCTTATCTGGGACGTCGCCATCCAGGGTCACAGGGTTGGTTTGAAGTAGCTGATCGAATGCTGCCTGGACATCCATCTGCTGGTTGGACCCCATGGCAGCATCCCGTGCGGCGCCTCGGGCAGAACAGCTGGATCCTTCTTCAGCAGAGTCAGCGCTGGGATAAAAAAACACACACACACAAATAAGTTTTACGGTTAGTGTTCAGTGGTGAGGACTTTGGTTGTGTGTCTTGATGTTGGTTGGTAAGTGTATTGACAAATGGAAAACATGCATACCTCGAGTCACCTGCCAGCTTCTTCAGCAGCTTACTGGCCAGCACCACATTCCGCGACTGCTTCATCCTATAGTGCTCGTCAGCCGTCGCAGTAGAATGTGTGAGGTAATCGGCCACCAAGGACTTCTGCTGGTCACTCAAGTCCTTGGTGGCCGTCTCAAAGATGCGCCGGGCCATCTGGCTGGTGACTGGATCCAGCTTGTATCTAAAATACAAAATGAATAAGAAATTCATTAATACGTTTCACACAACACCTGACAATGTGTATCTAGAGCAAATTATAGTGGGAATGAATCATGGTGATTAGCTGACTTTTGGTGTAGCCGGCTGAGGTCATTCGACGCATTGAAGATCGGCCGGCCTGCAGTGGAGACAAAGAACCGTCCATCTCCTCCCTGGTCATCCGTCGTCATCCGGCTTCTCTTGGATGTCAGGAGCTGTGGCCGTACCCGGGTGAAGTAGATGTCGAACCACTGTTGGCAGAGGAAAACGACTTAATTTCTGCTTTTGAAATAAACGACAAAATAAATCTTTTCAAACTTGATATACTTACCGTCTCCTCCTCAGAGGACAGTGCAAACGTGGCCACTTGCTGCGCCGACGTCTTGTGCTCCTTCACCCCAATCACCGCATGGTCCGATTCGGTCCTGCTCCTGGCCATCCACTCCTCGACCTGCACAAGACAATGATGCCCCACTGATCAAAAAGAGAACCGGCAAAAAGGAAAAGTGGTTAAGACAAAAAAAAAAGAGTAAAATACTTACGGTCATGTGCTCCACCACGCCTGGTCGCTGGAGATGTTTTAGAATGACCGTGGCCTCCAGGTAGTAGAGGACCAGGCAGCATTCCGCAGACTCCAGGGGCCTCTCCTCAGGATACACCTTGCCAAGGATTGCCAAGAAGTCGTTCTTGGCAGCCCTCAGCACGGCCCAGCAGTCCTCTGGACTGAGAGGGTCCTTCTCCGTGAGGACGGCATGTCTATGTGTGGGGGAAAAACAGAAGAATATTCCATTACTGTCAATCCTAATTAATACAATCCACATTTTAATGTGCTCACGATGTAAAATGGCTCTGGATCTCCAGGCAGTGCACCCCAGGAGCAGTGAGGGAGATAAAAAAAAAAAAAACAAGAGTGTTAAACATAGCAGAGGAGATATATAATCAAACCGTGATATGAAATTTAATGGACAGTCGAACTTACCTCCTGTGGATGATCTCCTTACTCACCAACTTGGCAGAGCTCTGCTGTAGTGAGCTCAGGAACTCCACAAAGAACTTTGCCTCGTTCCACAAGGCAATGTTGTCACGCCGCAGGTCGGTGGTGACAGTGTGGTACTTGAGGAATCTGTCAGAGGAAGGACAGGTATGTAAGTATCCATATGTATATGTACATAAACTTGTACATGCAGTCATGACAAAGACAATAGCGGGAGAACTTCTTCCTCGAAGAAACAGATATGTAATACAACATATGCCTAAAATATAAAAACAAACCATGCTACCAACCTCTTCAGGCTCTTCATGTAGTTCACCTGAGTCTGCCTGGAGAGACCAGCCTCAGTCAGCTCCCGAAAGAAGAGCTTCGTCTTCTCCCTCTCCCTGACAAACTCAAGGGAAGGCTCTCCGGGGTTCACAAAAAACATGAACCTGCTGACGTTTTCCACCTGGAAAGAAAAATCAGCATTAGATATATCCATTGCTTAGAAAAAAATCCATTGCTTAGAAAAAATCCATTGTTTAGAAAAAGTGTATTTTTATGGGAGACCTCACCTCCTGCTTGAAATTCTCATTCAGGAGATCCTTCTCCAAGTATGTGGCGAAGCCCTTCAGGAGGGGATGGTCCAGGGAATGTTTCCTGTACAGTCCCTTCTCCTGCATCATCTGCCTGGAGGTCTGTGGCCATTGCACCTCCCGGGTACTGCCAAATGGAAAACACATTTCGTCATACAACTGCACATTCAACGTGTGGCTCACAAACAAAAGCAAAAGGTATCAGTGAAAGCTGTAAAACCGAGATAATCATACTTACACTTGAAAGGTCTCGCCGCTGCTGTCACTGACAACAATGTCTTCTGACTGCTCACTTGCAGAGCTCTCCGGTCCCTGCGCGGTTGCACCAGCCACCACAGGAACACTGCTGGTCTGCGCCGCCACTGCTGGGAAGGGGATGTCAGTCACCACCATGTGCCGACGCTCCAGCTCCTGGACCAACCTTTCATAAATGATAAAAATAAATAAATTAAAACCTGTTAGTCAATTTCATACAGAAGAAAGATGTGAGGTGTGTAAAACAGGCTGAAGAGTTTTCCCACCAACCTGCAAAACGCATTAGTGTCATCCAAAATCTCCCGCAGGTGCCTGTAGCTGAAGACCCTGCCCCACTGCAGAAGTTCAAGGGAATTCTGCTTTTCCTTCTCCATCACTTCCTGGATGGCCTCTTTCGAAGACCTCTTCATGCACACCCTAGCCAGATGCACTGAGAGGCTTGGCTGTGTCTTCTTGCACACGGGGCAGAGCAGGAAATGCCTGCTAGAAGCACTGGGGATAAAAATACAATTAAAAAAGTCATAAATAAAGATTAGATTTGATTCATTACTTTTAGTTGAATAAAGAAACAGTCCAGTCATCATCAACACTGTTCGTTTCACAGTGGTTTGGATAAATAACATTTGCATATCCTGATGGCTCCTAGACTGAGTAAAGTACATAATCACAGCTATTGAAACATGTTGACTAATTACTTACATTTATATTAAAATATAATTTAATTAATTAAATTAAACTTAAGTTGCTTCAAAATATTGTTTTAGTTTTGTAATGGATGCAATTTAAGTTTTAACAATAGCAGTCAGTGGTCAGAGACTTTTGCACAGTGTCAGTAAAGTAGAACAAGTTTATCCACAATTTCTACAGATTCAAATGAAATAATAAATTGACCATAACTTACAACTTGGAAGCCATTCTTGAGAAGTTGTTCAGCAAAAGATGAAATCTTCAACAGAATCTGGAGCTCTTGTCTCGCTGGAAGCAGAGGTAGAGTGACTTTACATGTGCAGGTCTCCTCTTAATATACCATTCTGACCGCGTCCCCCACCTCCGCCCCCCGTAGCCCCGCCCACCCCACCTTCAGTGTCACTGTGAGGGACACCTTGAAATTCAAATGTGAAAGAAAGTAACTTTTAAAAATGATAAGAACTGAATTTATATTTCTAAATAAAGTGATAAATCGATAGTGCAGTTGTAAAACTTCTGCACGACTTCGCCACCACATCACATTTATACTATATACTATAATATCATTTACCAGAACAACAGATCCCTTATGTTGCTGCTCATATACATTTGATTTATGTCTGTCTTTGCCATCTAAAGACCATGTTGTGACTCGGGCAACTTTAATATAAACTACTGGAGCTGAAATATTCTCAGTTTTACAATCCCTTGATTAATATGGAAGATCGTAATTTAATATAAACAGAATGGTAATAATGAAAGTTTGCTTTCTTGTCACAGTAATCTACCGCAACGCACCGCATACCATCGGAAGGCTACTGCGATTCTGAGCAACACTGGCAATATGATCCATTTTTTTCGCCGCTATTACCCTGAAATTTCTGACTGAAATCGCTACCCCGCTCTAACGCACACTCGGACTCACCCACTCTTCGCAGCGAGCCAGCCTTAAAGGGCCCGGATCGCATTACAGAGTGTAATACAGATTGTTCTAATCCGTACTGTTCTGACACAGGCAATACATAAAGTGACTACTCATATTAGCAGGAGGATAGGCTGAGTGTATAATGTTCCTAATATTTTGGTGTATTGCTCTTCATGCAATGGGGCTATCGGCATTATTGGTTGTAAAAAATAATAATGATAATTATAATAAAATATTTAATACATTTATCTGACTCAATCTTTTTTTTCTACGTATATATGTGATCTCAGCGCAATTGTTGTGTTATTATTGGGGGATGGCTTACCCTGCATGTGCATCACAGAGGTGCAAAACAGCCATTAAGGAAACAATAGCCCTGGGCTGGCAAGGCTATCCCAGGAATGTGTCCCCTCATCTCAGATGGAGATGTTCCCTGCTTGAGTAAATGACCTGCCTGATTGCAATGCTGATGACTCACAGGCTGAGTAATTTGTAACTAAATAGTTGGATTAAAAATATTTGCATCATTGTAATTTGTCCTTATTAGTGACTTTCAGTTGAATTCCAGTGATCATCTCCATTGTTCAGTGCTCAATGCTTTGGATAAATGACATTTAAAATGAATATATAGGTCACTGATAAATGTGAATTATATATAAACATCCATGATGAATCTTGCAAGAAGTGAAATATTATTCCTGATGCATTAAATATATAAGGGTTTGTGTGTGTGTTTGTTTTAATTTAAAAGAATTAAAAATGTGACTTTGATATATTTAAGATAGAAGTCTGGTGGAGACACACACACACAGACAAACACACACATATAAGGGAATTAAATTTTAAATGTGATTTTGAGCACCACTGAGGTAAGTGGTATGACAATTAATCACTAAAAAATAAAAATCACTAAAAACATAAAAGATAGAGTTCTGGTAGAGAGACATATGTGGCCTGCATATATATATGAATAATTAAAAAATAATGTGCTTTGGATAGCCCTGCATGTGCATCACAGAGGTGCAAAACAGCCATTAAGGAAACAATAGCCCTGGGCTGGCAAGGGAATCCCAGGAATGTGTCCCCTCATCTCAGATGGAGATGTTCCCTGCTTGATTAAATGACCTGCCTGATTGCAATGCTGATGACTCACAGGCTGAGGAATTTGTAACCAAATAGTTGGATTAAAAATATTTGCATCATTGTAATTTGTCCTTATTAGTGACTTTCAGTTGAATTTCAGTGATCATCTCCATTGTTCAGTGCTCAATGCTTTGGATAAATGACATTTAAAATGAATATATAGGTCACTGATAAATGTGAATTATATATAAACATCCATGATGAATCTTGCAAGCAGTGAAATATTATTCCTGATGCATTACATATATAAGGGTTTGTGTGTGTTTGTTTTAATTTAAAGCAATTTAAAATGTGATTTTGATATATTTAACATAGAAGTCTGCTGGAGAGACACACACACACACATTTGATGCTGCTGCAGATCAGGCCTGACCAGTTGGGCTATTTTTACTGAATACATTGCTTTGAAGTCTGTGATTTTACTATGGATATCTTGCTAATTCCCTTGCAAACTGTAAAATGAAAGCATGATTCCTTTCAGGCATCTGTTTCAGGCAGGCATCTGTACTGATTGTCAGGCCCTTCCAAAGTCTGTGTCCCCTCATCTCAGATGCTGATGTTAACAGCTTGAGTAAATAACCTGTGGGTCATTATACACATTATATATGTGTATAAAATATATTTATACACATCAGGATGGCCCACCCGAAGCTGCAAAGTGCAGACAAGTGTACAGCCTACCCTACATAGTGCACTACGTTTACTTTGTTTGTACCATGAGTTCTGTCTTTGCACCTTATCTGTTTGGCACTATCTGCAGACATCGTAACACTGTCTGGCTCTTGTTCCGAAAAAACATTATCAAAAGAAGGAAAAAAAGAATATTTAAAGAAGACAAAAAAAACATCCAAAGGGAAAAAACTTAACAAAAAAAACAATATCCGAAGAAGAAGGAAAAACATCCAAAGGGAAAAAAGAAGAACTGAAGGGCCAACGAGGTAGGGGGAAATACAAATTTCGCTGCGTTGGAGTGCCAAGCTGTGAAAGGCATTTGGCCAGAAGCCAAGGTAAGTGTTGTACCTGTTATTTTAAAAAAGCAGTTTTCAAAATGCTGCTTTATAATCGTTTGAGATAGTCAGCCAGTGTGACAAGTGAAGGCGTTTTGAGTTTACCTACATAAAGTTTTATTTCTGTATTAGGACATTGTCAGGAACAATGATGTGTTCATCGCCATGATGTGGTCAAAAAGCGATGCATTGAATCTTAGAAACATTTGTGATTTTTCAAACGATGCTTTATTTAGATAGTACCCCTTGAAATATGTCTTCAGCTCATTTTCCGGGCATTTTAGTAGAATGCATCCTGAGAAATACGTACGCTGTGTTGCCTTTCCTTTGTCCCTTGACGTTTAGTGTTGAGTATAATTGTTGCAGTTGCTTTTGTTTATATTCCATGAGACCTGTCGGTGCTATGAGAAGTGTAATATACCCTTACCATACGCTATTGGAGCTGGAATTACCGCGGCTGCTGGCACCAAACTTGCCCTCCAATGGATCCTCGTTAAAGGATTTAAAGTGTACTCATTCTCATTACAGGGCCTCGAAAGAGTCCTGTATGGTTATTTTTCATCACTACCTCCCCGTGTCAGGAGTGGGTAATATATATATTGCTCTTGATCTAATAGGGCTATCGGCCTTACTGGTTGTAAAAAAAAAGTATTGTGGTTGTCCCGATGTGTCTAGGAATATTATAGGCATTAAACACTATTCAAAAATGAGTATACCTGTTTTTTGATAGAAAGGTGTAACTTTATTGCACATTCATAAATATAATACAGAAACACAAAACAGAATAAAATGGGGCAAACTGAGGTACAGGGTTTCAGAGCCAGGAGAGCTCCAACCCCTCTCCCCTGAATGATGTCCTCTGCACCCCATAATCAAATAAAAAGTTCCTCCCCAACATTTATTTTTCTGACAGACAAAAATAAAATAATGTCCTGTCCCTCTGGCATGCTGTACAACCTTGGCCGGAGGTTGGCTTTTTTCCGTGAGTGATTAACCAGCCGGCCAAAAGTCTGTATGCCTGGGTGACAGGCACACTCTGGTGAATGGGCATCCACACACATGTGGATGCCCTGGCTGTTCCTAAAAAAAAAAAAACATATAGCCGGATTCTTCTTCGTTTGTACTCTGATGAATTCGCTGGCCCTCAGTGGCTGTGACTACTGGCCCGTGGTAGTCACATACCACCTCACCAGCCTGGAACTGCCGGGTGGTGCAGACTCCCTTCCCCATCCCCGCAATGTCCGCCACAACAAGTCCCTTCCACTTCTGCCTGCGGATGAGGTCCTATATGTGGCTAGAATCAATGGCGGTGTTCACGGAGCCCACTGGTCTCCAGTCCTTGAGGACGCTGGCCGCGCTTGGAACGTTGCTTCTCCAGCCTTGGTTCCTGATCCAAGCATCGACCCGGGACTCGGTGGGCTGCCGTCTGCCAAAGTGTGCTGTCAAGAACAAAGCAAATTGTTGTCAGTTAGGAAGACTATGTAGATAGGATTGCTTATCAGTAAAATGCTTTAAAAATTAGTACTACAAACAATACTCACAGAGGACATGCCGGACACGCATCCTCATCTGGGCCTTCAGCCAGCGCTCACAGAGCCGTCGCTGAAACTGGCCCGACTTCTGTGTCCGTACATTCTTATCTGGGACGTCGCCATCCAGGGTCACAGGGTTGGTTTGAAGTAGCTGATCGAATGCTGCCTGGACATCCATCTGCTGGTTGGACCCCATGGCAGCATCCCGTGCGGCGCCTCGGGCAGAACAGCTGGATCCTTCTTCAGCAGAGTCAGCGCTGGGATAAAAAAACACACACACACAAATAAGTTTTACGGTTAGTGTTCAGTGGTGAGGACTTTGGTTGTGTGTCTTGATGTTGCTTGGTAAGTGTATTGACAAACGGAAAACATGCATACCTCGAGTCACCTGCCAGCTTCTTCAGCAGCTTACTGGCCAGCACCACATTCCGCGACTGCTTCATCCTATAGTGCTCGTCAGCCGTCGCAGTAGAATGTGTGAGGTAATCGGCCACCAAGGACTTCTGCTGGTCACTCAAGTCCTTGGTGGCCGTCTCAAAGATGCGCCGGGCCATCTGGCTGGTGACTGGATCCAGCTTGTATCTAAAATACAAAATGAATAAGAAATTCATTAATACGTTTCACACAACACCTGACAATGTGTATCTAGAGCAAATTATAGTGGGAATGAATCATGGTGATTAGCTGACTTTTGGTGTAGCCGGCCGAGGTCATTCGACGCATTGAAGATCGGCCGGCCTGCAGTGGAGACAAAGAACCGTCCATCTCCTCCCTGGTCATCCATCGTCATCCGGCTTCTCTTGGATGTCAGGAGCTGTGGCCGTACCCGGGTGAAGTAGATGTCGAACCACTGTTGGCAGAGGAAAACGACTTAATTTCTGCTTTTGAAATAAACGACAAAATAAATCTTTTCAAACTTGATATACTTACCGTCTCCTCCTCAGAGGACAGTGCAAACGTGGCCACTTGCTGCGCCGACGTCTTGTGCTCCTTCACCCCAATCACCGCATGGTCCGATTCGGTCCTGCTCCTGGCCATCCACTCCTCGACCTGCACAAGACAATGATGCCCCACTGATCAAAAAGAGAACCGGCAAAAAGGAAAAGTGGTGAAGACAAAAAAAAAAAAAAAGAGTAAAATACTTACGGTCATGTGCTCCACCACGCCTGGTCGCTGGAGATGTTTTAGAATGACCGTGGCCTCCAGGTAGTAGAGGACCAGGCAGCATTCCGCAGACTCCAGGGGCCTCTCCTCAGGATACACCTTGCCAAGGATTGCCAAGAAGTCGTTCTTGGCAGCCCTCAGCACGGCCCAGCAGTCCTCTGGACTGAGAGGGTCCTTCTCCGTGAGGACGGCATGTCTATGTGTGGGGGAAAAACAGAAGAATATTCCATTACTGTCAATCCTAATTAATACAATCCACATTTTAATGTGCTCACGATGTAAAATGGCTCTGGATCTCCAGGCAGTGCACCCCAGGAGCAGTGAGGGAGATAAAAAAAAAAAAAAACAAGAGTGTTAAACATAGCAGAGGAGATATATAATCAAACCGTGATATGAAATTTAATGGACAGTCGAACTTACCTCCTGTGGATGATCTCCTTACTCACCAACTTGGCAGAGCTCTGCTGTAGTGAGCTCAGGTACTCCACAAAGAACTTTGCCTCGTTCCACAAGGCAATGTTGTCACGCCGCAGGTCGGTGGTGACAGTGTGGTACTTGAGGAATCTGTCAGAGGAAGGACAGGTATGTAAGTATCCATATGTATATGTACATAAACTTGTACATGCAGTCATGACAAAGACAATAGCGGGAGAAGTTCTTCCTCGAAGAAACAGATATGTAATACAACATATGCCTAAAATATAAAAACAAACCATGCTACCAACCTCTTCAGGCTCTTCATGTAGTTCACCTGAGTCTGCCTGGAGAGACCAGCCTCAGTCAGCTCCCGAAAGAAGAGCTTCGTCTTCTCCCTCTCCCTGACAAACTCAAGGGAAGGCTCTCCGGGGTTCACAAAAAACATGAACCTGCTGACGTTTTCCACCTGGAAAGAAAAATCAGCATTAGATATATCCATTGCTTAGAAAAAAATCCATTGCTTAGAAAAAATCCATTGTTTAGAAAAAGTGTATTTTTATGGGAGACCTCACCTCCTGCTTGAAATTCTCATTCAGGAGATCCTTCTCCAAGTATGTGGCGAAGCCCTTCAGGAGGGGATGGTCCAGGGAATGTTTCCTGTACAGTCCCTTCTCCTGCATCATCTGCCTGGAGGTCTGTGGCCATTGCACCTCCCGGGTACTGCCAAATGGAAAACACATTTCGTCATACAACTGCACATTCAACGTGTGGCTCACAAACAAAAGCAAAAGGTATCAGTGAAAGCTGTAAAACCGAGATAATCATACTTACACTTGAATGGTCTCGCCGCTGCTGTCACTGACAACAATGTCTTCTGACTGCTCACTTGCAGAGCTCTCCGGTCCCTGCGCGGTTGCACCAGCCACCACAGGAACACTGCTGGTCTGCGCCGCCACTGCTGGGAAGGGGATGTCAGTCACCACCATGTGCCGACGCTCCAGCTCCTGGACCAACCTTTCATAAATGATAAAAATAAATAAATTAAAAACTGTTAGTCAATTTCATACAGAAGAAAGATGTGAGGTGTGTAAAACAGGCTGAAGAGTTTTCCCACCAACCTGCCAAACGCATTAGTGTCATCCAAAATCTCCCGCAGGTGCCTGTAGCTGAAGACCCTGCCCCACTGCAGAAGTTCAAGGGAATTCTGCTTTTCCTTCTCCATCACTTCCTGGATGGCCTCTTTCGAAGACCTCTTCATGCACACCCTAGCCAGATGCACTGAGAGGCTTGGCTGTGTCTTCTTGCACACGGGGCAGAGCAGGAAATGCCTGCTGGAAGCACTGGGGATAAAAATACAATTAAAAAAGTCATAAATAAAGATTAGATTTGATTCATTACTTTTAGTTGAATAAAGAAACAGTCCAGTCATCATCAACACTGTTCGTTTCACAGTGGTTTGGATAAATAACATTTGCATATCCTGATGGCTCCTAGACTGAGTAAAGTACATAATCACAGCTATTGAAACATGTTGACTAATTACTTACATTTATATTAAAATATTATTTAATTAATTAAATTAAACTTAAGTTGCTTCAAAATATTGTTTTAGTTTTGTAATGGATGCAATTTAAGTTTTAACAATAGCAGTCAGTGGTCAGAGACTTTTGCACAGTGTCAGTAAAGTAGAACAAGTTTATCCACAATTTCTACAGATTCAAATGAAATAATAAATTGACCATAACTTACAACTTGGAAGCCATTCTTGAGAAGTTGTTCAACAAAAGATGAAATCTTCAACAGAATCTGGAGCTCTTGTCTCGCTGGAAGCAGAGGTAGAGTGACTTTACATGTGCAGGTCTCCTCTTAATATACCATTCTGACCGCGTCCCCCACCTCCGCCCCCCGTAGCCCCGCCCACCCCACCTTCAGTGTCACTGTGAGGGACACCTTGAAATTCAAATGTGAAAGAAAGTAACTTTTAAAAATGATAAGAACTGAATTTATATTTCTAAATAAAGTGATAAATCGATAGTGCAGTTGTAAAACTTCTGCACGACTTCGCCACCACATCACATTTATACTATATACTATAATATCATTTACCAGAACAACAGATCCCTTATGTTGCTGCTCATATACATTTGATTTATGTCTGTCTTTGCCATCTAAAGACCATGTTGTGACTCGGGCAACTTTAATATAAACTACTGGAGCTGAAATATTCTCAGTTTTACAATCCCTTGATTAATATGGAAGATCGTAATTTAATATAAACAGAATGGTAATAATGAAAGTTTGCTTTCTTGTCACAGTAATCTACCGCAACGCACCACATACCATCGGAAGGCTACTGCGATTCTGAGCAACACTGGCAATATGATCCATTTTTTTCGCCGCTATTACCCTGAAATTTCTGACTGAAATCGCTACCCCCGCTCTAACGCACACTCGGACTCACCCACTCTTCGCAGCGAGCCAGCCTTAAAGGGCCCGGATCGCATTACAGATTGTAATACAGATTGTTCTAATCCGTACTGTTCTGACACAGGCAATACATAAAGTGACTACTCATATTAGCAGGAGGATAGGCTGAGTGTATAATGTTCCTAATATTTTGGTGTATTGCTCTTCATGCAATGGGGTTATCGGCATTACTGGTTGTAAAAAATAATAATGATAATTATAATAAAATATTTGATACATTTATCTGACTCAATCTTTTTTTTCTACGTATATATGTGATCTCAGCGCAATTGTTGTGTTATTATTGGGGGATGGCTATCCCTGCATGTGCATCACAGAGGTGCAAAACAGCCATTAAGGAAACAATAGCCCTGGGCTGGCAAGGCTATCCCAGGAATGTGTCCCCTCATCTCAGATGGAGATGTTCCCTGCTTGAGTAAATGACCTGCCTGATTGCAATGCTGATGACTCACAGGCTGAGTAATTTGTAACTAAATAGTTGGATTAAAAATATTTGCATCATTGTAATTTGTCCTTATTAGTGACTTTCAGTTGAATTCCAGTGATCATCTCCATTGTACAGTGCTCAATGCTTTGGATAAATGACATTTAAAATGAATATATAGGTCACTGATAAATGTGAATTATATATAAACATCCATGATGAATCTTGCAAGAAGTGAAATATTATTCCTGATGCATTAAATATATAAGGGCTTGTGTGTGTGTTTGTTTTAATTTAAAAGAATTAAAAATGTGACTTTGATACATTTAAGATAGAAGTCTGGTGGAGACACACACACACAGACAAACACAGACATATAAGGGAATTAAATTTTAAATGTGATTTTGAGCACCACTGAGGTAAGTGGTATGACAATTAATCACTAAAAAATAAAAATCACTAAAAACATAAAAGATAGAGTTCTGGTAGAGAGACATATGTGACCTGCATATATATATAAATAATTTAAAAATAATGTGCTTTGGATAGCCTTGCATGTGCATCACAGAGGTGCAAAACAGCCATTAAGGAAACAATAGCCCTGGGCTGGCAAGGCTATCCCAGGAATGTGTCCCCTCATCTCAGATGGAGATGTTCCCTGCTTGAGTAAATGACCTGCCTGATTGCAATGCTGATGACTCACAGGCTGAGTAATTTGTAACCAAATAGTTGGATTAAAAATATTTGCATCATTGTAATTTGTCCTTATTAGTGACTTTCAGTTGAATTCCAGTGATCATCTCCATTGTTCAGTGCTCAATGCTTTGGATAAATGACATTTAAAATGAATATATAGGTCACTGATAAATGTGAATTATATATAAACATCCATGATGAATCTTGCAAGCAGTGAAATATTATTCCTGATGCATTACATATATAAGGGTTTGTGTGTGTTTGTTTTAATTTAAAGCAATTTAAAATGTGATTTTGATATATTTAACATAGAAGTCTGCTGGAGAGACACACACACACACATTTGATGCTGCTGCAGATCAGGCCTGACCAGTTGGGCTATTTTTACTGAATACATTGCTTTGAAGTCTGTGATTTTACTATGGATATCTTGCTAATTCCCTTGCAAACTGTAAAATGAAAGCATGATTCCTTTCAGGCATCTGTACTGATTGTCAGGCCCTTCCAAAGTCTGTGTCCCCTCATCTCAGATGCTGATGTTAACAGCTTGAGTAAATGACCTGTGGGTCATTATACACATTATATATGTGTATAAAATATATTTATACACATCAGGATGGCCCACCCGAAGCTGCAAAGTGCAGACAAGTGTACAGCCTACCCTACATAGTGCACTACGTTTACTTTGTTTGTACCATGAGTTCTGTCTTTGCACCTTATCTGTTTGTCACTATCTGCAGACATCGTAACACTGTCTGGCTCTTGTTCCGAAAAAACATTATCAAAATAAGGAAAAAAAGAATATTTAAAGAAGACAAAAAAAACATCCAAAGGGAAAAAACTTAACAAAAAAAACAATATCCGAAGAAGAAGGAAAAACATCCAAAGGGAAAAAAGAAGAACTGAAGGGCCAACGAGGTAGGGGGAAATACAAATTTCGCTGCGTTGGAGTGCCAAGCTGTGAAAGACATTTGGCCAGAAGCCAAGGTAAGTGTTGTACCTGTTATTTTAAAAAAAGCAGTTTTCAAAATGCTGCTTTATAATCGTTTGAGATAGTCAGCCAGTGTGACAAGTGAAGGCGTTTTGAGTTTACCTACATAAAGTTTAATTTCTGTATTAGGGCATTGTCAGGAACAATGATGTGTTCATCGCCATGATGTGGTCAAAAAGCGATGCATTGAATCTTAGAAACATTTGTGATTTTTCAAACGATGCTTTTCGTTTTATTTAATCAGTAAAAGTTCCATCGGTTTTATATAGTACCCCTTGAAATATGTGTTCAGCTCATTTTCCGGGCATTTTACTAGAATGCATCCTGAGAAATACATACGCTCTGTTGCCTTCCCTTGGTGCCTTGACGTTTAGTGTTGAGTATAATTGTTGCAGTTGCTTTTGTTTATATTCCATGAGACCTGTCGGTGCTATGAGAAGTGTAATATACCCTTACCATACGCTATTGGAGCTGGAATTACCGCGGCTGCTGGCACCAAACTTGCCCTCCAATGGATCCTCGTTAAAGGATTTAAAGTGTACTCATTCTCATTACAGGGCCTCGAAAGAGTCCTGTATGGTTATTTTTCATCACTACCTCCCCGTGTCAGGAGTGGGTAATATATATATTGCTCTTGATCTAATAGGGCTATCGGCCTTACTGGTTGTAAAAAAAAGTATTGTGGTTGTCCCGATGTGTCTAGGAATATTATAGGCATTAAACACTATTCAAAAATGAGTACACCTGTTTTTTGATAGAAAGGTGTAACTTTATTGCACATTCATAAATATAATACAGAAACACAAAACAGAATAAAATGGGGCAAACTGAGGTACAGGGTTTCAGAGCCAGGAGAGCTCCAACCCCTCTCCCCTGAATGATGTCCTCTGCACCCCATAATCAAATAAAAAGTTCCTCCCCAACATTTATTTTTCTGACAGACAAAAATAAAATAATGTCCTGTCCCTCTGGCATGCTGTACAACCTTGGCCGGAGGTTGGCTTTTTTCCGTGAGTGATTAACCAGCCGGCCAAAAGTCTGTATGCCTGGGTGACAGGCACACTCTGGTGAATGGGCATCCACACACATGTGGATGCCCTGGCTGTTCCTAAAAAAAAAAACATATAGCCGGATTCTTCTTCGTTTGTACTCTGATGAATTCGCTGGCCCTCAGTGGCTGTGACTACCGGCCCGTGGTAGTCACATACCACCTCACCAGCCTGGAACTGCCGGGTGGTGCAGACTCCCTTCCCCATCCCCGTAATGTCCGCCACAACAAGTCCCTTCCACTTCTGCCTGCGGATGAGGTCCTATATGTGGCTAGAATCAATGGCGGTGTTCACGGAGCCCACTGGTCTCCAGTCCTTGAGGACGCTGGCCGCGCTTGGAACGTTGCTTCTCCAGCCTTGGTTCCTGATCCAAGCGTCGACCCGGGACTCGGTGGGCTGCCGTCTGCCAAAGTGTGCTGTCAAGAACAAAGCAAATTGTTGTCAGTTAGGAAGACTATGTAGATAGGATTGCTTATCAGTAAAATGCTTTAAAAATTAGTACTACAAACAATACTCACAGAGGACATGCCGGACACGCATCCTCATCTGGGCCTTCAGCCAGCGCTCATAGAGCCGTCGCTGAAACTGGCCCGACTTCTGTGTCCGTACATTCTTATCTGGGACGTCGCCATCCAGGGTCACAGGGTTGGTTTGAAGTAGCTGATCGAATGCTGCCTGGACATCCATCTGCTGGTTGGACCCCATGGCAGCATCCCGTGCGGCGCCACGGGCAGAACAGCTGGATCCTTCTTCAGCAGAGTCAGCGCTGGGATAAAAAAACACAAACACACACAAATAAGTTTTACGGTTAGTGTTCAGTGGTGAGGACTTTGGTTGTGTGTCTTGATGTTGGTTGGTAAGTGTATTGACAAACGGAAAACATGCATACCTCGAGTCACCTGCCAGCTTCTTCAGCAGCTTACTGGCCAGCACCACATTCCGCGACTGCTTCATCCTATAGTGCTCGTCAGCTGTCGCAGTAGAATGTGTGAGGTAATCGGCCACCAAGGACTTCTGCTGGTCACTCAAGTCCTTGGTGGCCGTCTCAAAGATGCGCCGGGCCATCTGGCTGGTGACTGGATCCAGCTTGTATCTAAAATACAAAATGAATAAGAAATTCATTAATACGTTTCACACAACACCTGACAATGTGTATCTAGAGCAAATTATAGTGGGAATGAATCATGGTGATTAGCTGACTTTTGGTGTAGCCGGCTGAGGTCATTCGACGCATTGAAGATCGGCCGGCCTGCAGTGGAGACAAAGAACCATCCATCTCCTCCCTGGTCATCCGTCGTCATCCGGCTTCTCTTGGATGTCAGGAGCTGTGGCCGTACCCGGGTGAAGTAGATGTCGAACCACTGTTGGCAGAGGAAAACGACTTAATTTCTGCTTTTGAAATAAACGACAAAATAAATCTTTTCAAACTTGATATACTTACCGTCTCCTCCTCAGAGGACAGTGCAAACGTGGCCACTTGCTGCGCCGACGTCTTGTGCTCCTTCACCCCAATCACCGCATGGTCCGATTCGGTCCTGCTCCTGGCCATCCACTCCTCGACCTGCACAAGACAATGATGCCCCACTGATCAAAAAGAGAACCGGCAAAAAGGAAAAGTGGTGAAGACAAAAAAAAAAAAAAAAAGAGTAAAATACTTACGGTCATGTGCTCCACCACGCCTGGTCGCTGGAGATGTTTTAGAATGACCGTGGCCTCCAGGTAGTAGAGGACCAGGCAGCATTCCGCAGACTCCAGGGGCCTCTCCTCAGGATACACCTTGCCAAGGATTGCCAAGAAGTCGTTCTTGGCAGCCCTCAGCACGGCCCAGCAGTCCTCTGGACTGAGAGGGTCCTTCTCCGTGAGGACGGCATGTCTATGTGTGGGGGGAAAACAGAAGAATATTCCATTACTGTCAATCCTAATTAATACAATCCACATTTTAATGTGCTCACGATGTAAAATGGCTCTGGATCTCCAGGCAGGACACCACAGGAGCAGTGAGGGAGATAAAAAAAAAAACAAGAGTGTTAAACATAGCAGAGGAGATATATAATCAAACCGTGATATGAAATTTAATGGACAGTCGAACTTACCTCCTGTGGATGATCTCCTTACTCACCAACTTGGCAGAGCTCTGCTGTAGTGAGCTCAGGTACTCCACAAAGAACTTTGCCTCGTTCCACAAGGCAATGTTGTCACGCCGCAGGTCGGTGGTGACAGTGTGGTACTTGAGGAATCTGTCAGAGGAAGGACAGGTATGTAAGTATCCATATGTATATGTACATAAACTTGTACATGCAGTCATGACAAAGACAATAGCGGGAGAACTTCTTCCTCGAAGAAACAGATATGTAATACAACATATGCCTAAAATATAAAAACAAACCATGCTACCAACCTCTTCAGGCTCTTCATGTAGTTCACCTGAGTCTGCCTGGAGAGACCAGCCTCAGTCAGCTCCCGAAAGAAGAGCTTCGTCTTCTCCCTCTCCCTGACAAACTCAAGGGAAGGCTCTCCGGGGTTCACAAAAAACATGAACCTGCTGACGTTTTCCACCTGGAAAGAAAAATCAGCATTAGATATATCCATTGCTTAGAAAAAAATCCATTGCTTAGAAAAAATCCATTGTTTAGAAAAAGTGTATTTTTATGGGAGACCTCACCTCCTGCTTGAAATTCTCATTCAGGAGATCCTTCTCCAAGTATGTGGCGAAGCCCTTCAGGAGGGGATGGTCCAGGGAATGTTTCCTGTACAGTCCCTTCTCCTGCATCATCTGCCTGGAGGTCTGTGGCCATTGCACCTCCCGGGTACTGCCAAATGGAAAACACATTTCGTCATACAACTGCACATTCAACGTGTGGCTCACAAACAAAAGCAAAAGGTATCAGTGAAAGCTGTAAAACCGAGATAATCATACTTACACTTGAAAGGTCTCGCCGCTGCTGTCACTGACAACAATGTCTTCTGACTGCTCACTTGCAGAGCTCTCCGGTCCCTGCGCGGTTGCACCAGCCACCACAGGAACACTGCTGGTCTGCGCCGCCACTGCTGGGAAGGGGATGTCAGTCACCACCATGTGCCGACGCTCCAGCTCCTGGACCAACCTTTCATAAATGATAAAAATAAATAAATTAAAAACTGTTAGTCAATTTCATACAGAAGAAAGATGTGAGGTGTGTAAAACAGGCTGAAGAGTTTTCCCACCAACCTGCCAAACGCATTAGTGTCATCCAAAATCTCCCGCAGGTGCCTGTAGCTGAAGACCCTGCCCCACTGCAGAAGTTCAAGGGAATTCTGCTTTTCCTTCTCCATCACTTCCTGGATGGCCTCTTTCGAAGACCTCTTCATGCACACCCTAGCCAGATGCACTGAGAGGCTTGGCTGTGTCTTCTTGCACACGGGGCAGAGCAGGAAATGCCTGCTGGAAGCACTGGGGATAAAAATACAATTAAAAAAGTCATAAATAAAGATTAGATTTGATTCATTACTTTTAGTTGAATAAAGAAACAGTCCAGTCATCATCAACACTGTTCGTTTCACAGTGGTTTGGATAAATAACATTTGCATATCCTGATGGCTCCTAGACTGAGTAAAGTACATAATCACAGCTATTGAAACATGTTGACTAATTACTTACATTTATATTAAAATATTATTTAATTAATTAAATTAAACTTAAGTTGCTTCAAAATATTGTTTTAGTTTTGTAATGGATGCAATTTAAGTTTTAACAATAGCAGTCAGTGGTCAGAGACTTTTGCACAGTGTCAGTAAAGTAGAACAAGTTTATCCACAATTTCTACAGATTCAAATGAAATAATAAATTGACCATAACTTACAACTTGGAAGCCATTCTTGAGAAGTTGTTCAACAAAAGATGAAATCTTCAACAGAATCTGGAGCTCTTGTCTCGCTGGAAGCAGAGGTAGAGTGACTTTACATGTGCAGGTCTCCTCTTAATATACCATTCTGACCGCGTCCCCCACCTCCGCCCCCCGTAGCCCCGCCCACCCCACCTTCAGTGTCACTGTGAGGGACACCTTGAAATTCAAATGTGAAAGAAAGTAACTTTTAAAAATGATAAGAACTGAATTTATATTTCTAAATAAAGTGATAAATCGATAGTGCAGTTGTAAAACTTCTGCACGACTTCGCCACCACATCACATTTATACTATATACTATAATATCATTTACCAGAACAACAGATCCCTTATGTTGCTGCTCATATACATTTGATTTATGTCTGTCTTTGCCATCTAAAGACCATGTTGTGACTCGGGCAACTTTAATATAAACTACTGGAGCTGAAATATTCTCAGTTTTACAATCCCTTGATTAATATGGAAGATCGTAATTTAATATAAACAGAATGGTAATAATGAAAGTTTGCTTTCTTGTCACAGTAATCTACCGCAACGCACCACATACCATCGGAAGGCTACTGCGATTCTGAGCAACACTGGCAATATGATCCATTTTTTTCGCCGCTATTACCCTGAAATTTCTGACTGAAATCGCTACCCCGCTCTAACGCACACTCGGACTCACCCACTCTTCGCAGCGAGCCAGCCTTAAAGGGCCCGGATCGCATTACAGATTGTAATACAGATTGTTCTAATCCGTACTGTTCTGACACAGGCAATACATAAAGTGACTACTCATATTAGCAGGAGGATAGGCTGAGTGTATAATGTTCCTAATATTTTGGTGTATTGCTCTTCATGCAATGGGGTTATCGGCATTACTGGTTGTAAAAAATAATAATGATAATTATAATAAAATATTTGATACATTTATCTGACTCAATCTTTTTTTTCTACGTATATATGTGATCTCAGCGCAATTGTTGTGTTATTATTGGGGGATGGCTATCCCTGCATGTGCATCACAGAGGTGCAAAACAGCCATTAAGGAAACAATAGCCCTGGGCTGGCAAGGCTATCCCAGGAATGTGTCCCCTCATCTCAGATGGAGATGTTCCCTGCTTGAGTAAATGACCTGCCTGATTGCAATGCTGATGACTCACAGGCTGAGTAATTTGTAACTAAATAGTTGGATTAAAAATATTTGCATCATTGTAATTTGTCCTTATTAGTGACTTTCAGTTGAATTCCAGTGATCATCTCCATTGTACAGTGCTCAATGCTTTGGATAAATGACATTTAAAATGAATATATAGGTCACTGATAAATGTGAATTATATATAAACATCCATGATGAATCTTGCAAGAAGTGAAATATTATTCCTGATGCATTAAATATATAAGGGCTTGTGTGTGTGTTTGTTTTAATTTAAAAGAATTAAAAATGTGACTTTGATACATTTAAGATAGAAGTCTGGTGGAGACACACACACACAGACAAACACAGACATATAAGGGAATTAAATTTTAAATGTGATTTTGAGCACCACTGAGGTAAGTGGTATGACAATTAATCACTAAAAAATAAAAATCACTAAAAACATAAAAGATAGAGTTCTGGTAGAGAGACATATGTGACCTGCATATATATATAAATAATTTAAAAATAATGTGCTTTGGATAGCCTTGCATGTGCATCACAGAGGTGCAAAACAGCCATTAAGGAAACAATAGCCCTGGGCTGGCAAGGCTATCCCAGGAATGTGTCCCCTCATCTCAGATGGAGATGTTCCCTGCTTGAGTAAATGACCTGCCTGATTGCAATGCTGATGACTCACAGGCTGAGTAATTTGTAACCAAATAGTTGGATTAAAAATATTTGCATCATTGTAATTTGTCCTTATTAGTGACTTTCAGTTGAATTCCAGTGATCATCTCCATTGTTCAGTGCTCAATGCTTTGGATAAATGACATTTAAAATGAATATATAGGTCACTGATAAATGTGAATTATATATAAACATCCATGATGAATCTTGCAAGCAGTGAAATATTATTCCTGATGCATTACATATATAAGGGTTTGTGTGTGTTTGTTTTAATTTAAAGCAATTTAAAATGTGATTTTGATATATTTAACATAGAAGTCTGCTGGAGAGACACACACACACACATTTGATGCTGCTGCAGATCAGGCCTGACCAGTTGGGCTATTTTTACTGAATACATTGCTTTGAAGTCTGTGATTTTACTATGGATATCTTGCTAATTCCCTTGCAAACTGTAAAATGAAAGCATGATTCCTTTCAGGCATCTGTACTGATTGTCAGGCCCTTCCAAAGTCTGTGTCCCCTCATCTCAGATGCTGATGTTAACAGCTTGAGTAAATGACCTGTGGGTCATTATACACATTATATATGTGTATAAAATATATTTATACACATCAGGATGGCCCACCCGAAGCTGCAAAGTGCAGACAAGTGTACAGCCTACCCTACATAGTGCACTACGTTTACTTTGTTTGTACCATGAGTTCTGTCTTTGCACCTTATCTGTTTGTCACTATCTGCAGACATCGTAACACTGTCTGGCTCTTGTTCCGAAAAAACATTATCAAAATAAGGAAAAAAAGAATATTTAAAGAAGACAAAAAAAACATCCAAAGGGAAAAAACTTAACAAAAAAAACAATATCCGAAGAAGAAGGAAAAACATCCAAAGGGAAAAAAGAAGAACTGAAGGGCCAACGAGGTAGGGGGAAATACAAATTTCGCTGCGTTGGAGTGCCAAGCTGTGAAAGACATTTGGCCAGAAGCCAAGGTAAGTGTTGTACCTGTTATTTTAAAAAAAGCAGTTTTCAAAATGCTGCTTTATAATCGTTTGAGATAGTCAGCCAGTGTGACAAGTGAAGGCGTTTTGAGTTTACCTACATAAAGTTTAATTTCTGTATTAGGGCATTGTCAGGAACAATGATGTGTTCATCGCCATGATGTGGTCAAAAAGCGATGCATTGAATCTTAGAAACATTTGTGATTTTTCAAACGATGCTTTTCGTTTTATTTAATCAGTAAAAGTTCCATCGGTTTTATATAGTACCCCTTGAAATATGTGTTCAGCTCATTTTCCGGGCATTTTACTAGAATGCATCCTGAGAAATACATACGCTCTGTTGCCTTCCCTTGGTGCCTTGACGTTTAGTGTTGAGTATAATTGTTGCAGTTGCTTTTGTTTATATTCCATGAGACCTGTCGGTGCTATGAGAAGTGTAATATACCCTTACCATACGCTATTGGAGCTGGAATTACCGCGGCTGCTGGCACCAAACTTGCCCTCCAATGGATCCTCGTTAAAGGATTTAAAGTGTACTCATTCTCATTACAGGGCCTCGAAAGAGTCCTGTATGGTTATTTTTCATCACTACCTCCCCGTGTCAGGAGTGGGTAATATATATATTGCTCTTGATCTAATAGGGCTATCGGCCTTACTGGTTGTAAAAAAAAGTATTGTGGTTGTCCCGATGTGTCTAGGAATATTATAGGCATTAAACACTATTCAAAAATGAGTACACCTGTTTTTTGATAGAAAGGTGTAACTTTATTGCACATTCATAAATATAATACAGAAACACAAAACAGAATAAAATGGGGCAAACTGAGGTACAGGGTTTCAGAGCCAGGAGAGCTCCAACCCCTCTCCCCTGAATGATGTCCTCTGCACCCCATAATCAAATAAAAAGTTCCTCCCCAACATTTATTTTTCTGACAGACAAAAATAAAATAATGTCCTGTCCCTCTGGCATGCTGTACAACCTTGGCCGGAGGTTGGCTTTTTTCCGTGAGTGATTAACCAGCCGGCCAAAAGTCTGTATGCCTGGGTGACAGGCACACTCTGGTGAATGGGCATCCACACACATGTGGATGCCCTGGCTGTTCCTAAAAAAAAAAACATATAGCCGGATTCTTCTTCGTTTGTACTCTGATGAATTCGCTGGCCCTCAGTGGCTGTGACTACCGGCCCGTGGTAGTCACATACCACCTCACCAGCCTGGAACTGCCGGGTGGTGCAGACTCCCTTCCCCATCCCCGTAATGTCCGCCACAACAAGTCCCTTCCACTTCTGCCTGCGGATGAGGTCCTATATGTGGCTAGAATCAATGGCGGTGTTCACGGAGCCCACTGGTCTCCAGTCCTTGAGGACGCTGGCCGCGCTTGGAACGTTGCTTCTCCAGCCTTGGTTCCTGATCCAAGCGTCGACCCGGGACTCGGTGGGCTGCCGTCTGCCAAAGTGTGCTGTCAAGAACAAAGCAAATTGTTGTCAGTTAGGAAGACTATGTAGATAGGATTGCTTATCAGTAAAATGCTTTAAAAATTAGTACTACAAACAATACTCACAGAGGACATGCCGGACACGCATCCTCATCTGGGCCTTCAGCCAGCGCTCATAGAGCCGTCGCTGAAACTGGCCCGACTTCTGTGTCCGTACATTCTTATCTGGGACGTCGCCATCCAGGGTCACAGGGTTGGTTTGAAGTAGCTGATCGAATGCTGCCTGGACATCCATCTGCTGGTTGGACCCCATGGCAGCATCCCGTGCGGCGCCACGGGCAGAACAGCTGGATCCTTCTTCAGCAGAGTCAGCGCTGGGATAAAAAAACACAAACACACACAAATAAGTTTTACGGTTAGTGTTCAGTGGTGAGGACTTTGGTTGTGTGTCTTGATGTTGGTTGGTAAGTGTATTGACAAACGGAAAACATGCATACCTCGAGTCACCTGCCAGCTTCTTCAGCAGCTTACTGGCCAGCACCACATTCCGCGACTGCTTCATCCTATAGTGCTCGTCAGCTGTCGCAGTAGAATGTGTGAGGTAATCGGCCACCAAGGACTTCTGCTGGTCACTCAAGTCCTTGGTGGCCGTCTCAAAGATGCGCCGGGCCATCTGGCTGGTGACTGGATCCAGCTTGTATCTAAAATACAAAATGAATAAGAAATTCATTAATACGTTTCACACAACACCTGACAATGTGTATCTAGAGCAAATTATAGTGGGAATGAATCATGGTGATTAGCTGACTTTTGGTGTAGCCGGCTGAGGTCATTCGACGCATTGAAGATCGGCCGGCCTGCAGTGGAGACAAAGAACCATCCATCTCCTCCCTGGTCATCCGTCGTCATCCGGCTTCTCTTGGATGTCAGGAGCTGTGGCCGTACCCGGGTGAAGTAGATGTCGAACCACTGTTGGCAGAGGAAAACGACTTAATTTCTGCTTTTGAAATAAACGACAAAATAAATCTTTTCAAACTTGATATACTTACCGTCTCCTCCTCAGAGGACAGTGCAAACGTGGCCACTTGCTGCGCCGACGTCTTGTGCTCCTTCACCCCAATCACCGCATGGTCCGATTCGGTCCTGCTCCTGGCCATCCACTCCTCGACCTGCACAAGACAATGATGCCCCACTGATCAAAAAGAGAACCGGCAAAAAGGAAAAGTGGTGAAGACAAAAAAAAAAAAAAAAAGAGTAAAATACTTACGGTCATGTGCTCCACCACGCCTGGTCGCTGGAGATGTTTTAGAATGACCGTGGCCTCCAGGTAGTAGAGGACCAGGCAGCATTCCGCAGACTCCAGGGGCCTCTCCTCAGGATACACCTTGCCAAGGATTGCCAAGAAGTCGTTCTTGGCAGCCCTCAGCACGGCCCAGCAGTCCTCTGGACTGAGAGGGTCCTTCTCCGTGAGGACGGCATGTCTATGTGTGGGGGGAAAACAGAAGAATATTCCATTACTGTCAATCCTAATTAATACAATCCACATTTTAATGTGCTCACGATGTAAAATGGCTCTGGATCTCCAGGCAGGACACCACAGGAGCAGTGAGGGAGATAAAAAAAAAAACAAGAGTGTTAAACATAGCAGAGGAGATATATAATCAAACCGTGATATGAAATTTAATGGACAGTCGAACTTACCTCCTGTGGATGATCTCCTTACTCACCAACTTGGCAGAGCTCTGCTGTAGTGAGCTCAGGTACTCCACAAAGAACTTTGCCTCGTTCCACAAGGCAATGTTGTCACGCCGCAGGTCGGTGGTGACAGTGTGGTACTTGAGGAATCTGTCAGAGGAAGGACAGGTATGTAAGTATCCATATGTATATGTACATAAACTTGTACATGCAGTCATGACAAAGACAATAGCGGGAGAACTTCTTCCTCGAAGAAACAGATATGTAATACAACATATGCCTAAAATATAAAAACAAACCATGCTACCAACCTCTTCAGGCTCTTCATGTAGTTCACCTGAGTCTGCCTGGAGAGACCAGCCTCAGTCAGCTCCCGAAAGAAGAGCTTCGTCTTCTCCCTCTCCCTGACAAACTCAAGGGAAGGCTCTCCGGGGTTCACAAAAAACATGAACCTGCTGACGTTTTCCACCTGGAAAGAAAAATCAGCATTAGATATATCCATTGCTTAGAAAAAAATCCATTGCTTAGAAAAAATCCATTGTTTAGAAAAAGTGTATTTTTATGGGAGACCTCACCTCCTGCTTGAAATTCTCATTCAGGAGATCCTTCTCCAAGTATGTGGCGAAGCCCTTCAGGAGGGGATGGTCCAGGGAATGTTTCCTGTACAGTCCCTTCTCCTGCATCATCTGCCTGGAGGTCTGTGGCCATTGCACCTCCCGGGTACTGCCAAATGGAAAACACATTTCGTCATACAACTGCACATTCAACGTGTGGCTCACAAACAAAAGCAAAAGGTATCAGTGAAAGCTGTAAAACCGAGATAATCATACTTACACTTGAAAGGTCTCGCCGCTGCTGTCACTGACAACAATGTCTTCTGACTGCTCACTTGCAGAGCTCTCCGGTCCCTGCGCGGTTGCACCAGCCACCACAGGAACACTGCTGGTCTGCGCCGCCACTGCTGGGAAGGGGATGTCAGTCACCACCATGTGCCGACGCTCCAGCTCCTGGACCAACCTTTCATAAATGATAAAAATAAATAAATTAAAAACTGTTAGTCAATTTCATACAGAAGAAAGATGTGAGGTGTGTAAAACAGGCTGAAGAGTTTTCCCACCAACCTGCCAAACGCATTAGTGTCATCCAAAATCTCCCGCAGGTGCCTGTAGCTGAAGACCCTGCCCCACTGCAGAAGTTCAAGGGAATTCTGCTTTTCCTTCTCCATCACTTCCTGGATGGCCTCTTTCGAAGACCTCTTCATGCACACCCTAGCCAGATGCACTGAGAGGCTTGGCTGTGTCTTCTTGCACACGGGGCAGAGCAGGAAATGCCTGCTGGAAGCACTGGGGATAAAAATACAATTAAAAAAGTCATAAATAAAGATTAGATTTGATTCATTACTTTTAGTTGAATAAAGAAACAGTCCAGTCATCATCAACACTGTTCGTTTCACAGTGGTTTGGATAAATAACATTTGCATATCCTTATGGCTCCTAGACTGAGTAAAGTACATAATCACAGCTATTGAAACATGTTGACTAATTACTTACATTTATATTAAAATATAATTTAATTAATTAAATTAAACTTAAGTTGCTTCAAAATATTGTTTTAGTTTTGTAATGGATGCAATTTAAGTTTTAACAATAGCAGTCAGTGGTCAGAGACTTTTGCACAGTGTCAGTAAAGTAGAACAAGTTTATCCACAATTTCTACAGATTCAAATGAAATAATAAATTGACCATAACTTACAACTTGGAAGCCATTCTTGAGAAGTTGTTCAACAAAAGATGAAATCTTCAACAGAATCTGGAGCTCTTGTCTCGCTGGAAGCAGAGGTAGAGTGACTTTACATGTGCAGGTCTCCTCTTAATATACCATTCTGACCGCGTCCCCCACCTCCGCCCCCCGTAGCCCCGCCCACCCCACCTTCAGTGTCACTGTGAGGGACACCTTGAAATTCAAATGTGAAAGAAAGTAACTTTTAAAAATGATAAGAACTGAATTTATATTTCTAAATAAAGTGATAAATCGATAGTGCAGTTGTAAAACTTCTGCACGACTTCGCCACCACATCACATTTCCGTATACTATAATATCATTTACCAGAACAACAGATCCCATATGTTGCTGCTCATATACATTTGATTTATGTCTGTCTTTGCCATTTAAAGACCATGTTGTGACTCGGGCAACTTTAATATAAACTACTGGAGCTGAAATATTCTCAGTTTTACAATCCCTTGATTAATATGGAAGATCGTAATTTAATATAAACAGAATGGTAATAATGAAAGTTTGCTTTCTTGTCACAGTAATCTACCGCAACGCACCGCATACCATCGGAAGGCTACTGCGATTCTGAGCAACACTGGCAGGTAATTTCCAGCTTCTCTCTCTTCACTGGGTACGCTGTTGTTCCTTACCGCTCCATGGCTTGAAAACAGTCGCTCACAACACGAGCAGTCTTGTCCGCTTCTCTCGTCCCCGCCAGCGTCTCCTCTTTCCCGCCAGCGTCTCCTGCTCCCGCCCCTTTTCCCGATTGGTGGACATAACAGTACCCAATTAAAGTAAACGGAAACAGAATACAAAACAACATATGCGGTGCCTGCATCAGCGCAGCACATATATCATGTTCTATTCATACTATAAAAATAAAAAAAAGAATCGAACCCCGGATTACACCTGCATGTGCATCACAGAGGTGCAAAACAGCCATTAAGGAAACAATAGCCCTGGGCTGGCAAGGCTATCCCAGGAATGTGTCCCCTCATCTCAGATGGAGATGTTCCCTGCTTGAGTAAATGACCTGCCTGATTGCAATGCTGATGACTCACAGGCTGAGTAATTTGTAACTAAATAGTTGGATTAAAAATATTTGCATCATTGTAATTTGTCCTTATTAGTGACTTTCAGTTGAATTCCAGTGATCATCTCCATTGTACAGTGCTCAATGCTTTGGATAAATGACATTTAAAATGAATATATAGGTCACTGATAAATGTGAATTATATATAAACATCCATGATGAATCTTGTAAGAAGTGAAATATTATTTCTGATGCATTAAATATATAAGGGTTTGTGTGTGTGTTTGTTTTAATTTAAAAGAATTAAAAATGTGACTTTGATATATTTAAGATAGAAGTCTGGTGGAGACACACACACAGACAAACACACACATATAAGGGAATTAAATTTTAAATGTGATTTTGAGCACCACTGAGGTAAGTGGTATGACAATTAATCACTAAAAAATAAAAATCACTAAAAACATAAAAGATAGAGTACTGGTAGAGAGACATATGTGACCTGCATATATATATATAAATAATTAAAAAATAATGTGCTTTGGATAGCCCTGCATGTGCATCACAGAGGTGCAAAACAGCCATTAAGGAAACAATAGCCCTGGGCTGGCAAGGCTATCCCAGGAATGTGTCCCCTCATCTCAGATGGAGATGTTCCCTGCTTGAGTAAATGACCTGCCTGATTGCAATGCTGATGACTCACAGGCTGAGTAATTTGTAACCAAATAGTTGGATTAAAAATATTTGCATCATTGTAATTTGTCCTTATTAGTGACTTTCAGTTGAATTCCAGTGATCATCTCCATTGTTCAGTGCTCAATGCTTTGGATAAATGACATTTAAAATGAATATATAGGTCACTGATAAATGTGAATTATATATAAACATCCATGATGAATCTTGCAAGCAGTGAAATATTATTCCTGATGCTTTAAATATATAAGGGTTTGTGTGTGTTTGTTTTAATTTAAAATGCTGCTTTATAATCGTTTGAGATAGTCAGCCAGTGTGACAAGTGAAGGCGTTTTGAGTTTACCTACATAAAGTTTTATTTCTGTATTAGGGCATTGTCAGGAACAATGATGTGTTCATCGCCATGATGTGGTCAAAAAGCGATGCATTGAATCTTAGAAACATTTGTGATTTTTCAAACGATGCTTTTCGTTTTATTTAATCAGTAAAAGTTCCATCGGTTTTATATAGTACCCCTTGAAATATGTCTTCAGCTCATTTTCCGGGCATTTTACTAGAATGCATCCTGAGAAATACATACGCTCTGTTGCCTTTCCTTGGTGCCTTGACGTTTAGTGTTGAGTATAATTGTTGCAGTTGCTTTTGTTTATATTCCATGAGACCTGTCGGTGCTATGAGAAGTGTAATATACCCTTACCATACGCTATTGGAGCTGGAATTACCGCGGCTGCTGGCACCAAACTTGCCCTCCAATGGATCCTCGTTAAAGGATTTAAAGTGTACTCATTCTCATTACAGGGCCTCGAAAGAGTCCTGTATGGTTATTTTTCATCACTACCTCCCCGTGTCAGGAGTGGGTAATATATATATTGCTCTTGATCTAATAGGGCTATCGGCCTTACTGGTTGTAAAAAAAAGTATTGTGGTTGTCCCGATGTGTCTAGGAATATTATAGGCATTAAACACTATTCAAAAATGAGTACACCTGTTTTTTGATAGAAAGGTGTAACTTTATTGCACATTCATAAATATAATACAGAAACACAAAACAGAATAAAATGGGGCAAACTGAGGTACAGGGTTTCAGAGCCAGGAAAAAGTTCCTCCCCAACATTTATTTTTCTGACGGACAAAAATAAAATAATGTCCTGCCCCTCTGGCGTGCTGTACAACCTTGGCCGGAGGTTGGCTTTTTTCCGTGAGTGATTAACCAGCCGGCCAAAAGTCTGTATGCCTGGGTGACAGGCACACTCTGGTGAATGGGCATCCACACACATGTGGATGCCCTGGCTGTTCCTAAAAAAAAAACATATAGCCGGATTCTTCTTCGTTTGTACTCTGATGAATTCGCTGGCCCTCAGTGGCTGTGACTACCGGCCCGTGGTAGTCACATACCACCTCACCAGCCTGGAACTGCCGGGTGGTGCAGACTCCCTTCCCCATCCCCGCAATGTCCGCCACAACAAGTCCCTTCCACTTCTGCCTGCGGATGAGGTCCTATATGTGGCTAGAATCAATGGCGGTGTTCACGGAGCCCACTGGTCTCCAGTCCTTGAGGACGCTGGCCGCGCTTGGAACGTTGCTTCTCCAGCCTTGGTTCCTGATCCAAGCGTCGACCCGGGACTCGGTGGGCTGCCGTCTGCCAAAGTGTGCTGTCAAGAACAAAGCAAATTGTTGTCAGTTAGGAAGACTATGTAGATAGGATTGCTTATCAGTAAAATGCTTTAAAAATTAGTACTACAAACAATACTCACAGAGGACATGCCGGACACGCATCCTCATCTGGGCCTTCAGCCAGCGCTCATAGAGCCGTCGCTGAAACTGGCCCGACTTCTGTGTCCGTACATTCTTATCTGGGACGTCGCCATCCAGGGTCACAGGGTTGGTTTGAAGTAGCTGATCGAATGCTGCCTGGACATCCATCTGCTGGTTGGACCCCATGGCAGCATCCCGTGCGGCGCCACGGGCAGAACAGCTGGATCCTTCTTCAGCAGAGTCAGCGCTGGGATAAAAAAACACACACACACAAATAAGTTTTACGGTTAGTGTTCAGTGGTGAGGACTTTGGTTGTGTGTCTTGATGTTGGTTGGTAAGTGTATTGACAAACGGAAAACATGCATACCTCGAGTCACCTGCCAGCTTCTTCAGCAGCTTACTGGCCAGCACCACATTCCGCGACTGCTTCATCCTATAGTGCTCGTCAGCCGTCGCAGTAGAATGTGTGAGGTAATCGGCCACCAAGGACTTCTGCTGGTCACTCAAGTCCTTGGTGGCCGTCTCAAAGATGCGCCGGGCCATCTGGCTGGTGACTGGATCCAGCTTGTATCTAAAATACAAAATGAATAAGAAATTCATTAATACGTTTCACACAACACCTGACAATGTGTATCTAGAGCAAATTATAGTGGGAATGAATCATGGTGATTAGCTGACTTTTGGTGTAGCCGGCTGAGGTCATTCGACGCATTGAAGATCGGCCGGCCTGCAGTGGAGACAAAGAACCGTCCATCTCCTCCCTGGTCATCCGTCGTCATCCGGCTTCTCTTGGATGTCAGGAGCTGTGGCCGTACCCGGGTGAAGTAGATGTCGAACCACTGTTGGCAGAGGAAAACGACTTAATTTCTGCTTTTGAAATAAACGACAAAATAAATCTTTTCAAACTTGATATACTTACCGTCTCCTCCTCAGAGGACAGTGCAAACGTGGCCACTTGCTGCGCCGACGTCTTGTGCTCCTTCACCCCAATCACCGCATGGTCCGATTCGGTCCTGCTCCTGGCCATCCACTCCTCGACCTGCACAAGACAATGATGCCCCACTGATCAAAAAGAGAACCGGCAAAAAGGAAAAGTGGTGAAGACAAAAAAAAAAAAAAAAGAGTAAAATACTTACGGTCATGTGCTCCACCACGCCTGGTCGCTGGAGATGTTTTAGAATGACCGTGGCCTCCAGGTAGTAGAGGACCAGGCAGCATTCCGCAGACTCCAGGGGCCTCTCCTCAGGATACACCTTGCCAAGGATTGCCAAGAAGTCGTTCTTGGCAGCCCTCAGCACGGCCCAGCAGTCCTCTGGACTGAGAGGGTCCTTCTCCGTGAGGACGGCATGTCTATGTGTGGGGGGAAAACAGAAGAATATTCCATTACTGTCAATCCTAATTAATACAATCCACATTTTAATGTGCTCACGATGTAAAATGGCTCTGGATTTCCAGGCAGTGCACCCCAGGAGCAGTGAGGGAGATAAAAAAAAAAACAAGAGTGTTAAACATAGCAGAGGAGATATATAATCAAACCGTGATATGAAATTTAATGGACAGTCGAACTTACCTCCTGTGGATGATCTCCTTACTCACCAACTTGGCAGAGCTCTGCTGTAGTGAGCTCAGGAACTCCACAAAGAACTTTGCCTCGTTCCACAAGGCAATGTTGTCACGCCGCAGGTCGGTGGTGACAGTGTGGTACTTGAGGAATCTGTCAGAGGAAGGACAGGTATGTAAGTATCCATATGTATATGTACATAAACTTGTACATGCAGTCATGACAAAGACAATAGCGGGAGAACTTCTTCCTCGAAGAAACAGATATGTAATACAACATATGCCTAAAATATAAAAACAAACCATGCTACCAACCTCTTCAGGCTCTTCATGTAGTTCACCTGAGTCTGCCTGGAGAGACCAGCCTCAGTCAGCTCCCGAAAGAAGAGCTTCGTCTTCTCCCTCTCCCTGACAAACTCAAGGGAAGGCTCTCCGGGGTTCACAAAAAACATGAACCTGCTGACGTTTTCCACCTGGAAAGAAAAATCAGCATTAGATATATCCATTGCTTAGAAAAAAATCCATTGCTTAGAAAAAATCCATTGTTTAGAAAAAGTGTATTTTTATGGGAGACCTCACCTCCTGCTTGAAATTCTCATTCAGGAGATCCTTCTCCAAGTATGTGGCGAAGCCCTTCAGGAGGGGATGGTCCAGGGAATGTTTCCTGTACAGTCCCTTCTCCTGCATCATCTGCCTGGAGGTCTGTGGCCATTGCACCTCCCGGGTACTGCCAAATGGAAAACACATTTCGTCATACAACTGCACATTCAACGTGTGGCTCACAAACAAAAGCAAAAGGTATCAGTGAAAGCTGTAAAACCGAGATAATCATACTTACACTTGAAAGGTCTCGCCGCTGCTGTCACTGACAACAATGTCTTCTGACTGCTCACTTGCAGAGCTCTCCGGTCCCTGCGCGGTTGCACCAGCCACCACAGGAACACTGCTGGTCTGCGCCGCCACTGCTGGGAAGGGGATGTCAGTCACCACCATGTGCCGACGCTCCAGCTCCTGGACCAACCTTTCATAAATGATAAAAATAAATAAATTAAAAACTGTTAGTCAATTTCATACAGAAGAAAGATGTGAGGTGTGTAAAACAGGCTGAAGAGTTTTCCCACCAACCTGCCAAACGCATTAGTGTCATCCAAAATCTCCCGCAGGTGCCTGTAGCTGAAGACCCTGCCCCACTGCAGAAGTTCAAGGGAATTCTGCTTTTCCTTCTCCATCACTTCCTGGATGGCCTCTTTCGAAGACCTCTTCATGCACACCCTAGCCAGATGCACTGAGAGGCTTGGCTGTGTCTTCTTGCACACGGGGCAGAGCAGGAAATGCCTGCTGGAAGCACTGGGGATAAAAATACAATTAAAAAAGTCATAAATAAAGATTAGATTTGATTCATTACTTTTAGTTGAATAAAGAAACAGTCCAGTCATCATCAACACTGTTCGTTTCACAGTGGTTTGGATAAATAACATTTTCATATCCTGATGGCTCCTAGACTGAGTAAAGTACATAATCACAGCTATTGAAACATGTTGACTAATTACTTACATTTATATTAAAATATAATTTAATTAATTAAATTAAACTTAAGTTGCTTCAAAATATTGTTTTAGTTTTGTAATGGATGCAATTTAAGTTTTAACAATAGCAGTCAGTGGTCAGAGACTTTTGCACAGTGTCAGTAAAGTAGAACAAGTTTATCCACAATTTCTACAGATTCAAATGAAATAATAAATTGACCATAACTTACAACTTGGAAGCCATTCTTGAGAAGTTGTTCAACAAAAGATGAAATCTTCAACAGAATCTGGAGCTCTTGTCTCGCTGGAAGCAGAGGTAGAGTGACTTTACATGTGCAGGTCTCCTCTTAATATACCATTCTGACCGCGTCCCCCACCTCCGCCCCCCGTAGCCCCGCCCACCCCACCTTCAGTGTCACTGTGAGGGACACCTTGAAATTCAAATGTGAAAGAAAGTAACTTTTAAAAATGATAAGAACTGAATTTATATTTCTAAATAAAGTGATAAATCGATAGTGCAGTTGTAAAACTTCTGCACGACTTCGCCACCACATCACATTTCCGTATACTATAATATCATTTACCAGAACAACAGATCCCTTATGTTGCTGCTCATATACATTTGATTTATGTCTGTCTTTGCCATTTAAAGACCATGTTGTGACTCGGGCAACTTTAATATAAACTACTGGAGCTGAAATATTCTCAGTTTTACAATCCCTTGATTAATATGGAAGATCGTAATTTAATATAAACAGAATGGTAATAATGAAAGTTTGCTTTCTTGTCACAGTAATCTACCGCAACGCACCGCATACCATCGGAAGGCTACTGCGATTCTGAGCAACACTGGCAATATGATCCATTTTTTTCGCCGCTATTACCCTGAAATTTCTGACTGAAATCGCTACCCCGCTCTAACGCACACTCGGACTCACCCACTCTTCGCAGCGAGCCAGCCTTAAGGGGCCCGGATCGCATTACAGATTGTAATACAGATTGTTCTAATCCGTACTGTTCTGACACAGGCAATACATAAAGTGACTACTCATATTAGCAGGAGGATAGGCTGAGTGTATAATGTTCCTAATATTTTGGTGTATTGCTCTTCATGCAATGAGGCTATCGGCATTACTGGTTGTAAAAAATAATAATGATAATTATAATAAAATATTTGATACATTTATCTGACTCAATCTTTTTTTTCTACGTATATATGTGATCTCAGCGCAATTGTTGTGTTATTATTGGGGGATGGCTATCCCTGCATGTGCATCACAGAGGTGCAAAACAGCCATTAAGGAAACAATAGCCCTGGGCTGGCAAGGCTATCCCAGGAATGTGTCCCCTCATCTCAGATGGAGATGTTCCCTGCTTGAGTAAATGACCTGCCTGATTGCAATGCTGATGACTCACAGGCTGAGTAATTTGTAACTAAATAGTTGGATTAAAAATATTTGCATCATTGTAATTTGTCCTTATTAGTGACTTTCAGTTGAATTCCAGTGATCATCTCCATTGTACAGTGCTCAATGCTTTGGATAAATGACATTTAAAATGAATATATAGGTCACTGATAAATGTGAATTATATATAAACATCCATGATGAATCTTGCAAGAAGTGAAATATTATTCCTGATGCAATAAATATATAAGGGTTTGTGTGTGTGTTTGTTTTAATTTAAAAGAATTAAAAATGTGACTTTGATATATTTAAGATAGAAGTCTGATGGAGACACACACACACAGACAAACACACACATGTAAGGGAATTAAATTTTAAATGTGATTTTGAGCACCACTGAGGTAAGTGGTATGACAATTAATCACTAAAAAATAAAAATCACTAAAAACATAAAAGATAGAGTTCTGGTAGAGAGACATATGTGACCTGCATATATATATATATATATATATATATATATATATATATATATATATATATATATATATATATATATATATAAATAATTAAAAAATAATGTGCTTTGGATAGCCCTGCATGTGCATCACAGAGGTGCAAAACAGCCATTAAGGAAACAATAGCCCTGGGCTGGCAAGGCTATCCCAGGAATGTGTCCCCTCATCTCAGATGGAGATGTTCCCTGCTTGATTAAATGACCTGCCTGATTGCAATGGTGATGACTCACAGGCTGAGTAATTTGTAACCAAATAGTTGGATTAAAAATATTTGCATCATTGTAATTTGTCCTTATTAGTGACTTTCAGTTGAATTCCAGTGATCATCTCCATTGTTCAGTGCTCAATGCTTTGGATAAATGACATTTAAAATGAATATATACAGTAGGTCACTGATAAATGTGAATTATATATAAACATCCATGATGAATCTTGCAAGCAGTGAAATATTATTCCTGATGCATTACATATATAAGGGTTTGTGTGTGTTTGTTTTAATTTAAAGCAATTTAAAATGTGATTTTGATATATTTAACATAGAAGTCTGCTGGAGAGACACACACACACACATTTGATGCTGCTGCAGATCAGGCCTGACCAGTTGGGCTATTTTTACTGAATACATTGCTTTGAAGTCTGTGATTTTACTATGGATATCTTGCTAATTCCCTTGCAAACTGTAAAATGAAAGCATAAGAACATAAGAACATAAGAACATAAGAACTATACAAACGAGAGGAGGCCATTCGGCCCATCAAGCTCGCTTGGGGAGAACTAAACTAATAGCTCAGAGTCGTTAAAATCTTATCTAGCTCTGATTTAAAGGAACCCAAGGATTCAGCTTGCACTACATTATCAGGAAGGCTATTCCATACTCTGACTACACGCTGCGTAAAGAAGTGCTTCCTTAAATCCAGCTTGAAATGTTCTCCCGCTAATTTCCACCTATGGCCACGAGTTTGTGTATTTAAACTAATGCTGAAGTAACTATTTGGTTGAACAGCATCCAAACCTGTTAGAATCTTATATACCTGGATCATGTCCCCCCTCAATCTCCTTTGCTTGAGACTGAACAGATTTAGCTCAAGTAACCGTTCCTCGTATGACATTCCTCTAAGACCAGGAATCATTTTTGTGGCCCTACGCTGCACCTTTTCTAAGGCCACAATGTCCTTTTTAAGATATGGTGACCAAACCTGCACACAATATTCTAGGTGAGGTCTCACCAAGGAATTGTATAATCTTAGCATTACCTCCCTTGACTTAAACTCCACACACCTGGAGATATACCCCAACATCCTATTGGCCTTTTTTATTGCTTCCCCACACTGGCGAGAATGGGACATGGAAGCATCAACATACACACCAAGGTCTTTCTCATGATCAGCTACCTTTATTTCAGTGACACCCATGAAATACCTGTACTTTATATTTCTGCTCCCTAGATGGAGTACCTTACATTTATCGACGTTAAATTTCATCTGCCAGGTATCGGCCCAGTCACTAATTAAATCAAGATCCCGCTGTAGCTGCTGAGCCACTAATTCAGTATCTGCTACACCACCCACCTTGGTGTCATCTGCAAATTTCACCAGTTTACTGTATATATTGGTATCCATATCATTTATGTAAATTAGGAACAATAGTGGTCCTAAAATCGAACCCTGCGGTACCCCACTATGAACGCAAGCCCACTGTGACATTGTGCCTCTTATAACTACTCGCTGTTTCCTATCTGTTAACCAGTTATCAATCCAGGTCGCTACGGTACCTAAAATACCAGTCGCTTTGAGTTTAAGTAGGAGCCTCTTGTGGGGGACAACATCAAAAGCCTTTTGGAAATCTAAGTAGATGACATCATAGGCCTTCTTATCATCAACTTCCTGAGTAGCTTCCTCAAAAAACTCCAACAGATTTGTTAAACAGGATCTACCTCTTCTAAATCCATGCTGGCTATCCCGCAAAATGTTATTGGAGTCCAGGTAATCTATCATTTTCTCTTTGATTATAGCCTCCATAACTTTACCAGTTATACAAGTTAGACTGATTGGCCTATAGTTAGACAAATTACTTCTATCCCCTTTTTTGAAAATAGGCGTTATGAAGGCGTGCTTCCAATCAGAAGGTACCACACCTTCAGATAAGGATTTTTGAAACAGTAAAGTTAAGGGTCGGCAAATAATATCCCTCATCTCTTTTAACACTATAGGTAAGATGCCATCAGGGCCCTGTGATTTATTTATTTTGAGCTTAGCTAGGCTTTGCAAAACATCTGCTTCAGTTATATATATATTAGCTATAGACAATGCTGGATAGGTAATAACTGGTAAATTACTAAGGTCCTCAACAGTGAATACCCGTGCAAAACTATCATTGAACTCATTTGCTATATCAATGTCGTTTACTATTATAAGACCCTTACTATCCTGCAGATTAGTAATTTCAGGTTTTAGAGCTCTTTTAGAGTTAAAATACTGGAAGAAACTTTTAACGTCATCCTTAGCTTCCAATGCAACCATCCTTTCGACATTTCTTTTAGCTCGTCTAATATCATTTTTTAACTCAGCCTGTAGACTTAGATATTCCTGCTTAATTCTGTCATCATCAGTTAATTTCCATTGCTGGAACAAAGCCCTTTTCCTCCTTACTTTATGCTTTATATCCCTAGTAAACCACCTAGGTTGCAATTTCCTAGATTTATTCTTGCTGGAAACAGGTATGAAGTCCTCTTGCACTTGCAATAATGTGCTTTTAAAAAATTCCCAGGCCTCTTCAACAGTTTTGTTATTTAACTGCATCCAGTTCACAGTTTCTAGTTTTAGTCTCATACACTTAAAGTCAGCCTTCCTAACATTATATATTTTTGATTTGGACTTAGCTCTTCGAACACTAAACTGAACCTCAAATTTGACCATGTTATGATCGCTACTGTCAAGTGGTTCTAAAACGTCTAATTTACCAATCCTGTCCTGGTTATTAGAGAGAACAAGATCAAGAATGGCATCTCCCCTGGTAGGGGTGTTAACAAACTGAGTAAAAAAACAATCCTGTACTAATTCCACCATCTCCAGTTCATTTTCTGAAGAGCCAGTGACGATGTCCCACTGCATTCCTGGTAGATTAAAATCACCCATAACTACCACATCATTTTTATTGCTCATAGTCCTAATCTCACTGTATAACAATCTGCTTTCCTCAGCAGCTATATTAGGTGTTCTGTAACAAACACCGACAATTAGGCTATTTGAGTTTTTAGCATCTAATTTTACCCATATTGCTTCCGTAGTTTTATTTATATCAGTAAGTTCCCTTGCCTGCAAGTTTTCCTTTACATATACTGCAACACCACCTCCCTTTTTCCCTATACGATCCTTACGGAACAACGTGTAACCATCCATATTATATTCTTGTCCATCCTTTTCACTCAACCACGTTTCAGTTATTCCTATAATATCATAAGAGTCCGATGAGATAAAAGCCTCTAAATCATGAATTTTATTCCTAATACTTCTGGCGTTTAAATACAGACAACAAAGGGTAGGCCTATTACAGTGCCCACTTACAATATGATTATTTGGGGCTTTCCGTTTCCCCCCACTGACATAGTTAACTAACCTCCCTGCCCCCCCAGTCCCTAGTTTAAACATTCCTCAACGACTCTACACATACGCCTCCCCAATACACTGGTTCCCCTCTGGTTCAGGTGCAACCCATCCGGCTTGAACAGGTCCCACCTGTTCCAGAAGGTCCTCCAATGCCCCATAAACCTAAACCCCTCTTTCCTACACCATCCTTTTAGCCACGCATTTAATTTCCTTATCTCAGCTAACTTAGCCTGACTTGCACGTGGCACGGGGAGTATTTCAGAGAATACCACCGTGGACGTTCTGCTTCTAAGCTTATTGGCGACTTCTATAAATTTATCCTGCAGAACAGCCCTTCTACCCTTGCCTATGTCGTTGGTGCCAACATGCACCACGACAACTGGATCCACCCCAGCTGGGGCCAAAAGCTTATCCACACGATCTGGAAGGTCTCCTACCTGGGCACCAGGCAGGCAAGACACCGTACGGGACCCTCTATCACGCGTGCACACATAACTGTCTACTCCCCTAATAATGGAATCCCCCACTACCACAACCTCCCTCTTCCTGGGGGGAGGGGGCTCCTCAGTGCCCAAGGGCCCACCTGCCTCCCCAGTCCGTTCCGGCTCTAAAGCTGGAAGAACCTGAAACCTGTTCGACACAGTCACCTCAGGTGATGCCGCCTCTGCAACGTGTGTACGCCCTTTCCTGCGTCTACGACCTACGGTCACCCAGCTCTCTCGACCTCTCTGCTCTTCATTCTCCCCCCTCCCGGCTAGTGGCGTACACACCTTCTCCCTAAAAGGCATATTAACTTGCTCCTCTAACTCACTGTTAAATGCAATAAAGTGCCGAGTACACTAAAATAAGTTACTTGGGTTGAAACGGAACTTAATTATTATTTTTATTTAAAATTTTAAATCCGATAAATTTACTACTACTTACCAAAATAACTTCTGCTTGAACCAAGTATGAACTAAAAACAAAACGAAATCGAAATTGCTCTTGGGAGGTTGAAAAACCACAAAAACCCCCTCACAGCAGGCTACTGCCGGAGCGGGGAAAAAAGTGGAAAATGTCCTCCCGGCCCCGACTGGCGACCGAGCAAAGCTCAGGAGCAACTGTCCTTTTCTGGCGCTGAGTAACGTTACCGACGTTAGATATTATTAGCTATTTCGCCCCGCCGGTGTTTTTTACGGAGTTAAACGCGAACAGAAAACGCAGCTCACTGCCCGTAACAATCGCGCTGTTAATAAACAGACAGGACAGACAAGCACTCACGCCGACCAAAATAAGAACAATAAATAGAAATTTATTGATTCCTTTCAGGCATCTGTTTCAGGCATCTGTACTGATTGTCAGGCCCTTCCAAAGTCTGTGTCCCCTCATCTCAGATGCTGATGTTAACAGCTTGAGTAAATGACCTGTGGGTCATTATACACATTATATATGTGTATAAAATATATTTATACACATCAGGATGGCCCACCCGAAGCTGCAAAGTGCAGACAAGTGTACAGCCTACCCTACATAGTGCACTACGTTTACTTTGTTTGTACCATGAGTTCTGTCTTTGCACCTTATCTGTTTGGCACTATCTGCAGACATCGTAACACTGTCTGGCTCTTGTTCCGAAAAAACATTATCAAAAGAAGGAAAAAAAGAATATTTAAAGAAGACAAAAAAAACATCCAAAGGGAAAAAAGAAGAACTGAAGGGCCAACGAGGTAGGGGGAAATACAAATTTCGCTGCGTTGGAGTGCCAAGCTGTGAAAGGCATTTGGCCAGAAGCCAAGGTAAGTGTTGTACCTGTTATTTTAAAAAAGCAGTTTTCAAAATGCTGCTTTATAATCGTTTGAGATAGTCAGCCAGTGTGACAAGTGAAGGCGTTTTGAGTTTACCTACATAAAGTTTTATTTCTGTATTAGGGCATTGTCAGGAACAATGATGTGTTCATCGCCATGATGTGGTCAAAAAGCGATGCATTGAATCTTAGAAACATTTGTGATTTTTCAAACGATGCTTTTCGTTTTATTTAATCAGTAAAAGTTCCATCGGTTTTATATAGTACCCCTTGAAATATGTCTTCAGCTCATTTTCCGGGCATTTTACTAGAATGCATCCTGAGAAATACATACGCTCTGTTGCCTTTCCTTGGTGCCTTGACGTTTAGTGTTGAGTATAATTGTTGCAGTTGCTTTTGTTTATATTCCATGAGACCTGTCGGTGCTATGAGAAGTGTAATATACCCTTACCATACGCTATTGGAGCTGGAATTACCGCGGCTGCTGGCACCAAACTTGCCCTCCAATGGATCCTCGTTAAAGGATTTAAAGTGTACTCATTCTCATTACAGGGCCTCGAAAGAGTCCTGTATGGTTATTTTTCATCACTACCTCCCCGTGTCAGGAGTGGGTAATATATATATTGCTCTTGATCTAATAGGGCTATCGGCCTTACTGGTTGTAAAAAAAAGTATTGTGGTTGTCCCGATGTGTCTAGGAATATTATAGGCATTAAACACTATTCAAAAATGAGTACACCTGTTTTTTGATAGAAAGGTGTAACTTTATTGCACATTCATAAATATAATACAGAAACACAAAACAGAATAAAATGGGGCAAACTGAGGTACAGGGTTTCAGAGCCAGGAAAAAGTTCCTCCCCAACATTTATTTTTCTGACGGACAAAAATAAAATAATGTCCTGCCCCTCTGGCGTGCTGTACAACCTTGGCCGGAGGTTGGCTTTTTTCCGTGAGTGATTAACCAGCCGGCCAAAAGTCTGTATGCCTGGGTGACAGGCACACTCTGGTGAATGGGCATCCATACACATGTGGATGCCCTGGCTGTTCCTAAAAAAAAAAACATATAGCCGGATTCTTCTTCGTTTGTACTCTGATGAATTCGCTGGCCCTCAGTGGCTGTGACTACCGGCCCGTGGTAGTCACATACCACCTCACCAGCCTGGAACTGCCGGGTGGTGCAGACTCCCTTCCCCATCCCCGCAATGTCCGCCACAACAAGTCCCTTCCACTTCTGCCTGCGGATGAGGTCCTATATGTGGCTAGAATCAATGGCGGTGTTCACGGAGCCCACTGGTCTCCAGTCCTTGAGGACGCTGGCCGCGCTTGGAACGTTGCTTCTCCAGCCTTGGTTCCTGATCCAAGCGTCGACCCGGGACTCGGTGGGCTGCCGTCTGCCAAAGTGTGCTGTCAAGAACAAAGCAAATTGTTGTCAGTTAGGAAGACTATGTAGATAGGATTGCTTATCAGTAAAATGCTTTAAAAATTAGTACTACAAACAATACTCACAGAGGACATGCCGGACACGCATCCTCATCTGGGCCTTCAGCCAGCGCTCATAGAGCCGTCGCTGAAACTGGCCCGACTTCTGTGTCCGTACATTCTTATCTGGGACGTCGCCATCCAGGGTCACAGGGTTGGTTTGAAGTAGCTGATCGAATGCTGCCTGGACATCCATCTGCTGGTTGGACCCCATGGCAGCATCCCGTGCGGCGCCACGGGCAGAACAGCTGGATCCTTCTTCAGCAGAGTCAGCGCTGGGATAAAAAAACACACACACACAAATAAGTTTTACGGTTAGTGTTCAGTGGTGAGGACTTTGGTTGTGTGTCTTGATGTTGGTTGGTAAGTGTATTGACAAACGGAAAACATGCATACCTCGAGTCACCTGCCAGCTTCTTCAGCAGCTTACTGGCCAGCACCACATTCCACGACTGCTTCATCCTATAGTGCTCGTCAGCCGTCGCAGTAGAATGTGTGAGGTAATCGGCCACCAAGGACTTCTGCTGGTCACTCAAGTCCTTGGTGGCCGTCTCAAAGATGCGCCGGGCCATCTGGCTGGTGACTGGATCCAGCTTGTATCTAAAATACAAAATGAATAAGAAATTCATTAATACGTTTCACACAACACCTGACAATGTGTATCTAGAGCAAATTATAGTGGGAATGAATCATGGTGATTAGCTGACTTTTGGTGTAGCCGGCTGAGGTCATTCGACGCATTGAAGATCGGCCGGCCTGCAGTGGAGACAAAGAACCGTCCATCTCCTCCCTGGTCATCCGTCGTCATCCGGCTTCTCTTGGATGTCAGGAGCTGTGGCCGTACCCGGGTGAAGTAGATGTCGAACCACTGTTGGCAGAGGAAAACGACTTAATTTCTGCTTTTGAAATAAACGACAAAATAAATCTTTTCAAACTTGATATACTTACCGTCTCCTCCTCAGAGGACAGTGCAAACGTGGCCACTTGCTGCGCCGACGTCTTGTGCTCCTTCACCCCAATCACCGCATGGTCCGATTCGGTCCTGCTCCTGGCCATCCACTCCTCGACCTGCACAAGACAATGATGCCCCACTGATCAAAAAGAGAACCGGCAAAAAGGAAAAGTGGTGAAGACAAAAAAAAAAAAAAGAGTAAAATACTTACGGTCATGTGCTCCACCACGCCTGGTCGCTGGAGATGTTTTAGAATGACCGTGGCCTCCAGGTAGTAGAGGACCAGGCAGCATTCCGCAGACTCCAGGGGCCTCTCCTCAGGATACACCTTGCCAAGGATTGCCAAGAAGTCGTTCTTGGCAGCCCTCAGCACGGCCCAGCAGTCCTCTGGACTGAGAGGGTCCTTCTCCGTGAGGACGGCATGTCTATGTGTGGGGGGAAAACAGAAGAATATTCCATTACTGTCAATCCTAATTAATACAATCCACATTTTAATGTGCTCACGATGTAAAATGGCTCTGGATCTCCAGGCAGTGCACCCCAGGAGCAGTGAGGGAGATAAAAAAAAACAAGAGTGTTAAACATAGCAGAGGAGATATATAATCAAACCGTGATATGAAATTTAATGGACAGTCGAACTTACCTCCTGTGGATGATCTCCTTACTCACCAACTTGGCAGAGCTCTGCTGTAGTGAGCTCAGGTACTCCACAAAGAACTTTGCCTCATTCCACAAGGCAATGTTGTCACGCCGCAGGTCGGTGGTGACAGTGTGGTACTTGAGGAATCTGTCAGAGGAAGGACAGGTATGTAAGTATCCATATGTATATGTACATAAACTTGTACATGCAGTCATGACAAAGACAATAGCGGGAGAACTTCTTCCTCGAAGAAACAGATATGTAATACAACATATGCCTAAAATATAAAAACAAACCATGCTACCAACCTCTTCAGGCTCTTCATGTAGTTCACCTGAGTCTGCCTGGAGAGACCAGCCTCAGTCAGCTCCCGAAAGAAGAGCTTCGTCTTCTCCCTCTCCCTGACAAACTCAAGGGAAGGCTCTCCGGGGTTCACAAAAAACATGAACCTGCTGACGTTTTCCACCTGGAAAGAAAAATCAGCATTAGATATATCCATTGCTTAGAAAAAAATCCATTGCTTAGAAAAAATCCATTGTTTAGAAAAAGTGTATTTTTATGGGAGACCTCACCTCCTGCTTGAAATTCTCATTCAGGAGATCCTTCTCCAAGTATGTGGCGAAGCCCTTCAGGAGGGGATGGTCCAGGGAATGTTTCCTGTACAGTCCCTTCTCCTGCATCATCTGCCTGGAGGTCTGTGGCCATTGCACCTCCCGGGTACTGCCAAATGGAAAACACATTTCGTCATACAACTGCACATTCAACGTGTGGCTCACAAACAAAAGCAAAAGGTATCAGTGAAAGCTGTAAAACCGAGATAATCATATTTACACTTGAAAGGTCTCGCCGCTGCTGTCACTGACAACAATGTCTTCTGACTGCTCACTTGCAGAGCTCTCCGGTCCCTGCGCGGTTGCACCAGCCACCACAGGAACACTGCTGGTCTGCGCCGCCACTGCTGGGAAGGGGATGTCAGTCACCACCATGTGCCGACGCTCCAGCTCCTGGACCAACCTTTCATAAATGATAAAAATAAATAAATTAAAAACTGTTAGTCAATTTCATACAGAAGAAAGATGTGAGGTGTGTAAAACAGGCTGAAGAGTTTTCCCACCAACCTGCAAAACGCATTAGTGTCATCCAAAATCTCCCGCAGGTGCCTGTAGCTGAAGACCCTGCCCCACTGCAGAAGTTCAAGGGAATTCTGCTTTTCCTTCTCCATCACTTCCTGGATGGCCTCTTTCGAAGACCTCTTCATGCACACCCTAGCCAGATGCACTGAGAGGCTTGGCTGTGTCTTCTTGCACACGGGGCAGAGCAGGAAATGCCTGCTGGAAGCACTGGGGATAAAAATACAATTAAAAAAGTCATAAATAAAGATTAGATTTGATTCATTACTTTTAGTTGAATAAAGAAACAGTCCAGTCATCATCAACACTGTTCGTTTCACAGTGGTTTGGATAAATAACATTTGCATATCCTGATGGCTCCTAGACTGAGTAAAGTACATAATCACAGCTATTGAAACATGTTGACTAATTACTTACATTTATATTAAAATATAATTTAATATATTAAATTAAACTTAAGTTGCTTCAAAATATTGTTTTAGTTTTGTAATGGATGCAATTTAAGTTTTAACAATAGCAGTCAGTGGTCAGAGACTTTTGCACAGTGTCAGTAAAGTAGAACAAGTTTATCCACAATTTCTACAGATTCAAATGAAATAATAAATTGACCATAACTTACAACTTGGAAGCCATTCTTGAGAAGTTGTTCAACAAAAGATGAAATCTTCAACAGAATCTGGAGCTCTTGTCTCGCTGGAAGCAGAGGTAGAGTGACTTTACATGTGCAGGTCTCCTCTTAATATACCATTCTGACCGCGTCCCCCACCTCCGCCCCCCGTAGCCCCGCCCACCCCACCTTCAGTGTCACTGTGAGGGACACCTTGAAATTCAAATGTGAAAGAAAGTAACTTTTAAAAATGATAAGAACTGAATTTATATTTCTAAATAAAGTGATAAATCGATAGTGCAGTTGTAAAACTTCTGCACGACTTCGCCACCACATCACATTTCCGTATACTATAATATCATTTACCAGAACAACAGATCCCTTATGTTGCTGCTCATATACATTTGATTTATGTCTGTCTTTGCCATTTAAAGACCATGTTGTGACTCGGGCAACTTTAATATAAACTACTGGAGCTGAAATATTCTCTGTTTTACAATCCCTTGATTAATATGGAAGATCGTAATTTAATATAAACAGAATGGTAATAATGAAAGTTTGCTTTCTTGTCACAGTAATCTACCGCAACGCACCGCATACCATCGGAAGGCTACTGCGATTCTGAGCAACACTGGCAATATGATCCATTTTTTTCGCCGCTATTACCCTGAAATTTCTGACTGAAATCGCTACCCCGCTCTAACGCACACTCGGACTCACCCACTCTTCGCAGCGAGCCAGCCTTAAAGGGCCCGGATCGCATTACAGATTGTAATACAGATTGTTCTAATCCGTACTGTTCTGACACAGGCAATACATAAAGTGACTACTCATATTAGCAGGAGGATACGCTGAGTGTATAATGTTCCTAATATTTTGGTGTATTGCTCTTCATGCAATGGGGCTATCGGCATTACTGGTTGTAAAAAATAATGATAATTATAATAAAATATTTGATACATTTATCTGACTCAATCTTTTTTTTCTACGTATATATGTGATCTCAGCGCAATTGCTGTGTTATTATTGGGGGATGGCTATCCCTGTGTAGCGCCCCCGTCGGCCCTCTATGGGGTCGTACACTGCATTAACACTAACCGGGGGCCCTGGTTTCGTTCGTCCTCTCCTTTCCTTATGCGTTGCGATCTAATCAGAGCCTGTGCTAAGCCAGCATAGGCTAAATTCGGTGCAATCTTCTCCGCAATACACAATGACGCAGTTAACTTTAAAACATTTACTAAATTACACTAATCGACACCAAACATAATACATTCAAACATATTCAAAAACAACAACAAATATACAATAACCCTCAGTCCGGTAGTCCATCAAACACTTAAATATGAAGAAAATTAAAGCAATAGATCGTGGCAGGCCTGGTTGATGCTTGAGTCCGTAGTGACCACAAACGGAAAAATGGCCGCTTCACTCTGAAGAGCAAAAACAAAATAAATAAAATAATATGCCTACCAGTCCACCCAATTTCAGGCGTGCTCCAAATCCTGGAGTAAGCAATATTTTTCTTTCGTCCCACAGTCTTTCCCTCCTGTAGGGCGAATTTATTCTCCCTCTCCGAAGCGCTGTGCTGGTGATTCGCCGCTGTCCGCAGCTTATGTCGAGCCCCTCGCAAGACGAGCAGTCCTGCGACTCCCGCTCCAGCCAGCTTCTCTCTCTTCACTGGGTACGCTGTTGTTCCTTACCGCTCCATGGCTTGAAAACAGTCGCTCACAAGACGAGCAGTCTTGTCCTCTTCTCTCGTCCCCGCCAGCGTCTCCTCTTTCCCGCCAGCGTCTCCTGCTCCCGCCCCTTTTCCCGATTGGTGGACATAACAGTACCCAATTAAAGTAAACGGAAACAGAATACAAAACAACATATGCGGTGCCTGCATCAGCGCAGCACATATATCATGTTCTATTCATACTATAAAAATAAAAAAAAGAATCGAACCCCGGATTACACCTGCATGTGCATCACAGAGGTGCAAAACAGCCATTAAGGAAACAATAGCCCTGGGCTGGCAAGGCTATCCCAGGAATGTGTCCCCTCATCTCAGATGGAGATGTTCCCTGCTTGAGTAAATGACCTGCCTGATTGCAATGCTGATGACTCACAGGCTGAGTAATTTGTAACTAAATAGTTGGATTAAAAATATTTGCATCATTGTAATTTGTCCTTATTAGTGACTTTCAGTTGAATTCCAGTGATCATCTCCATTGTACAGTGCTCAATGCTTTGGATAAATGACATTTAAAATGAATATATAGGTCACTGATAAATGTGAATTATATATAAACATCCATGATGAATCTTGTAAGAAGTGAAATATTATTTCTTATGCATTAAATATATAAGGGTTTGTGTGTGTGTTTGTTTTAATTTAAAAGAATTAAAAATGTGACTTTGATATATTTAAGATAGAAGTCTGGTGGAGACACACACACAGACAAACACACACATATAAGGGAATTAAATTTTAAATGTGATTTTGAGCACCACTGAGGTAAGTGGTATGACAATTAATCACTAAAAAATAAAAATCACTAAAAACATAAAAGATAGAGTACTGGTAGAGAGACATATGTGACCTGCATATATATATATAAATAATTAAAAAATAATGTGCTTTGGATAGCCCTGCATGTGCATCACAGAGGTGCAAAACAGCCATTAAGGAAACAATAGCCCTGGGCTGGCAAGGCTATCCCAGGAATGTGTCCCCTCATCTCAGATGGAGATGTTCCCTGCTTGAGTAAATGACCTGCCTGATTGCAATGCTGATGACTCACAGGCTGAGTAATTTGTAACCAAATAGTTGGATTAAAAATATTTGCATCATTGTAATTTGTCCTTATTAGTGACTTTCAGTTGAATTCCAGTGATCATCTCCATTGTTCAGTGCTCAATGCTTTGGATAAATGACATTTAAAATGAATATATAGGTCACTGATAAATGTGAATTATATATAAACAACCATGATGAATCTTGCAAGCAGTGAAATATTATTCCTGATGCATTAAATATATAAGGGTTTGTGTGTGTTTGTTTTAATTTAAAATGCTGCTTTATAATCGTTTGAGATAGTCAGCCAGTGTGACAAGTGAAGGCGTTTTGAGTTTACCTACATAAAGTTTTATTTCTGTATTAGGGCATTGTCAGGAACAATGATGTGTTCATCGCCATGATGTGGTCAAAAAGCGATGCATTGAATCTTAGAAACATTTGTGATTTTTCAAACGATGCTTTTCGTTTTATTTAATCAGTAAAAGTTCCATCGGTTTTATATAGTACCCCTTGAAATATGTCTTCAGCTCATTTTCCGGGCATTTTACTAGAATGCATCCTGAGAAATACATACGCTCTGTTGCCTTTCCTTGGTGCCTTGACGTTTAGTGTTGAGTATAATTGTTGCAGTTGCTTTTGTTTATATTCCATGAGACCTGTCGGTGCTATGAGAAGTGTAATATACCCTTACCATACCCTATTGGAGCTGGAATTACCGCGGCTGCTGGCACCAAACTTGCCCTCCAATGGATCCTCGTTAAAGGATTTAAAGTGTACTCATTCTCATTACAGGGCCTCGAAAGAGTCCTGTATGGTTATTTTTCATCACTACCTCCCCGTGTCAGGAGTGGGTAATATATATATTGCTCTTGATCTAATAGGGCTATCGGCCTTACTGGTTGTAAAAAAAAGTATTGTGGTTGTCCCGATGTGTCTAGGAATATTATAGGCATTAAACACTATTCAAAAATGAGTACACCTGTTTTTTGATAGAAAGGTGTAACTTTATTGCACATTCATAAATATAATACAGAAACACAAAACAGAATAAAATGGGGCAAACTGAGGTACAGGGTTTCAGAGCCAGGAGAGCTCCAACCCCTCTCCCCTGAATGATGTCCTCTGCACCCCATAATCAAATAAAAAGTTCCTCCCCAACATTTATTTTTCTGACAGACAAAAATAAAATAATGTCCTGTCCCTCTGGCGTGCTGTACAACCTTGGCCGGAGGTTGGCTTTTTTCCGTGAGTGATTAACCAGCCGGCCAAAAGTCTGTATGCCTGGGTGACAGGCACACTCTGGTGAATGGGCATCCACACACATGTGGATGCCCTGGCTGTTCCTAAAAAAAAAACATATAGCCGGATTCTTCTTCGTTTGTACTCTGATGAATTCGCTGGCCCTCAGTGGCTGTGACTACCGGCCCGTGGTAGTCACATACCACCTCACCAGCCTGGAACTGCCGGGTGGTGCAGACTCCCTTCCCCATCCCCGCAATGTCCGCCACAACAAGTCCCTTCCACTTCTGCCTGCGGATGAGGTCCTATATGTGGCTAGAATCAATGGCGGTGTTCACGGAGCCCACTGGTCTCCAGTCCTTGAGGACGCTGGCCGCGCTTGGAACGTTGCTTCTCCAGCCTTGGTTCCTGATCCAAGCGTCGACCCGGGACTCGGTGGGCTGCCGTCTGCCAAAGTGTGCTGTCAAGAACAAAGCAAATTGTTGTCAGTTAGGAAGACTATGTAGATAGGATTGCTTATCAGTAAAATGCTTTAAAAATTAGTACTACAAACAATACTCACAGAGGACATGCCGGACACGCATCCTCATCTGGGCCTTCAGCCAGCGCTCATAGAGCCGTCGCTGAAACTGGCCCGACTTCTGTGTCCGTACATTCTTATCTGGGACGTCGCCATCCAGGGTCACAGGGTTGGTTTGAAGTAGCTGATCGAATGCTGCCTGGACATCCATCTGCTGGTTGGACCCCATGGCAGCATCCCGTGCGGCGCCACGGGCAGAACAGCTGGATCCTTCTTCAGCAGAGTCAGCGCTGGGATAAAAAAACACACACACACAAATAAGTTTTACGGTTAGTGTTCAGTGGTGAGGACTTTGGTTGTGTGTCTTGATGTTGGTTGGTAAGTGTATTGACAAACGGAAAACATGCATACCTCGAGTCACCTGCCAGCTTCTTCAGCAGCTTACTGGCCAGCACCACATTCCGCGACTGCTTCATCCTATAGTGCTCGTCAGCCGTCGCAGTAGAATGTGTGAGGTAATCGGCCACCAAGGACTTCTGCTGGTCACTCAAGTCCTTGGTGGCCGTCTCAAAGATGCGCCGGGCCATCTGGCTGGTGACTGGATCCAGCTTGTATCTAAAATACAAAATGAATAAGAAATTCATTAATACGTTTCACACAACACCTGACAATGTGTATCTAGAGCAAATTATAGTGGGAATGAATCATGGTGATTAGCTGACTTTTGGTGTAGCCGGCTGAGGTCATTCGACGCATTGAAGATCGGCCGGCCTGCAGTGGAGACAAAGAACCGTCCATCTCCTCCCTGGTCATCCGTCGTCATCCGGCTTCTCTTGGATGTCAGGAGCTGTGGCCGTACCCGGGTGAAGTAGATGTCGAACCACTGTTGGCAGAGGAAAACGACTTAATTTCTGCTTTTGAAATAAACGACAAAATAAATCTTTTCAAACTTGATATACTTACCGTCTCCTCCTCAGAGGACAGTGCAAACGTGGCCACTTGCTGCGCCGACGTCTTGTGCTCCTTCACCCCAATCACCGCATGGTCCGATTCGGTCCTGCTCCTGGCCATCCACTCCTCGACCTGCACAAGACAATGATGCCCCACTGATCAAAAAGAGAACCGGCAAAAAGGAAAAGTGGAGAAGACAAAAAAAAAAAAAAGAGTAAAATACTTACGGTCATGTGCTCCACCACGCCTGGTCGCTGGAGATGTTTTAGAATGACCGTGGCCTCCAGGTAGTAGAGGACCAGGCAGCATTCCGCAGACTCCAGGGGCCTCTCCTCAGGATACACCTTGCCAAGGATTGCCAAGAAGTCGTTCTTGGCAGCCCTCAGCACGGCCCAGCAGTCCTCTGGACTGAGAGGGTCCTTCTCCGTGAGGACGGCATGTCTATGTGTGGGGGGAAAACAGAAGAATATTCCATTACTGTCAATCCTAATTAATACAATCCACATTTTAATGTGCTCACGATGTAAAATGGCTCTGGATCTCCAGGCAGGACACCCCAGGAGCAGTGAGGGAGATAAAAAAAAAACAAGAGTGTTAAACATAGCAGAGGAGATATATAATCAAACCGTGATATGAAATTTAATGGACAGTCGAACTTACCTCCTGTGGATGATCTCCTTACTCACCAACTTGGCAGAGCTCTGCTGTAGTGAGCTCAGGTACTCCACAAAGAACTTTGCCTCGTTCCACAAGGCAATGTTGTAACGCCGCAGGTCGGTGGTGACAGTGTGGTACTTGAGGAATCTGTCAGAGGAAGGACAGGTATGTAAGTATCCATATGTATATGTACATAAACTTGTACATGCAGTCATGACAAAGACAATAGCGGGAGAACTTCTTCCTCGAAGAAACAGATATGTAATACAACATATGCCTAAAATATAAAAACAAACCATGCTACCAACCTCTTCAGGCTCTTCATGTAGTTCACCTGAGTCTGCCTGGAGAGACCAGCCTCAGTCAGCTCCCGAAAGAAGAGCTTCGTCTTCTCCCTCTCCCTGACAAACTCAAGGGAAGGCTCTCCGGGGTTCACAAAAAACATGAACCTGCTGACGTTTTCCACCTGGAAAGAAAAATCAGCATTAGATATATCCATTGCTTAGAAAAAAATCCATTGCTTAGAAAAAATCCATTGTTTAGAAAAAGTGTATTTTTATGGGAGACCTCACCTCCTGCTTGAAATTCTCATTCAGGAGATCCTTCTCCAAGTATGTGGCGAAGCCCTTCAGGAGGGGATGGTCCAGGGAATGTTTCCTGTACAGTCCCTTCTCCTGCATCATCTGCCTGGAGGTCTGTGGCCATTGCACCTCCCGGGTACTGCCAAATGGAAAACACATTTCGTCATACAACTGCACATTCAACGTGTGGCTCACAAACAAAAGCAAAAGGTATCAGTGAAAGCTGTAAAAGCGAGATAATCATACTTACACTTGAAAGGTCTCGCCGCTGCTGTCACTGACAACAATGTCTTCTGACTGCTCACTTGCAGAGCTCTCCGGTCCCTGCGCGGTTGCACCAGCCACCACAGGAACACTGCTGGTCTGCGCCGCCACTGCTGGGAAGGGGATGTCAGTCACCACCATGTGCCGATGCTCCAGCTCCTGGACCAACCTTTCATAAATGATAAAAATAAATAAATTAAAAACTGTTAGTCAATTTCATACAGAAGAAAGATGTGAGGTGTGTAAAACAGGCTGAAGAGTTTTCCCACCAACCTGCCAAACGCATTAGTGTCATCCAAAATCTCCCGCAGGTGCCTGTAGCTGAAGACCCTGCCCCACTGCAGAAGTTCAAGGGAATTCTGCTTTTCCTTCTCCATCACTTCCTGGATGGCCTCTTTCGAAGACCTCTTCATGCACACCCTAGCCAGATGCACTGAGAGGCTTGGCTGTGTCTTCTTGCACACGGGGCAGAGCAGGAAATGCCTGCTGGAAGCACTGGGGATAAAAATACAATTAAAAAAGTCATAAATAAAGATTAGATTTGATTCATTACTTTTAGTTGAATAAAGAAACAGTCCAGTCATCATCAACACTGTTCGTTTCACAGTGGTTTGGATAAATAACATTTGCATATCCTGATGGCTCCTAGACTGAGTAAAGTACATAATCACAGCTATTGAAACATGTTGACTAATTACTTACATTTATATTAAAATATAATTTAATATATTAAATTAAACTTAAGTTGCTTCAAAATATTGTTTTAGTTTTGTAATGGATGCAATTTAAGTTTTAACAATAGCAGTCAGTGGTCAGAGACTTTTGCACAGTGTCAGTAAAGTAGAACAAGTTTATCCACAATTTCTACAGATTCAAATGAAATAATAAATTGACCATAACTTACAACTTGGAAGCCATTCTTGAGAAGTTGTTCAACAAAAGATGAAATCTTCAACAGAATCTGGAGCTCTTGTCTCGCTGGAAGCAGAGGTAGAGTGACTTTACATGTGCAGGTCTCCTCTTAATATACCATTCCGCCCCCCGTAGCCCCGCCCACCGCACCTTCAGTGTCACTGTGAGGGACACCTTGAAATTCAAATGTGAAAGAAAGTAACTTTTAAAAATGATAAGAACTGAATTTATATTTCTAAATAGAGTGATAAATCAATAGTGCAGTTGTAAAACTTCTGCACGACTTCGCCACCACATCACATTTCCGTATACTATAATATCATTTACCAGAACAACAGATCCCATATGTTGCTGCTCATATACATTTGATTTATGTCTGTCTTTGCCATTTAAAGACCATGTTGTGACTTGGGCAACTTTAATATAAACTACTGGAGCTGAAATATTCTCAGTTTTACAATCCCTTGATTAATATGGAAGATCGTAATTTAATATAAACAGAATGGTAATAATGAAAGTTTGCTTTCTTGTCACAGTAATCTACCGCAACGCACCGCATACCATCGGAAGGCTACTGCGATTCTGAGCAACACTGGCAATATGATCCATTTTTTTCGCCGCTATTACCCTGAAATTTCTGACTGAAATCGCTACCCCGCTCTAACGCACACTCGGACTCACCCACTCTTCGCAGCGAGCCAGCCTTAAAGGGCCCGGATCGCATTACAGATTGTTCTAATCCGTACTGTTCTGACACAGGCAATACATAAAGTGACTACTCATATTAGCAGGAGGATACGCTGAGTGTATAATGTTCCTAATATTTTGGTGTATTGCTCTTCATGCAATGGGGCTATCGGCATTACTGGTTGTAAAAAATAATAATGATAATTATAATAAAATATTTGATACATTTATCTGACTCAATCTTTTTTTTCTACGTATATATGTGATCTCAGCGCAATTGTTGTGTTATTATTGGGGGATGGCTATCCCTGCATGTGCATCACAGAGGTGCAAAACAGCCATTAAGGAAACAATAGCCCTGGGCTGGCAAGGCTATCCCAGGAATGTGTCCCCTCATCTCAGATGGAGATGTTCCCTGCTTGAGTAAATGACCTGCCTGATTGTGTGGCCTAGCGATCTATAATACCCCTTTTTTCCCCTATGAGTAACCGACTACGCCACCCCAGGGACACTGCCCTGGGGACCCTAACACCCCAACCCTCAAAACAGCACACAGGTTCGAATCACCGGAAAGGGCCAGAGACGCGAGCCAGTAAAAGTTATGTGTTTTATTACATTCAATGCAAAGGTTCAGTAGTCCACACCATAAATCTAAAACCCCGTAGGCGCCCAATCCCTGCCATCAACCCCGCACCCGGCGTAATACACCAACACCGGTGACTTTACAGCACACGGGTGACGTCCACCATACACCAGGCGGGTGCTGCGCAAGGCTACTAGCCCTGAAACACAGATGAGGGAACAAGACACCAGGTTAGTAGGGTACCGCCGCTTTCCGTTACCCCGCTAGGCCTGCTTAACCGCCCCCAAGATAAATACAAAATCACAATCAAAATAAATTAACAAACCAAGGCACACAAATAATTAAACATGCAATAAAATAAAGCATACCAAAACAACCAAAATACAAAATCTTGAGGCAGTATATGCATGGACTAGATGCCGCAATCGGCAGCGGAATAGCAGCACTCCGAGCAACTCCTGGCACCAAAGTCCCGCTCTGGCCACCCCACGAATCCACGTTCTCCACAGGATGCACAGATGTCGATCGCTGGTAACCAGACAGACAAAACAGCGGCGAGGTCCACGTTCCCCAGTAAACCTGCAATATATTAAAATACTTACAGGCCACGCTAACAACTAAATACCCCGCTAATCTCCCCGACATACATACCACCAACCGGAAGACTTAAACCACTGCTGGGGCTGCCTTCACCACCTCCCCAACAGCAACAGGACGCATCTCCCCAGCGGCATGCATTTCACCAACCATGCGATCAATATACCGCAACCAATGGCTCAGGGATGGTTACGGAAACCAATTAACCCCCTGCCCACTCACAGCACAGCTGCTGCTTCCACCGCCAGCAACAGGAACTGCGTCAGCACCATACCTACCCGAATCCACCCTCTATATAGCGCTAAGCCCCACCCAAAACACAGGGGAACCAATAGGGCAAAGGGATCAATTTTCCCCACTTGGCTACATTCCACCCCCGCCCTTTGCATTGTCGCCCCGGCAATGAACAATACTAACCCTGGAAAGACTGGTCAACTCCAAGGTCGAAACAACCCCATCACTGACTGCAAACTAACATCCGGTGGCCCACCCGGATCATTCACTGGGGCCCCCGCTGCCCGTGGCAAATGATGAATGTTAGAGTGCTGTCCAGCAGTAGGCCGAGTGGTCCTTCGTACAGCTCCCCTACCTGGCACCCCCCCAGAGACACTACCCGAAGTCAGCGGGGGAACTCCCTCCCCTCCTACTTGCCTGCCAATCACCGAGGACCCAGTAGCACCTAACCCTACTAACTCCACAGGCGCTCCTGGGGCCTCAACCATCCGCAGACACCAGTCCCCCATCTCAACTTCCCTCTCTAAAGGGGAAGAAACCACTTCCTCCTCAGGAATCTCCACAGGGGCACCTACCCCAGGTTCTGCTTGGACTTGGGCCTTCAAAAGACTACGATGTACCTGTCTAGTCTTAGTCAAATCTTCAACTGGTGCAATTGTATATACCGAGCCACCCTCTCGTGGGGCTCGCACCACCTGATACAACTTTGAACTCCACACATCTTGAATTTTATGCCTGCCCCTAACCCCACAATCCCGCAGATACACTACTTGACCATCCACTAAGGGAGAACCTCGCACACGACAATCATGCGCCGTCTTACGTCGGTCCGCTGCTGCTCTCAGTCGGTCCTTAGCCCCTTCAAAAGCCACCAGGAGTCTAGTCTGATGTTCCACCACCCATTCCTGAACTGTCCCGGGCTTGGGCTCAGGAACCCGCCCAAGCAGAAAATCCACGGGTAACCAGGGTTCCTGCCCAAACATCAGGAAATGAGGGGCCTCTCCGGTTGCCTGATGAGGTGTGGTGTTATAACAAAAGAGCAACTGAGGTAAACAAGACACCCAATCCCTCTTCCGAGAAGGTGGCAGAGCACGCAACAAATTGTGCAGAGTGCGGTTAAACCGCTCACACTGACCATTACCTTCTGGGTGGTATGGAGTTGTCCGTGACTTCTCCACCTGATACAGCTGGCACAATTGCCGAATGATTCCACTTTCAAAGCTCCGGCCTTGGTCGGAATGCAACCGACTGGGAACCCCGAACTTGTAAAACCATTCGTTCACCAGTACCTGAGCCACCGTTGAAGCACGCTGGTCCCGAGTGGGCACTGCCTGTGTAAACTTACTAAACACATCTGTCATTACGAGAACACTCTCATACCCACCCTTAGAGGGCTCCAAAGATGTAAAATCCATGGCTAAGATTTCATTAGGGCGCGAGGCCACCAAGTGGCCCCAAAAACTCTGCACCACTGGTTGCGAGTCCTTGGCCACCTGACACCGTTCACACTCCTGACACCAACGGGTCACCTCCGCGAACATACCTGGCCAATAACAGCGCTGCCGTATCAGCTCAAGGGTGCGCTCGATACCCTGGTGGCCATGTGCCTGATGTAACTGAACGAAAACCTGCCAACGCAACACTGTCGGCACCACAAGCTGAAAAATGGGCTCTTTTCCAGCCGGCGACAAAACCCGACGATGTAAAACCCCATCCTTCATCACCAACCGCTCCCACTGACGCAGCAGTGTAAGGACAGGCTTAGTGAGCTGCTGGCGCTCCTCTAAAGAGGGGCGTTTCTGCCGTGTCCAGAAAGCCATCGCTGTCCGCAGCTCTATATCTGCTCCCTGCAAAGCAGCCAGATCTACCAAGTTAGAGCAAGGAAGTGCGGAAACCATTGCTTGTATAGCCACAGACTCCAAGCGCAAAGCAGCCTGCAAAGCCTGCGGAAAAGCCGTACCGAAGGCTGCCAAAACCCCTTCCTCAGGTTCCAGACAATACTGTCGCGACAGTGCATCTGCATTTTGATTAACTCGGCCTGACCGGTACTTGATCTCAAAATCAAAGATCGCCAACTGTGACGCCCACCGCTGCTCCGTAGCCCCAAGTTTAGCACTCAATAGGTAACTAAGTGGATTATTGTCTGTATAAATAACACACTTGTTCCCCAAAAGATATTCCCGGAACTTCTCCACCATTGCCCACCTGAGTGCCACAAACTCCAGCTTCATGGAGCTATAGTTAGACATATTGCGTTCCGGGGGGCGAAGAGTACGGCTCGCATAAGCTATCGGTCTCACCTTACCATCCTGCTCCTGGGAGAGGATGGCCCCCAATCCACAATGACTGGCATCCACCTCTAGAATGAAGGGAAGAGAGAAATCTGCATAGGCTAACACCGGTGCCCGGGTAAGCTTATCCTTAAGGGCCTCAAAACTCTGCTCACACTCTCCGGTCCAAGCAGCCATGAAATTACCAGCAAGGGCCCTCCGATGTTTGGTGCCCGCTACTTCAGCCACCAGTCGATGGAGTGGAGCAGCTAACTTAGCAAAACCTTCCACAAAACGCCGGTAATAGCTAGCGAACCCCAAAAAAGACCGTAGCTCTGACACTGCAGTGGGTCGGCGCCAATTAGCCACGGCATCGATCTTACTGGGATCCGTAGCCACCCCCTGGTTTGAGATGACATGGCCCAAATACCTTACCTCCTGCTGGAAGAAGACACACTTCTCTAATTTAGCCTTGAGTCCCTCCTGCTGTAACCGCTCCAACACCAGTTCCAGCCGCTGCAAGTGCTGGGACACACTAGATGAAAACACTACAATGTCATCCAAGTACAGAAGCAGGGACTGACACTGCTGGTCCCCGAACAACCGTTCCATGAGACGCTGGAAGGTACTCGGAGCATTACATAAGCCAAAAGGCATCCGATTCCATTCAAACAATCCAAAGGGTGTGCAGAAAGCAGTCTTAGCCTTATCACCCTCCGCCACCGGTACCTGATTGTATCCACTGGCCAGATCTAAGGTGGAAAACCACCTGGCCCCTGTCAATGCATCCAACGACTCCTCGATACGAGGAAGAGGAAATGCATCTTTACGAGTCTTGCTGTTAAGAAGGCGGTAGTCTACACATAACCGCAAACTACCATCCTTCTTCTTCACCAGCACAATCGGGGAAGCGTATGGACTACTACTTTCCCGAATAATCTGTGCCTCCAGCAGCTGATGGATATGCGTCTTAACTGCCTCATACTCCGAAGGTGGAATACGACGGTAGCGTTGTCTTACTGGAACCTCATCCACCAACGGAATGCTATGCGTCAATAGACTTGTACACCCCAGGTCCCTGTCATGACTGGCAAAAACAGACCCATACCGACACAACAAAGACCTCACCTGGGTCTGTTCACTCTCTGTCAACCCTGGCAACTCTAGCTGACTGATCGAATCCAATCCGGACATAGAGGCAGTCTGAGCAGCAACCAACGCTGCTTCAATCGGCTCCTCCGTAACACCAGGGGGTAAGTCGACCATATGGACTTGACTCAAGTGACCTATAGGCGTCCTTGAAAAGAGCAGAACATCTGACTTCCCCACATTAACGACTGGGATATACGCCATACCCCCCACTACCCGCACTAAGGAAACAGACGCCAGTAACCCCGCGGGCAGCCCGGACTCTGGGGGTTCATAAAGCACTGACTGACCTGCCAGATGTTCAGCACAGGTAACAGCAACCAGCTTCATAGAGCCCCCGGGAACACGACAAGCACCCTTCCCCCGCACCCGTACCTTAGATAGCTGATGTTGACTCCGCTGAGTTGATACTGCATGACACTGCTGAAGGGCCTGCACAAGGCCACCATCAGCCCCGGACACTGAGGGTTGACTGAACAACTCAGCCCCATGCTGCCCAAATAATTCCTCATAACACCTACTAATCACGTTCATCCCTAACACTCCTGGAACCTGGGGAGGCAGAGGACCTGGAGGGTCCTTAACAACCAACACCCCACAACGTGGGATCACTGTACCCCCCCAATTCTACATCAAGCTCCAAATACCCCAAATATGGAATAGCCAGCCCATTCGCTGCCCGCAGTTGCAGCCAATGGCAGGACTGAAGACGAGCGGGACCCCCTAGCTCGAAATGCTCCCTAAAAAAAACTCTCCCGCATGGTCGATACCATGGACCCAGTATCCAGTAAACAGGAAACCGGAATACCCTGTATCACCACCTCTATATTGGGGCACTTTGACATCAACCTAAACCGGGGACTTCCCCGACTCGGTACAACTTCTGGGCCCACATCAGCCCCAACCGCACAGGGACCCAACAGTGCGGTGGGCGCTAGTTTTCCGACTGCTTAGGACCTTGGGTCCTAGCGTCCCCAGGCAGTACTGGACGAGGAGGAACCCTCTCCCTCTCACACTCCCTAGCATAGTGGCCCGGTTGATGACATCGACGACATATCACCTGGGCCCTGGAGGAGGAATGACCATGCTGGCTCTGCAAAGCTTGCAAGTTTTGGGCCAGTTGACTGAGCTGGTCCTGTTGTCGCTTTACCAACTCCTTAAGCTCCCCCAAGTCAGCCACCCAAGACCGACTGGGACTATTAACGGAGGCCCCATGCACCCCATACTGAATACCACTCACCTCAGGGAATGAGTAACTACGCCCCCGAGTAACACTAGGCGTACCCTCCCGTTCCCACCTAATCGCTTCACTGCGAGCATCCAACAAGGTAGCAGTAGGCTGATGTCGCACAAACCGTTTCAGCTCCCGGCGCAATGCCCCATCCCTCACGTATTCAATAAACTGGTCACGCAACAGAACCTCCGCATTGGGCACCGCACCAGGGGCAGCTTGGGTAACCTTCCCCATCAAACTCAGCAAAGCTAAGGAAAACTCCTGCAACCCTTCCCCCTCCTGCTGGCGCCTGGAGAAGAAGGCCTCCTGTAAGGCCACGTAAGACTGTTTGCACCCATACAATTCCTGCAAGATGGCAATAATCCTCTCTGGGTTTTCCCTGTCCTCCCGGGGCCGATATTTAATTTCTTCCCTAGCCTCCCCTTCCAGATGGTCCATCATAAAGAGGGCCTGGTCAGCAAAGGCTATTTGACGGGCCCGAATGCAGGCTTGAACCTCCTCCACCCACTCATATATACTGAGCCCTAACCTACCCCTAAACATGGGGCATTTCCTGTCCCTAGAAAACAACACCACTCGCTCGACCCCAGGAGCCATGGCCCCAGCCGCAAGGGACACACCCCGAAGATTAGACTGTCCCACGGTACTGCCCGATGGCCTATCAACCACCCTATCTTGCTGCAACCACTCATTCTCCGCTTCCAGCCGCGCAACCTGCTCGCGCAATTGCCGCAGTTCCTCATCCATAATGGACCCGATGGAAAACTCCCTAACCAACCGATAAAGCCCTCAATCAACTACCACCTAATTGGACCTGCCGCTGTCTTGTCTGTCAACCAACCACTAAGCTGAAACACGTCTCCACCCTTGTTCCGGTGATCCTGCCGACTACGCCAGAATGTGGCCTATACCACTGCTGGGGCTGCCTTCACCACCTCCCCAACAGCAACAGGACGCATCTCCCCAGCGGCATGCATTTCCCCAACCATGCGATCAATATACCGCAACCAATGGCTAAGGGATGGTTACGGAAACCAATTAACCCCCTGCCCACTCACAGCACAGCTGCTGCTTCCACCGCCAGCAACAGGAACTGCGTCAGCACCATACCTACCCGAATCCACCCTCTATATAGCGCTAAGCCCCACCCAAAACACAGGGGAACCAATAGGGCAAAGGGATCAATTTTCCCCACTTGGCTACAATTGCAATGCTGATGACTCACAGGCTGAGTAATTTGTAACTAAATAGTTGGATTAAAAATATTTGCATCATTGTAATTTGTCCTTATTAGTGACTTTCAGTTGAATTCCAGTGATCATCTCCATTGTACAGTGCTCAATGCTTTGGATAAATGACATTTAAAATGAATATATAGGTCACTGATAAATGTGAATTATATATAAACATCCATGATGAATCTTGCAAGAAGTGAAATATTATTCCTGATGCATTAAATATATAAGGGTTTGTGTGTGTGTTTGTTTTAATTTAAAAGAATTAAAAATGTGACTTTGATATATTTAAGATAGAAGTCTGGTGGAGACACACACACACAGACAAACACACACATATAAGGGAATTAAATTTTAAATGTGATTTTGAGCACCACTGAGGTAAGTGGTATGACAATTAATCACTAAAAAATAAAAATCACTAAAAACATAAAAGATAGAGTTCTGGTAGAGAGACATATGTGACCTGCATATATATATATATAAATAATTAAAAAATAATGTGCTTTGGATAGCCCTGCATGTGCATCACAGAGGTGCAAAACAGCCATTAAGGAAACAATAGCCCTGGGCTGGCAAGGCTATCCCAGGAATGTGTCCCCTCATCTCAGATGGAGATATTCCCTGCTTGAGTAAATAACCTGCCTGATTGCAATGCTGATGACTCACAGGCTGAGTAATTTGTAACCAAATAGTTGGATTAAAAATATTTGCATCATTGTAATTTGTCCTTATTAGTGACTTTCAGTTGAATTCCAGTGATCATCTCCATTGTACAGTGCTCAATGCTTTGGATAAATGACATTTAAAATGAATATATAGGTCACTGATAAATGTGAATTATATATAAACATCCATGATGAATCTTGCAAGCAGTGAAATATTATTCCTGATGCATTACATATATAAGGGTTTGTGTGTGTTTGTTTTAATTTAAAGCAATTTAAAATGTGATTTTGATATATTTAACATAGAAGTCTGCTGGAGAGACACACACACACACATTTGATGCTGCTGCAGATCAGGCCTGACCAGTTGGGCTATTTTTACTGAATACATTGCTTTGAAGTCTGTGATTTTATTATGGATATCTTGCTAATTCCCTTGCAAACTGTAAAATGAAAGCATGATTCCTTTCAGGCATCTGTTTCAGGCATCTGTACTGATTGTCAGGCCCTTCCAAAGTCTGTGTCCCCTCATCTCAGATGCTGATGTTAACAGCTTGAGTAAATGACCTGTGGGTCATTATACACATTATATATGTGTATAAAATATATTTATACACATCAGGATGGCCCACCCGAAGCTGCAAAGTGCAGACAAGTGTACAGCCTACCCTACATAGTGCACTACGTTTACTTTGTTTGTACCATGAGTTCTGTCTTTGCACCTTATCTGTTTGGCACTATCTGCAGACATCGTAACACTGTCTGGCTCTTGTTCCGAAAAAACATTATCAAAAGAAGGAAAAAAAGAATATTTAAAGAAGACAAAAAAAACATCCAAAGGGAAAAAACTTAACAAAAAAAACAATATCCGAAGAAGAAGGAAAAACATCCAAAGGGAAAAAATAAGAACTGAAGGGCCAACGAGGTAGGGGGAAATACAAATTTCGCTGCGTTGGAGTGCCAAGCTGTGAAAGGCATTTGGCCAGAAGCCAAGGTAAGTGTTGTACCTGTTATTTTAAAAAAGCAGTTTTCAAAATGCTGCTTTATAATCGTATGAGATAGTCAGCCAGTGTGACAAGTGAAGGCGTTTTGAGTTTACCTACATAAAGTTTTATTTCTGTATTAGGGCATTGTCAGGAACAATGATGTGTTCATCGCCATGATGTGGTCAAAAAGCGATGCATTGAATCTTAGAAACATTTGTGATTTTTCAAACGATGCTTTTCGTTTTATTTAATCAGTAAAAGTTCCATCGGTTTTATATAGTACCCCTTGAAATATGTCTTCAGCTCATTTTCCGGGCATTTTACTAGAATGCATCCTGAGAAATACATACGCTCTGTTGCCTTTCCTTGGTGCCTTGACGTTTAGTGTTGAGTATAATTGTTGCAGTTGCTTTTGTTTATATTCCATGAGACCTGTCGGTGCTATGAGAAGTGTAATATACCCTTACCATACGCTATTGGAGCTGGAATTACCGCGGCTGCTGGCACCAAACTTGCCCTCCAATGGATCCTCGTTAAAGGATTTAAAGTGTACTCATTCTCATTACAGGGCCTCGAAAGAGTCCTGTATGGTTATTTTTCATCACTACCTCCCCGTGTCAGGAGTGGGTAATATATATATTGCTCTTGATCTAATAGGGCTATCGGCCTTACTGGTTGTAAAAAAAAGTATTGTGGTTGTCCCGATGTGTCTAGGAATATTATAGGCATTAAACACTATTCAAAAATGAGTACACCTGTTTTTTGATAGAAAGGTGTAACTTTATTGCACATTCATAAATATAATACAGAAACACAAAACAGAATAAAATGGGGCAAACTGAGGTACAGGGTTTCAGAGCCAGGAAAAAGTTCCTCCCCAACATTTATTTTTCTGACGGACAAAAATAAAATAATGTCCTGCCCCTCTGGCGTGCTGTACAACCTTGGCCGGAGGTTGGCTTTTTTCCGTGAGTGATTAACCAGCCGGCCAAAAGTCTGTATGCCTGGGTGACAGGCACACTCTGGTGAATGGGCATCCACACACATGTGGATGCCCTGGCTGTTCCTAAAAAAAAAACATATAGCCGGATTCTTCTTCGTTTGTACTCTGATGAATTCGCTGGCCCTCAGTGGCTGTGACTACCGGCCCGTGGTAGTCACATACCACCTCACCAGCCTGGAACTGCCGGGTGGTGCAGACTCCCTTCCCCATCCCCGCAATGTCCGCCACAACAAGTCCCTTCCACTTCTGCCTGCGGATGAGGTCCTATATGTGGCTAGAATCAATGGCGGTGTTCACGGAGCCCACTGGTCTCCAGTCCTTGAGGACGCTGGCCGCGCTTGGAACGTTGCTTCTCCAGCCTTGGTTCCTGATCCAAGCGTCGACCCGGGACTCGGTGGGCTGCCGTCTGCCAAAGTGTGCTGTCAAGAACAAAGCAAATTGTTGTCAGTTAGGAAGACTATGTAGATAGGATTGCTTATCAGTAAAATGCTTTAAAAATTAGTACTACAAACAATACTCACAGAGGACATGCCGGACACGCATCCTCATCTGGGCCTTCAGCCAGCGCTCATAGAGCCGTCGCTGAAACTGGCCCGACTTCTGTGTCCGTACATTCTTATCTGGGACGTCGCCATCCAGGGTCACAGGGTTGGTTTGAAGTAGCTGATCGAATGCTGCCTGGACATCCATCTGCTGGTTGGACCCCATGGCAGCATCCCGTGCGGCGCCACGGGCAGAACAGCTGGATCCTTCTTCAGCAGAGTCAGCGCTGGGATAAAAAAACACACACACACAAATAAGTTTTACGGTTAGTGTTCAGTGGTGAGGACTTTGGTTGTGTGTCTTGATGTTGGTTGGTAAGTGTATTGACAAACGGAAAACATGCATACCTCGAGTCACCTGCCAGCTTCTTCAGCAGCTTACTGGCCAGCACCACATTCCGCGACTGCTTCATCCTATAGTGCTCGTCAGCTGTCGCAGTAGAATGTGTGAGGTAATCGGCCACCAAGGACTTCTGCTGGTCACTCAAGTCCTTGGTGGCCGTCTCAAAGATGCGCCGGGCCATCTGGCTGGTGACTGGATCCAGCTTGTATCTAAAATACAAAATGAATAAGAAATTCATTAATACGTTTCACACAACACCTGACAATGTGTATCTAGAGCAAATTATAGTGGGAATGAATCATGGTGATTAGCTGACTTTTGGTGTAGCCGGCTGAGGTCATTCGACGCATTGAAGATCGGCCGGCCTGCAGTGGAGACAAAGAACCGTCCATCTCCTCCCTGGTCATCCGTCGTCATCCGGCTTCTCTTGGATGTCAGGAGCTGTGGCCGTACCCGGGTGAAGTAGATGTCGAACCACTGTTGGCAGAGGAAAACGACTTAATTTCTGCTTTTGAAATAAACGACAAAATAAATCTTTTCAAACTTGATATACTTACCGTCTCCTCCTCAGAGGACAGTGCAAACGTGGCCACTTGCTGCGCCGACGTCTTGTGCTCCTTCACCCCAATCACCGCATGGTCCGATTCGGTCCTGCTCCTGGCCATCCACTCCTCGACCTGCACAAGACAATGATGCCCCACTGATCAAAAAGAGAACCGGCAAAAAGGAAAAGTGGTGAAGACAAAAAAAAAAAAAAGAGTAAAATACTTACGGTCATGTGCTCCACCACGCCTGGTCGCTGGAGATGTTTTAGAATGACCGTGGCCTCCAGGTAGTAGAGGACCAGGCAGCATTCCGCAGACTCCAGGGGCCTCTCCTCAGGATACACCTTGCCAAGGATTGCCAAGAAGTCGTTCTTGGCAGCCCTCAGCACGGCCCAGCAGTCCTCTGGACTGAGAGGGTCCTTCTCCGTGAGGACGGCATGTCTATGTGTGGGGGGAAAACAGAAGAATATTCCATTACTGTCAATCCTAATTAATACAATCCACATTTTAATGTGCTCACGATGTAAAATGGCTCTGGATCTCCAGGCAGTGCACCCCAGGAGCAGTGAGGGAGATAAAAAAAAAACAAGAGTGTTAAACATAGCAGAGGAGATATATAATCAAACCGTGATATGAAATTTAATGGACAGTCGAACTTACCTCCTGTGGATGATCTCCTTACTCACCAACTTGGCAGAGCTCTGCTGTAGTGAGCTCAGGTACTCCACAAAGAACTTTGCCTCGTTCCACAAGGCAATGTTGTCACGCCGCAGGTCGGTGGTGACAGTGTGGTACTTGAGGAATCTGTCAGAGGAAGGACAGGTATGTAAGTATCCATATGTATATGTACATAAACTTGTACATGCAGTCATGACAAAGACAATAGCGGGAGAACTTCTTCCTCGAAGAAACAGATATGTAATACAACATATGCCTAAAATATAAAAACAAACCATGCTACCAACCTCTTCAGGCTCTTCATGTAGTTCACCTGAGTCTGCCTGGAGAGACCAGCCTCAGTCAGCTCCCGAAAGAAGAGCTTCGTCTTCTCCCTCTCCCTGACAAACTCAAGGGAAGGCTCTCCGGGGTTCACAAAAAACATGAACCTGCTGACGTTTTCCACCTGGAAAGAAAAATCAGCATTAGATATATCCATTGCTTAGAAAAAAATCCATTGCTTAGAAAAAATCCATTGTTTAGAAAAAGTGTATTTTTATGGGAGACCTCACCTCCTGCTTGAAATTCTCATTCAGGAGATCCTTCTCCAAGTATGTGGCGAAGCCCTTCAGGAGGGGATGGTCCAGGGAATGTTTCCTGTACAGTCCCTTCTCCTGCATCATCTGCCTGGAGGTCTGTGGCCATTGCACCTCCCGGGTACTGCCAAATGGAAAACACATTTCGTCATACAACTGCACATTCAACGTGTGGCTCACAAACAAAAGCAAAAGGTATCAGTGAAAGCTGTAAAACCGAGATAATCATACTTACACTTGAAAGGTCTCACCGCTGCTGTCACTGACAACAATGTCTTCTGACTGCTCACTTGCAGAGCTCTCCGGTCCCTGCGCGGTTGCACCAGCCACCACAGGAACACTGCTGGTCTGCGCCGCCACTGCTGGGAAGGGGATGTCAGTCACCACCATGTGCCGACGCTCCAGCTCCTGGACCAACCTTTCATAAATGATAAAAATAAATAAATTAAAAACTGTTAGTCAATTTCATACAGAAGAAAGATGTGAGGTGTGTAAAACAGGCTGAAGAGTTTTCCCACCAACCTGCCAAACGCATTAGTGTCATCCAAAATCTCCCGCAGGTGCCTGTAGCTGAAGACCCTGCCCCACTGCAGAAGTTCAAGGGAATTCTGCTTTTCCTTCTCCATCACTTCCTGGATGGCCTCTTTCGAAGACCTTTTCATGCACACCCTAGCCAGATGCACTGAGAGGCTTGGCTGTGTCTTCTTGCACACGGGGCAGAGCAGGAAATGCCTGCTGGAAGCACTGGGGATAAAAATACAATTAAAAAAGTCATAAATAAAGATTAGATTTGATTCATTACTTTTAGTTGAATAAAGAAACAGTCCAGTCATCATCAACACTGTTCGTTTCACAGTGGTTTGGATAAATAACATTTGCATATCCTGATGGCTCCTAGACTGAGTAAAGTACATAATCACAGCTATTGAAACATGTTGACTAATTACTTACATTTATATCAAAATATAATTTAATATATTAAATTAAACTTAAGTTGCTTCAAAATATTGTTTTAGTTTTGTAATGGATGCAATTTAAGTTTTAACAATAGCAGTCAGTGGTCAGAGACTTTTGCACAGTGTCAGTAAAGTAGAACAAGTTTATCCACAATTTCTACAGATTCAAATGAAATAATAAATTGACCATAACTTACAACTTGGAAGCCATTCTTGAGAAGTTGTTCAACAAAAGATGAAATCTTCAACAGAATCTGGAGCTCTTGTCTCGCTGGAAGCAGAGGTAGAGTGACTTTACATGTGCAGGTCTCCTCTTAATATACCATTCTGACCGCGTCCCCCACCTCCGCCCCCCGTAGCCCCGCCCACCCCACCTTCAGTGTCACTGTGAGGGACACCTTGAAATTCAAATGTGAAAGAAAGTAACTTTTAAAAATGATAAGAACTGAATTTATATTTCTAAATAGAGTGATAAATCGATAGTGCAGTTGTAAAACTTCTGCACGACTTCGCCACCACATCACATTTCCGTATACTATAATATCATTTACCAGAACAACAGATCCCATATGTTGCTGCTCATATACATTTGATTTATGTCTGTCTTTGCCATTTAAAGACCATGTTGTGACTCGGGCAACTTTAATATAAACTACTGGAGCTGAAATATTCTCAGTTTTACAATCCCTTGATTAATATGGAAGATCGTAATTTAATATAAACAGAATGGTAATAATGAAAGTTTGCTTTCTTGTCACAGTAATCTACCGCAACGCACCGCATACCATCGGAAGGCTACTGCGATTCTGAGCAACACTGGCAATATGATCCATTTTTTTCGCCGCTATTACCCTGAAATTTCTGACTGAAATCGCTACCCCGCTCTAACGCACACTCGGACTCACCCACTCTTCGCAGCGAGCCAGCCTTAAAGGGCCCGGATCGCATTACAGATTGTAATACAGATTGTTCTAATCCGTACTGTTCTGACACAGGCAATACATAAAGTGACTACTCATATTAGCAGGAGGATAGGCTGAGTGTATAATGTTCCTAATATTTTGGTGTATTGCTCTTCATGCAATGGGGCTATCGGCATTATTGGTTGTAAAAAATAATAATGATAATTATAATAAAATATTTGATACATTTATCTGACTCAATCTTTTTTTTCTACGTATATATGTGATCTCAGCGCAATTGTTGTGTTATTATTGGGGGATGGCTATCCCTGCATGTGCATCACAGAGGTGCAAAACAGCCATTAAGGAAACAATAGCCCTGGGCTGGCAAGGCTATCCCAGGAATGTGTCCCCTCATCTCAGATGGAGATGTTCCCTGCTTGAGTAAATGACCTGCCTGATTGCAATGCTGATGACTCACAGGCTGAGTAATTTGTAACTAAATAGTTGGATTAAAAATATTTGCATCATTGTAATTTGTCCTTATTAGTGACTTTCAGTTGAATTCCAGTGATCATCTCCATTGTACAGTGCTCAATGCTTTGGATAAATGACATTTAAAATGAATATATAGGTCACTGATAAATGTGAATTATATATAAACATCCATGATGAATCTTGTAAGAAGTGAAATATTATTTCTGATGCATTAAATACATAAGGGTTTGTGTGTGTTTGTTTGTTTTAATTTAAAAGAATTAAAAATGTGACTTTGATATATTTAAGATAGAAGTCTGGTGGAGACACACACACAGACAAACACACACATATAAGGGAATTAAATTTTAAATGTGATTTTGAGCACCACTGAGGTAAGTGGTATGACAATTAATCACTAAAAAATAAAAATCACTTAAAACATAAAAGATAGAGTTCTGGTAGAGAGACATATGTGACCTGCATATATATATATAAATAATTAAAAAATAATGTGCTTTGGATAGCCCTGCATGTGCATCACAGAGGTGCAAAACAGCCATTAAGGAAACAATAGCCCTGGGCTGGCAAGGCTATCCCAGGAATGTGTCCCCTCATCTCAGATGGAGATGTTCCCTGCTTGATTAAATGACCTGCCTGATTGCAATGGTGATGACTCACAGGCTGAGTAATTTGTAACCAAATAGTTGGATTAAAAATATTTGCATCATTGTAATTTGTCCTTATTAGTGACTTTCAGTTGAATTCCAGTGATCATCTCCATTGTTCAGTGCTCAATGCTTTGGATAAATGACATTTAAAATGAATATATACAGTAGGTCACTGATAAATGTGAATTATATATAAACATCCATGATGAATCTTGCAAGCAGTGAAATATTATTCCTGATGCATTACATATATAAGGGTTTGTGTGTGTTTGTTTTAATTTAAAGCAATTTAAAATGTGATTTTGATATATTTAACATAGAAGTCTGCTGGAGAGACACACACACACACATTTGATGCTGCTGCAGATCAGGCCTGACCAGTTGGGCTATTTTTACTGAATACATTGCTTTGAAGTCTGTGATTTTACTATGGATATCTTGCTAATTCCCTTGCAAACTGTAAAATGAAAGCATGATTCCTTTCAGGCATCTGTTTCAGGCAGGCATCTGTACTGATTGTCAGGCCCTTCCAAAGTCTGTGTCCCCTCATCTCAGATGCTGATGTTAACAGCTTGAGTAAATGACCTGTGGGTCATTATACACATTATATATGTGTATAAAATATATTTATACACATCAGGATGGCCCACCCGAAGCTGCAAAGTGCAGACAAGTGTACAGCCTACCCTACATAGTGCACTACGTTTACTTTGTTTGTACCATGAGTTCTGTCTTTGCACCTTATCTGTTTGGCACTATCTGCAGACATCGTAACACTGTCTGGCTCTTGTTCCGAAAAAACATTATCAAAAGAAGGAAAAAAAGAATATTTAAAGAAGACAAAAAAAACATCCAAAGGGAAAAAAGAAGAACTGAAGGGCCAACGAGGTAGGGGGAAATACAAATTTCGCTGCGTTGGAGTGCCAAGCTGTGAAAGGCATTTGGCCAGAAGCCAAGGTAAGTGTTGTACCTGTTATTTTAAAAAAGCAGTTTTCAAAATGCTGCTTTATAATCGTTTGAGATAGTCAGCCAGTGTGACAAGTGAAGGCGTTTTGAGTTTACCTACATAAAGTTTTATTTCTGTATTAGGGCATTGTCAGGAACAATGATGTGTTCATCGCCATGATGTGGTCAAAAAGCGATGCATTGAATCTTAGAAACATTTGTGATTTTTCAAACGATGCTTTTCGTTTTATTTAATCAGTAAAAGTTCCATCGGTTTTATATAGTACCCCTTGAAATATGTCTTCAGCTCATTTTCCGGGCATTTTACTAGAATGCATCCTGAGAAATACATACGCTCTGTTGCCTTTCCTTGGTGCCTTGACGTTTAGTGTTGAGTATAATTGTTGCAGTTGCTTTTGTTTATATTCCATGAGACCTGTCGGTGCTATGAGAAGTGTAATATACCCTTACCATACGCTATTGGAGCTGGAATTACCGCGGCTGCTGGCACCAAACTTGCCCTCCAATGGATCCTCGTTAAAGGATTTAAAGTGTACTCATTCTCATTACAGGGCCTCAAAAGAGTCCTGTATGGTTATTTTTCATCACTACCTCCCCGTGTCAGGAGTGGGTAATATATATATTGCTCTTGATCTAATAGGGCTATCGGCCTTACTGGCTGTAAAAAAAAGTATTGTGGTTGTCCCGATGTGTCTAGGAATATTATAGGCATTAAACACTATTCAAAAATGAGTACACCTGTTTTTTGATAGAAAGGTGTAACTTTATTGCACATTCATAAATATAATACAGAAACACAAAACAGAATAAAATGGGGCAAACTGAGGTTACAGGGTTTCAGAGCCAGGAGAGCTCCAACCCCTCTCCCCTGAATGATGTCCTCTGCACCCCATAATCAAATAAAAAGTTCCTCCCCAACATTTATTTTTCTGACAGACAAAAATAAAATAATGTCCTGTCCCTCTGGCGTGCTGTACAACCTTGTCCGGAGGTTGGCTTTTTTCCGTGAGTGATTAACGTCCAAAAGTCTATGCCTGGGTGACAGGCACACTCTGGTGAATGGGCATCCACACACATGTGGATGCCCTGGCTGTTCCTAAAAAAAAAACATATAGCCGGATTCTTCTTCGTTTGTACTCTGATGAATTCGCTGGCCCTCAGTGGCTGTGACTACCGGCCCGTGGTAGTCACATACCACCTCACCAGCCTGGAACTGCCGGGTGGTGCAGACTCCCTTCCCCATCCCCGCAATGTCCGCCACAACAAGTCCCTTCCACTTCTGCCTGCGGATGAGGTCCTATATGTGGCTAGAATCAATGGCGGTGTTCACGGAGCCCACTGGTCTCCAGTCCTTGAGGACGCTGGCCGCGCTTGGAACGTTGCTTCTCCAGCCTTGGTTCCTGATCCAAGCGTCGACCCGGGACTCGGTGGGCTGCCGTCTGCCAAAGTGTGCTGTCAAGAACAAAGCAAATTGTTGTCAGTTAGGAAGACTATGTAGATAGGATTGCTTATCAGTAAAATGCTTTAAAAATTAGTACTACAAACAATACTCACAGAGGACATGCCGGACACGCATCCTCATCTGGGCCTTCAGCCAGCGCTCATAGAGCCGTCGCTGAAACTGGCCCGACTTCTGTGTCCGTACATTCTTATCTGGGACGTCGCCATCCAGAGTCACAGGGTTGGTTTGAAGTAGCTGATCGAATGCTGCCTGGACATCCATCTGCTGGTTGGACCCCATGGCAGCATCCCGTGCGGCGCCACGGGCAGAACAGCTGGATCCTTCTTCAGCAGAGTCAGCGCTGGGATAAAAAAACACACACACACAAATAAGTTTTACGGTTAGTGTTCAGTGGTGAGGACTTTGGTTGTGTGTCTTGATGTTGGTTGGTAAGTGTATTGACAAATGGAAAACATGCATACCTCGAGTCACCTGCCAGCTTCTTCAGCAGCTTACTGGCTAGCACCACATTCCGCGACTGCTTCATCCTATAGTGCTCGTCAGCCGTCGCAGTAGAATGTGTGAGGTAATCGGCCACCAAGGACTTCTGCTGGTCACTCAAGTCCTTGGTGGCCGTCTCAAAGATGCGCCGGGCCATCTGGCTGGTGACTGGATCCAGCTTGTATCTAAAATACAAAATGAATAAGAAATTCATTAATACGTTTCACACAACACCTGACAATGTGTATCTAGAGCAAATTATAGTGGGAATGAATCATGGTGATTAGCTGACTTTTGGTGTAGCCGGCTGAGGTCATTCGACGCATTGAAGATCGGCCGGCCTGCAGTGGAGACAAAGAACCGTCCATCTCCTCCCTGGTCATCCGTCGTCATCCGGCTTCTCTTGGATGTCAGGAGCTGTGGCCGTACCCGGGTGAAGTAGATGTCGAACCACTGTTGGCAGAGGAAAACGACTTAATTTCTGCTTTTGAAATAAACGACAAAATAAATCTTTTCAAACTTGATATACTTACCGTCTCCTCCTCAGAGGACAGTGCAAACGTGGCCACTTGCTGCGCCGACGTCTTGTGCTCCTTCACCCCAATCACCGCATGGTCCGATTCGGACCTGCTCCTGGCCATCCACTCCTCGACCTGCACAAGACAATGATGCCCCACTGATCAAAAAGAGAACCGGCAAAAAGGAAAAGTGGTTAAGACAAAAAAAAAAGAGTAAAATACTGACGGTCATGTGCTCCACCACGCCTGGTCGCTGGAGATGTTTTAGAATGACCGTGGCCTCCAGGTAGTAGAGGACCAGGCAGCATTCCGAAGACTCCAGGGGCCTCTCCTCAGGATACACCTTGCCAAGGATTGCCAAGAAGTCGTTCTTGGCAGCCCTCAGCACGGCCCAGCAGTCCTCTGGACTGAGAGGGTCCTTCTCCGTGAGGACGGCATGTCTATGTGTGGGGGGAAAACAGAAGAATATTCCATTACTGTCAATCCTAATTAATACAATCCACATTTTAATGTGCTCACGATGTAAAATGGCTCTGGATCTCCAGGCAGTGCACCCCAGGAGCAGTGAGGGAGATAAAAAAAAAACAAGAGTGTTAAACATAGCAGAGGAGATATATAATCAAACCGTGATATGAAATTTAATGGACAGTCGAACTTACCTCCTGTGGATGATCTCCTTACTCACCAACTTGGCAGAGCTCTGCTGTAGTGAGCTCAGGTACTCCACAAAGAACTTTGCCTCGTTCCACAAGGCAATGTTGTCACGCCGCAGGTCGGTGGTGACAGTGTGGTACTTGAGGAATCTGTCAGAGGAAGGACAGGTATGTAAGTATCCATATGTATATGTACATAAACTTGTACATGCAGTCATGACAAAGACAATAGCGGGAGAACTTCTTCCTCGAAGAAACAGATATGTAATACAACATATGCCTAAAATATAAAAACAAACCATGCTACCAACCTCTTCAGGCTCTTCATGTAGTTCACCTGAGTCTGCCTGGAGAGACCAGCCTCAGTCAGCTCCCGAAAGAAGAGCTTCGTCTTCTCCCTCTCCCTGACAAACTCAAGGGAAGGCTCTCCGGGGTTCACAAAAAACATGAACCTGCTGACGTTTTCCACCTGGAAAGAAAAATCAGCATTAGATATATCCATTGCTTAGAAAAAAATCCATTGCTTAGAAAAAATCCATTGTTTAGAAAAAGTGTATTTTTATGGGAGACCTCACCTCCTGCTTGAAATTCTCATTCAGGAGATCCTTCTCCAAGTATGTGGCGAAGCCCTTCAGGAGGGGATGGTCCAGGGAATGTTTCCTGTACAGTCCCTTCTCCTGCATCATCTGCCTGGAGGTCTGTGGCCATTGCACCTCCCGGGTACTGCCAAATGGAAAACACATTTCGTCATACAACTGCACATTCAACGTGTGGCTCACAAACAAAAGCAAAAGGTATCAGTGAAAGCTGTAAAACCGAGATAATCATACTTACACTTGAAAGGTCTCACCGCTGCTGTCACTGACAACAATGTCTTCTGACTGCTCACTTGCAGAGCTCTCCGGTCCCTGCGCGGTTGCACCAGCCACCACAGGAACACTGCTGGTCTGCGCCGCCACTGCTGGGAAGGGGATGTCAGTCACCACCATGTGCCGACGCTCCAGCTCCTGGACCAACCTTTCATAAATGATAAAAATAAATAAATTAAAAACTGTTAGTCAATTTCATACAGAAGAAAGATGTGAGGTGTGTAAAACAGGCTGAAGAGTTTTCCCACCAACCTGCCAAACGCATTAGTGTCATCCAAAATCTCCCGCAGGTGCCTGTAGCTGAAGACCCTGCCCCACTGCAGAAGTTCAAGGGAATTCTGCTTTTCCTTCTCCATCACTTCCTGGATGGCCTCTTTCGAAGACCTTTTCATGCACACCCTAGCCAGATGCACTGAGAGGCTTGGCTGTGTCTTCTTGCACACGGGGCAGAGCAGGAAATGCCTGCTGGAAGCACTGGGGATAAAAATACAATTAAAAAAGTCATAAATAAAGATTAGATTTGATTCATTACTTTTAGTTGAATAAAGAAACAGTCCAGTCATCATCAACACTGTTCGTTTCACAGTGGTTTGGATAAATAACATTTGCATATCCTGATGGCTCCTAGACTGAGTAAAGTACATAATCACAGCTATTGAAACATGTTGACTAATTACTTACATTTATATCAAAATATAATTTAATATATTAAATTAAACTTAAGTTGCTTCAAAATATTGTTTTAGTTTTGTAATGGATGCAATTTAAGTTTTAACAATAGCAGTCAGTGGTCAGAGACTTTTGCACAGTGTCAGTAAAGTAGAACAAGTTTATCCACAATTTCTACAGATTCAAATGAAATAATAAATTGACCATAACTTACAACTTGGAAGCCATTCTTGAGAAGTTGTTCAACAAAAGATGAAATCTTCAACAGAATCTGGAGCTCTTGTCTCGCTGGAAGCAGAGGTAGAGTGACTTTACATGTGCAGGTCTCCTCTTAATATACCATTCTGACCGCGTCCCCCACCTCCGCCCCCCGTAGCCCCGCCCACCCCACCTTCAGTGTCACTGTGAGGGACACCTTGAAATTCAAATGTGAAAGAAAGTAACTTTTAAAAATGATAAGAACTGAATTTATATTTCTAAATAGAGTGATAAATCGATAGTGCAGTTGTAAAACTTCTGCACGACTTCGCCACCACATCACATTTCCGTATACTATAATATCATTTACCAGAACAACAGATCCCATATGTTGCTGCTCATATACATTTGATTTATGTCTGTCTTTGCCATTTAAAGACCATGTTGTGACTCGGGCAACTTTAATATAAACTACTGGAGCTGAAATATTCTCAGTTTTACAATCCCTTGATTAATATGGAAGATCGTAATTTAATATAAACAGAATGGTAATAATGAAAGTTTGCTTTCTTGTCACAGTAATCTACCGCAACGCACCGCATACCATCGGAAGGCTACTGCGATTCTGAGCAACACTGGCAATATGATCCATTTTTTTCGCCGCTATTACCCTGAAATTTCTGACTGAAATCGCTACCCCGCTCTAACGCACACTCGGACTCACCCACTCTTCGCAGCGAGCCAGCCTTAAAGGGCCCGGATCGCATTACAGATTGTAATACAGATTGTTCTAATCCGTACTGTTCTGACACAGGCAATACATAAAGTGACTACTCATATTAGCAGGAGGATAGGCTGAGTGTATAATGTTCCTAATATTTTGGTGTATTGCTCTTCATGCAATGGGGCTATCGGCATTATTGGTTGTAAAAAATAATAATGATAATTATAATAAAATATTTGATACATTTATCTGACTCAATCTTTTTTTTCTACGTATATATGTGATCTCAGCGCAATTGTTGTGTTATTATTGGGGGATGGCTATCCCTGCATGTGCATCACAGAGGTGCAAAACAGCCATTAAGGAAACAATAGCCCTGGGCTGGCAAGGCTATCCCAGGAATGTGTCCCCTCATCTCAGATGGAGATGTTCCCTGCTTGAGTAAATGACCTGCCTGATTGCAATGCTGATGACTCACAGGCTGAGTAATTTGTAACTAAATAGTTGGATTAAAAATATTTGCATCATTGTAATTTGTCCTTATTAGTGACTTTCAGTTGAATTCCAGTGATCATCTCCATTGTACAGTGCTCAATGCTTTGGATAAATGACATTTAAAATGAATATATAGGTCACTGATAAATGTGAATTATATATAAACATCCATGATGAATCTTGTAAGAAGTGAAATATTATTTCTGATGCATTAAATACATAAGGGTTTGTGTGTGTTTGTTTGTTTTAATTTAAAAGAATTAAAAATGTGACTTTGATATATTTAAGATAGAAGTCTGGTGGAGACACACACACAGACAAACACACACATATAAGGGAATTAAATTTTAAATGTGATTTTGAGCACCACTGAGGTAAGTGGTATGACAATTAATCACTAAAAAATAAAAATCACTTAAAACATAAAAGATAGAGTTCTGGTAGAGAGACATATGTGACCTGCATATATATATATAAATAATTAAAAAATAATGTGCTTTGGATAGCCCTGCATGTGCATCACAGAGGTGCAAAACAGCCATTAAGGAAACAATAGCCCTGGGCTGGCAAGGCTATCCCAGGAATGTGTCCCCTCATCTCAGATGGAGATGTTCCCTGCTTGATTAAATGACCTGCCTGATTGCAATGGTGATGACTCACAGGCTGAGTAATTTGTAACCAAATAGTTGGATTAAAAATATTTGCATCATTGTAATTTGTCCTTATTAGTGACTTTCAGTTGAATTCCAGTGATCATCTCCATTGTTCAGTGCTCAATGCTTTGGATAAATGACATTTAAAATGAATATATACAGTAGGTCACTGATAAATGTGAATTATATATAAACATCCATGATGAATCTTGCAAGCAGTGAAATATTATTCCTGATGCATTACATATATAAGGGTTTGTGTGTGTTTGTTTTAATTTAAAGCAATTTAAAATGTGATTTTGATATATTTAACATAGAAGTCTGCTGGAGAGACACACACACACACATTTGATGCTGCTGCAGATCAGGCCTGACCAGTTGGGCTATTTTTACTGAATACATTGCTTTGAAGTCTGTGATTTTACTATGGATATCTTGCTAATTCCCTTGCAAACTGTAAAATGAAAGCATGATTCCTTTCAGGCATCTGTTTCAGGCATCTGTACTGATTGTCAGGCCCTTCCAAAGTCTGTGTCCCCTCATCTCAGATGCTGATGTTAACAGCTTGAGTAAATGACCTGTGGGTCATTATACACATTATATATGTGTATAAAATATATTTATACACATCAGGATGGCCCACCCGAAGCTGCAAAGTGCAGACAAGTGTACAGCCTACCCTACATAGTGCACTACGTTTACTTTGTTTGTACCATGAGTTCTGTCTTTGCACCTTATCTGTTTGGCACTATCTGCAGACATCGTAACACTGTCTGGCTCTTGTTCCGAAAAAACATTATCAAAAGAAGGAAAAAAAGAATATTTAAAGAAGACAAAAAAAACATCCAAAGGGAAAAAAGAAGAACTGAAGGGCCAACGAGGTAGGGGGAAATACAAATTTCGCTGCGTTGGAGTGCCAAGCTGTGAAAGGCATTTGGCCAGAAGCCAAGGTAAGTGTTGTACCTGTTATTTTAAAAAAGCAGTTTTCAAAATGCTGCTTTATAATCGTTTGAGATAGTCAGCCAGTGTGACAAGTGAAGGCGTTTTGAGTTTACCTACATAAAGTTTTATTTCTGTATTAGGGCATTGTCAGGAACAATGATGTGTTCATCGCCATGATGTGGTCAAAAAGCGATGCATTGAATCTTAGAAACATTTGTGATTTTTCAAACGATGCTTTTCGTTTTATTTAATCAGTAAAAGTTCCATCGGTTTTATATAGTACCCCTTGAAATATGTCTTCAGCTCATTTTCCGGGCATTTTACTAGAATGCATCCTGAGAAATACATACGCTCTGTTGCCTTTCCTTGGTGCCTTGACGTTTAGTGTTGAGTATAATTGTTGCAGTTGCTTTTGTTTATATTCCATGAGACCTGTCGGTGCTATGAGAAGTGTAATATACCCTTACCATACGCTATTGGAGCTGGAATTACCGCGGCTGCTGGCACCAAACTTGCCCTCCAATGGATCCTCGTTAAAGGATTTAAAGTGTACTCATTCTCATTACAGGGCCTCGAAAGAGTCCTGTATGGTTATTTTTCATCACTACCTCCCCGTGTCAGGAGTGGGTAATATATATATTGCTCTTGATCTAATAGGGCTATCGGCCTTACTGGTTGTAAAAAAAAGTATTGTGGTTGTCCCGATGTGTCTAGGAATATTATAGGCATTAAACACTATTCAAAAATGAGTACACCTGTTTTTTGATAGAAAGGTGTAACTTTATTGCACATTCATAAATATAATACAGAAACACAAAACAGAATAAAATGGGGCAAACTGAGGTACAGGGTTTCAGAGCCAGGAAAAAGTTCCTCCCCAACATTTATTTTTCTGACGGACAAAAATAAAATAATGTCCTGCCCCTCTGGCGTGCTGTACAACCTTGGCCGGAGGTTGGCTTTTTTCCGTGAGTGATTAACCAGCCGGCCAAAAGTCTGTATGCCTGGGTGACAGGCACACTCTGGTGAATGGGCATCCACACACATGTGGATGCCCTGGCTGTTCCTAAAAAAAAACATATAGCCGGATTCTTCTTCGTTTGTACTCTGATGAATTCGCTGGCCCTCAGTGGCTGTGACTACCGGCCCGTGGTAGTCACATACCACCTCACCAGCCTGGAACTGCCGGGTGGTGCAGACTCCCTTCCCCATCCCCGCAATGTCCGCCACAACAAGTCCCTTCCACTTCTGCCTGCGGATGAGGTCCTATATGTGGCTAGAATCAATGGCGGTGTTCACGGAGCCCACTGGTCTCCAGTCCTTGAGGACGCTGGCCGCGCTTGGAACGTTGCTTCTCCAGCCTTGGTTCCTGATCCAAGCGTCGACCCGGGACTCGGTGGGCTGCCGTCTGCCAAAGTGTGCTGTCAAGAACAAAGCAAATTGTTGTCAGTTAGGAAGACTATGTAGATAGGATTGCTTATCAGTAAAATGCTTTAAAAATTAGTACTACAAACAATACTCACAGAGGACATGCCGGACACGCATCCTCATCTGGGCCTTCAGCCAGCGCTCATAGAGCCGTCGCTGAAACTGGCCCGACTTCTGTGTCCGTACATTCTTATCTGGGACGTCGCCATCCAGAGTCACAGGGTTGGTTTGAAGTAGCTGATCGAATGCTGCCTGGACATCCATCTGCTGGTTGGACCCCATGGCAGCATCCCGTGCGGCGCCACGGGCAGAACAGCTGGATCCTTCTTCAGCAGAGTCAGCGCTGGGATAAAAAAACACACACACACAAATAAGTTTTACGGTTAGTGTTCAGTGGTGAGGACTTTGGTTGTGTGTCTTGATGTTGGTTGGTAAGTGTATTGACAAATGGAAAACATGCATACCTCGAGTCACCTGCCAGCTTCTTCAGCAGCTTACTGGCTAGCACCACATTCCGCGACTGCTTCATCCTATAGTGCTCGTCAGCCGTCGCAGTAGAATGTGTGAGGTAATCGGCCACCAAGGACTTCTGCTGGTCACTCAAGTCCTTGGTGGCCGTCTCAAAGATGCGCCGGGCCATCTGGCTGGTGACTGGATCCAGCTTGTATCTAAAATACAAAATGAATAAGAAATTCATTAATACGTTTCACACAACACCTGACAATGTGTATCTAGAGCAAATTATAGTGGGAATGAATCATGGTGATTAGCTGACTTTTGGTGTAGCCGGCTGAGGTCATTCGACGCATTGAAGATCGGCCGGCCTGCAGTGGAGACAAAGAACCGTCCATCTCCTCCCTGGTCATCCGTCGTCATCCGGCTTCTCTTGGATGTCAGGAGCTGTGGCCGTACCCGGGTGAAGTAGATGTCGAACCACTGTTGGCAGAGGAAAACGACTTAATTTCTGCTTTTGAAATAAACGACAAAATAAATCTTTTCAAACTTGATATACTTACCGTCTCCTCCTCAGAGGACAGTGCAAACGTGGCCACTTGCTGCGCCGACGTCTTGTGCTCCTTCACCCCAATCACCGCATGGTCCGATTCGGTCCTGCTCCTGGCCATCCACTCCTCGACCTGCACAAGACAATGATGCCCCACTGATCAAAAAGAGAACCGGCAAAAAGGAAAAGTGGTTAAGACAAAAAAAAAAAGAGTAAAATACTGACGGTCATGTGCTCCACCACGCCTGGTCGCTGGAGATGTTTTAGAATGACCGTGGCCTCCAGGTAGTAGAGGACCAGGCAGCATTCCGCAGACTCCAGGGGCCTCTCCTCAGGATACACCTTGCCAAGGATTGCCAAGAAGTCGTTCTTGGCAGCCCTCAGCACGGCCCAGCAGTCCTCTGGACTGAGAGGGTCCTTCTCCGTGAGGACGGCATGTCTATGTGTGGGGGGAAAACAGAAGAATATTCCATTACTGTCAATCCTAATTAATACAATCCACATTTTAATGTGCTCACGATGTAAAATGGCTCTGGATCTCCAGGCAGTGCACCCCAGGAGCAGTGAGGGAGATAAAAAAAAAACAAGAGTGTTAAACATAGCAGAGGAGATATATAATCAAACCGTGATATGAAATTTAATGGACAGTCGAACTTACCTCCTGTGGATGATCTCCTTACTCACCAACTTGGCAGAGCTCTGCTGTAGTGAGCTCAGGTACTCCACAAAGAACTTTGCCTCGTTCCACAAGGCAATGTTGTCACGCCGCAGGTCGGTGGTGACAGTGTGGTACTTGAGGAATCTGTCAGAGGAAGGACAGGTATGTAAGTATCCATATGTATATGTACATAAACTTGTACATGCAGTCATGACAAAGACAATAGCGGGAGAACTTCTTCCTCGAAGAAACAGATATGTAATACAACATATGCCTAAAATATAAAAACAAACCATGCTACCAACCTCTTCAGGCTCTTCATGTAGTTCACCTGAGTCTGCCTGGAGAGACCAGCCTCAGTCAGCTCCCGAAAGAAGAGCTTCGTCTTCTCCCTCTCCCTGACAAACTCAAGGGAAGGCTCTCCGGGGTTCACAAAAAACATGAACCTGCTGACGTTTTCCACCTGGAAAGAAAAATCAGCATTAGATATATCCATTGCTTAGAAAAAAATCCATTGCTTAGAAAAAATCCATTGTTTAGAAAAAGTGTATTTTTATGGGAGACCTCACCTCCTGCTTGAAATTCTCATTCAGGAGATCCTTCTCCAAGTATGTGGCGAAGCCCTTCAGGAGGGGATGGTCCAGGGAATGTTTCCTGTACAGTCCCTTCTCCTGCATCATCTGCCTGGAGGTCTGTGGCCATTGCACCTCCCGGGTACTGCCAAATGGAAAACACATTTCGTCATACAACTGCACATTCAACGTGTGGCTCACAAACAAAAGCAAAAGGTATCAGTGAAAGCTGTAAAACCGAGATAATCATACTTACACTTGAAAGGTCTCACCGCTGCTGTCACTGACAACAATGTCTTCTGACTGCTCACTTGCAGAGCTCTCCGGTCCCTGCGCGGTTGCACCAGCCACCACAGGAACACTGCTGGTCTGCGCCGCCACTGCTGGGAAGGGGATGTCAGTCACCACCATGTGCCGACGCTCCAGCTCCTGGACCAACCTTTCATAAATGATAAAAATAAATAAATTAAAAACTGTTAGTCAATTTCATACAGAAGAAAGATGTGAGGTGTGTAAAACAGGCTGAAGAGTTTTCCCACCAACCTGCCAAACGCATTAGTGTCATCCAAAATCTCCCGCAGGTGCCTGTAGCTGAAGACCCTGCCCCACTGCAGAAGTTCAAGGGAATTCTGCTTTTCCTTCTCCATCACTTCCTGGATGGCCTCTTTCGAAGACCTTTTCATGCACACCCTAGCCAGATGCACTGAGAGGCTTGGCTGTGTCTTCTTGCACACGGGGCAGAGCAGGAAATGCCTGCTGGAAGCACTGGGGATAAAAATACAATTAAAAAAGTCATAAATAAAGATTAGATTTGATTCATTACTTTTAGTTGAATAAAGAAACAGTCCAGTCATCATCAACACTGTTCGTTTCACAGTGGTTTGGATAAATAACATTTGCATATCCTGATGGCTCCTAGACTGAGTAAAGTACATAATCACAGCTATTGAAACATGTTGACTAATTACTTACATTTATATCAAAATATAATTTAATATATTAAATTAAACTTAAGTTGCTTCAAAATATTGTTTTAGTTTTGTAATGGATGCAATTTAAGTTTTAACAATAGCAGTCAGTGGTCAGAGACTTTTGCACAGTGTCAGTAAAGTAGAACAAGTTTATCCACAATTTCTACAGATTCAAATGAAATAATAAATTGACCATAACTTACAACTTGGAAGCCATTCTTGAGAAGTTGTTCAACAAAAGATGAAATCTTCAACAGAATCTGGAGCTCTTGTCTCGCTGGAAGCAGAGGTAGAGTGACTTTACATGTGCAGGTCTCCTCTTAATATACCATTCTGACCGCGTCCCCCACCTCCGCCCCCCGTAGCCCCGCCCACCCCACCTTCAGTGTCACTGTGAGGGACACCTTGAAATTCAAATGTGAAAGAAAGTAACTTTTAAAAATGATAAGAACTGAATTTATATTTCTAAATAGAGTGATAAATCGATAGTGCAGTTGTAAAACTTCTGCACGACTTCGCCACCACATCACATTTCCGTATACTATAATATCATTTACCAGAACAACAGATCCCATATGTTGCTGCTCATATACATTTGATTTATGTCTGTCTTTGCCATTTAAAGACCATGTTGTGACTCGGGCAACTTTAATATAAACTACTGGAGCTGAAATATTCTCAGTTTTACAATCCCTTGATTAATATGGAAGATCGTAATTTAATATAAACAGAATGGTAATAATGAAAGTTTGCTTTCTTGTCACAGTAATCTACCGCAACGCACCGCATACCATCGGAAGGCTACTGCGATTCTGAGCAACACTGGCAATATGATCCATTTTTTTCGCCGCTATTACCCTGAAATTTCTGACTGAAATCGCTACCCCGCTCTAACGCACACTCGGACTCACCCACTCTTCGCAGCGAGCCAGCCTTAAAGGGCCCGGATCGCATTACAGATTGTAATACAGATTGTTCTAATCCGTACTGTTCTGACACAGGCAATACATAAAGTGACTACTCATATTAGCAGGAGGATAGGCTGAGTGTATAATGTTCCTAATATTTTGGTGTATTGCTCTTCATGCAATGGGGCTATCGGCATTATTGGTTGTAAAAAATAATAATGATAATTATAATAAAATATTTGATACATTTATCTGACTCAATCTTTTTTTTCTACGTATATATGTGATCTCAGCGCAATTGTTGTGTTATTATTGGGGGATGGCTATCCCTGCATGTGCATCACAGAGGTGCAAAACAGCCATTAAGGAAACAATAGCCCTGGGCTGGCAAGGCTATCCCAGGAATGTGTCCCCTCATCTCAGATGGAGATGTTCCCTGCTTGAGTAAATGACCTGCCTGATTGCAATGCTGATGACTCACAGGCTGAGTAATTTGTAACTAAATAGTTGGATTAAAAATATTTGCATCATTGTAATTTGTCCTTATTAGTGACTTTCAGTTGAATTCCAGTGATCATCTCCATTGTACAGTGCTCAATGCTTTGGATAAATGACATTTAAAATGAATATATAGGTCACTGATAAATGTGAATTATATATAAACATCCATGATGAATCTTGTAAGAAGTGAAATATTATTTCTGATGCATTAAATACATAAGGGTTTGTGTGTGTTTGTTTGTTTTAATTTAAAAGAATTAAAAATGTGACTTTGATATATTTAAGATAGAAGTCTGGTGGAGACACACACACAGACAAACACACACATATAAGGGAATTAAATTTTAAATGTGATTTTGAGCACCACTGAGGTAAGTGGTATGACAATTAATCACTAAAAAATAAAAATCACTTAAAACATAAAAGATAGAGTTCTGGTAGAGAGACATATGTGACCTGCATATATATATATAAATAATTAAAAAATAATGTGCTTTGGATAGCCCTGCATGTGCATCACAGAGGTGCAAAACAGCCATTAAGGAAACAATAGCCCTGGGCTGGCAAGGCTATCCCAGGAATGTGTCCCCTCATCTCAGATGGAGATGTTCCCTGCTTGATTAAATGACCTGCCTGATTGCAATGGTGATGACTCACAGGCTGAGTAATTTGTAACCAAATAGTTGGATTAAAAATATTTGCATCATTGTAATTTGTCCTTATTAGTGACTTTCAGTTGAATTCCAGTGATCATCTCCATTGTTCAGTGCTCAATGCTTTGGATAAATGACATTTAAAATGAATATATACAGTAGGTCACTGATAAATGTGAATTATATATAAACATCCATGATGAATCTTGCAAGCAGTGAAATATTATTCCTGATGCATTACATATATAAGGGTTTGTGTGTGTTTGTTTTAATTTAAAGCAATTTAAAATGTGATTTTGATATATTTAACATAGAAGTCTGCTGGAGAGACACACACACACACATTTGATGCTGCTGCAGATCAGGCCTGACCAGTTGGGCTATTTTTACTGAATACATTGCTTTGAAGTCTGTGATTTTACTATGGATATCTTGCTAATTCCCTTGCAAACTGTAAAATGAAAGCATGATTCCTTTCAGGCATCTGTTTCAGGCATCTGTACTGATTGTCAGGCCCTTCCAAAGTCTGTGTCCCCTCATCTCAGATGCTGATGTTAACAGCTTGAGTAAATGACCTGTGGGTCATTATACACATTATATATGTGTATAAAATATATTTATACACATCAGGATGGCCCACCCGAAGCTGCAAAGTGCAGACAAGTGTACAGCCTACCCTACATAGTGCACTACGTTTACTTTGTTTGTACCATGAGTTCTGTCTTTGCACCTTATCTGTTTGGCACTATCTGCAGACATCGTAACACTGTCTGGCTCTTGTTCCGAAAAAACATTATCAAAAGAAGGAAAAAAAGAATATTTAAAGAAGACAAAAAAAACATCCAAAGGGAAAAAAGAAGAACTGAAGGGCCAACGAGGTAGGGGGAAATACAAATTTCGCTGCGTTGGAGTGCCAAGCTGTGAAAGGCATTTGGCCAGAAGCCAAGGTAAGTGTTGTACCTGTTATTTTAAAAAAGCAGTTTTCAAAATGCTGCTTTATAATCGTTTGAGATAGTCAGCCAGTGTGACAAGTGAAGGCGTTTTGAGTTTACCTACATAAAGTTTTATTTCTGTATTAGGGCATTGTCAGGAACAATGATGTGTTCATCGCCATGATGTGGTCAAAAAGCGATGCATTGAATCTTAGAAACATTTGTGATTTTTCAAACGATGCTTTTCGTTTTATTTAATCAGTAAAAGTTCCATCGGTTTTATATAGTACCCCTTGAAATATGTCTTCAGCTCATTTTCCGGGCATTTTACTAGAATGCATCCTGAGAAATACATACGCTCTGTTGCCTTTCCTTGGTGCCTTGACGTTTAGTGTTGAGTATAATTGTTGCAGTTGCTTTTGTTTATATTCCATGAGACCTGTCGGTGCTATGAGAAGTGTAATATACCCTTACCATACGCTATTGGAGCTGGAATTACCGCGGCTGCTGGCACCAAACTTGCCCTCCAATGGATCCTCGTTAAAGGATTTAAAGTGTACTCATTCTCATTACAGGGCCTCAAAAGAGTCCTGTATGGTTATTTTTCATCACTACCTCCCCGTGTCAGGAGTGGGTAATATATATATTGCTCTTGATCTAATAGGGCTATCGGCCTTACTGGCTGTAAAAAAAAGTATTGTGGTTGTCCCGATGTGTCTAGGAATATTATAGGCATTAAACACTATTCAAAAATGAGTACACCTGTTTTTTGATAGAAAGGTGTAACTTTATTGCACATTCATAAATATAATACAGAAACACAAAACAGAATAAAATGGGGCAAACTGAGGTTACAGGGTTTCAGAGCCAGGAGAGCTCCAACCCCTCTCCCCTGAATGATGTCCTCTGCACCCCATAATCAAATAAAAAGTTCCTCCCCAACATTTATTTTTCTGACAGACAAAAATAAAATAATGTCCTGTCCCTCTGGCGTGCTGTACAACCTTGTCCGGAGGTTGGCTTTTTTCCGTGAGTGATTAACGTCCAAAAGTCTATGCCTGGGTGACAGGCACACTCTGGTGAATGGGCATCCACACACATGTGGATGCCCTGGCTGTTCCTAAAAAAAAAACATATAGCCGGATTCTTCTTCGTTTGTACTCTGATGAATTCGCTGGCCCTCAGTGGCTGTGACTACCGGCCCGTGGTAGTCACATACCACCTCACCAGCCTGGAACTGCCGGGTGGTGCAGACTCCCTTCCCCATCCCCGCAATGTCCGCCACAACAAGTCCCTTCCACTTCTGCCTGCGGATGAGGTCCTATATGTGGCTAGAATCAATGGCGGTGTTCACGGAGCCCACTGGTCTCCAGTCCTTGAGGACGCTGGCCGCGCTTGGAACGTTGCTTCTCCAGCCTTGGTTCCTGATCCAAGCGTCGACCCGGGACTCGGTGGGCTGCCGTCTGCCAAAGTGTGCTGTCAAGAACAAAGCAAATTGTTGTCAGTTAGGAAGACTATGTAGATAGGATTGCTTATCAGTAAAATGCTTTAAAAATTAGTACTACAAACAATACTCACAGAGGACATGCCGGACACGCATCCTCATCTGGGCCTTCAGCCAGCGCTCATAGAGCCGTCGCTGAAACTGGCCCGACTTCTGTGTCCGTACATTCTTATCTGGGACGTCGCCATCCAGAGTCACAGGGTTGGTTTGAAGTAGCTGATCGAATGCTGCCTGGACATCCATCTGCTGGTTGGACCCCATGGCAGCATCCCGTGCGGCGCCACGGGCAGAACAGCTGGATCCTTCTTCAGCAGAGTCAGCGCTGGGATAAAAAAACACACACACACAAATAAGTTTTACGGTTAGTGTTCAGTGGTGAGGACTTTGGTTGTGTATCTTGATGTTGGTTGGTAAGTGTATTGACAAATGGAAAACATGCATACCTCGAGTCACCTGCCAGCTTCTTCAGCAGCTTACTGGCTAGCACCACATTCCGCGACTGCTTCATCCTATAGTGCTCGTCAGCCGTCGCAGTAGAATGTGTGAGGTAATCGGCCACCAAGGACTTCTGCTGGTCACTCAAGTCCTTGGTGGCCGTCTCAAAGATGCGCCGGGCCATCTGGCTGGTGACTGGATCCAGCTTGTATCTAAAATACAAAATGAATAAGAAATTCATTAATACGTTTCACACAACACCTGACAATGTGTATCTAGAGCAAATTATAGTGGGAATGAATCATGGTGATTAGCTGACTTTTGGTGTAGCCGGCTGAGGTCATTCGACGCATTGAAGATCGGCCGGCCTGCAGTGGAGACAAAGAACCGTCCATCTCCTCCCTGGTCATCCGTCGTCATCCGGCTTCTCTTGGATGTCAGGAGCTGTGGCCGTACCCGGGTGAAGTAGATGTCGAACCACTGTTGGCAGAGGAAAACGACTTAATTTCTGCTTTTGAAATAAACGACAAAATAAATCTTTTCAAACTTGATATACTTACCGTCTCCTCCTCAGAGGACAGTGCAAACGTGGCCACTTGCTGCGCCGACGTCTTGTGCTCCTTCACCCCAATCACCGCATGGTCCGATTCGGTCCTGCTCCTGGCCATCCACTCCTCGACCTGCACAAGACAATGATGCCCCACTGATCAAAAAGAGAACCGGCAAAAAGGAAAAGTGGTTAAGACAAAAAAAAAAAGAGTAAAATACTGACGGTCATGTGCTCCACCACGCCTGGTCGCTGGAGATGTTTTAGAATGACCGTGGCCTCCAGGTAGTAGAGGACCAGGCAGCATTCCGCAGACTCCAGGGGCCTCTCCTCAGGATACACCTTGCCAAGGATTGCCAAGAAGTCGTTCTTGGCAGCCCTCAGCACGGCCCAGCAGTCCTCTGGACTGAGAGGGTCCTTCTCCGTGAGGACGGCATGTCTATGTGTGGGGGGAAAACAGAAGAATATTCCATTACTGTCAATCCTAATTAATACAATCCACATTTTAATGTGCTCACGATGTAAAATGGCTCTGGATCTCCAGGCAGTGCACCCCAGGAGCAGTGAGGGAGATAAAAAAAAAACAAGAGTGTTAAACATAGCAGAGGAGATATATAATCAAACCGTGATATGAAATTTAATGGACAGTCGAACTTACCTCCTGTGGATGATCTCCTTACTCACCAACTTGGCAGAGCTCTGCTGTAGTGAGCTCAGGTACTCCACAAAGAACTTTGCCTCGTTCCACAAGGCAATGTTGTCACGCCGCAGGTCGGTGGTGACAGTGTGGTACTTGAGGAATCTGTCAGAGGAAGGACAGGTATGTAAGTATCCATATGTATATGTACATAAACTTGTACATGCAGTCATGACAAAGACAATAGCGGGAGAACTTCTTCCTCGAAGAAACAGATATGTAATACAACATATGCCTAAAATATAAAAACAAACCATGCTACCAACCTCTTCAGGCTCTTCATGTAGTTCACCTGAGTCTGCCTGGAGAGACCAGCCTCAGTCAGCTCCCGAAAGAAGAGCTTCGTCTTCTCCCTCTCCCTGACAAACTCAAGGGAAGGCTCTCCGGGGTTCACAAAAAACATGAACCTGCTGACGTTTTCCACCTGGAAAGAAAAATCAGCATTAGATATATCCATTGCTTAGAAAAAAATCCATTGCTTAGAAAAAATCCATTGTTTAGAAAAAGTGTTTTTTTATGGGAGACCTCACCTCCTGCTTGAAATTCTCATTCAGGAGATCCTTCTCCAAGTATGTGGCGAAGCCCTTCAGGAGGGGATGGTCCAGGGAATGTTTCCTGTACAGTCCCTTCTCCTGCATCATCTGCCTGGAGGTCTGTGGCCATTGCACCTCCCGGGTACTGCCAAATGGAAAACACATTTCGTCATACAACTGCACATTCAACGTGTGGCTCACAAACAAAAGCAAAAGGTATCAGTGAAAGCTGTAAAACCGAGATAATCATATTTACACTTGAAAGGTCTCGCCGCTGCTGTCACTGACAACAATGTCTTCTGACTGCTCACTTGCAGAGCTCTCCGGTCCCTGCGCGGTTGCACCAGCACCACAGGAACACTGCTGGTCTGCGCCGCCACTGCTGGGAAGGGGATGTCAGTCACCACCATGTGCCGACGCTCCAGCTCCTGGACCAACCTTTCATAAATGATAAAAATAAATAAATTAAAAACTGTTAGTCAATTTCATACAGAAGAAAGATGTGAGGTGTGTAAAACAGGCTGAAGAGTTTTCCCACCAACCTGCAAAACGCATTAGTGTCATCCAAAATCTCCCGCAGGTGCCTGTAGCTGAAGACCCTGCCCCACTGCAGAAGTTCAAGGGAATTCTGCTTTTCCTTCTCCATCACTTCCTGGATGGCCTCTTTCGAAGACCTCTTCATGCACACCCTAGCCAGATGCACTGAGAGGCTTGGCTGTGTCTTCTTGCACACGGGGCAGAGCAGGAAATGCCTGCTGGAAGCACTGGGGATAAAAATACAATTAAAAAAGTCATAAATAAAGATTAGATTTGATTCATTACTTTTAGTTGAATAAAGAAACAGTCCAGTCATCATCAACACTGTTCGTTTCACAGTGGTTTGGATAAATAACATTTTCATATCCTGATGGCTCCTAGACTGAGTAAAGTACATAATCACAGCTATTGAAACATGTTGACTAATTACTTACATTTATATTAAAATATAATTTAATTAATTAAATTAAACTTAAGTTGCTTCAAAATATTGTTTTAGTTTTGTAATGGATGCAATTTAAGTTTTAACAATAGCAGTCAGTGGTCAGAGACTTTTGCACAGTGTCAGTAAAGTAGAACAAGTTTATCCACAATTTCTACAGATTCAAATGAAATAATAAATTGACCATAACTTACAACTTGGAAGCCATTCTTGAGAAGTTGTTCAACAAAAGATGAAATCTTCAACAGAATCTGGAGCTCTTGTCTCGCTGGAAGCAGAGGTAGAGTGACTTTACATGTGCAGGTCTCCTCTTAATATACCATTCTGACCGCGTCCCCCACCTCCGCCCCCCGTAGCCCCGCCCACCCCACCTTCAGTGTCACTGTGAGGGACACCTTGAAATTCAAATGTGAAAGAAAGTAACTTTTAAAAATGATAAGAACTGAATTTATATTTCTAAATAAAGTGATAAATCGATAGTGCAGTTGTAAAACTTCTGCACGACTTCGCCACCACATCACATTTCCGTATACTATAATATCATTTACCAGAACAACAGATCCCTTATGTTGCTGCTCATATACATTTGATTTATGTCTGTCTTTGCCATTTAAAGACCATGTTGTGACTCGGGCAACTTTAATATAAACTACTGGAGCTGAAATATTCTCTGTTTTACAATCCCTTGATTAATATGGAAGATCGTAATTTAATATAAACAGAATGGTAATAATGAAAGTTTGCTTTCTTGTCACAGTAATCTACCGCAACGCACCGCATACCATCGGAAGGCTACTGCGATTCTGAGCAACACTGGCAATATGATCCATTTTTTTCGCCGCTATTACCCTGAAATTTCTGACTGAAATCGCTACCCCGCTCTAACGCACACTCGGACTCACCCACTCTTCGCAGCGAGCCAGCCTTAAAGGGCCCGGATCGCATTACATATTGTAATACAGATTGTTCTAATCCGTACTGTTCTGACACAGGCAATACATAAAGTGACTACTCATATTAGCAGGAGGATACGCTGAGTGTATAATGTTCCTAATATTTTGGTGTATTGCTCTTCATGCAATGGGGCTATCGGCATTACTGGTTGTAAAAAATAATAATGATAATTATAATAAAATATTTGATACATTTATCTGACTCAATCTTTTTTTTCTACGTATATATGTGATCTCAGCGCAATTGCTGTGTTATTATTGGGGGATGGCTATCCCTGTGTAGCGCCCCCGTCGGCCCTCTATGGGGTCGTACACTGCATTAACACTAACCGGGGGGCCCTGGTTTCGTTCGTCCTCTCCTTTCCTTATGCGTTGCGATCTAATCAGAGCCTGTGCTAAGCCAGCATAGGCTAAATTCGGTGCAATCTTCTCCGCAATACACAATGACGCAGTTAACTTTAAAACATTTACTAAATTACACTAATCGACACCAAACATAATACATTCAAACATATTCAAAAACAACAACAAATATACAATAACCCTCAGTCCGGTAGTCCATCAAACACTTAAATATGAAGAAAATTAAAGCAAAAGATCGTGGCAGGCCTGGTTGATGCTTGAGTCCGTAGTGACCACAAACGGAAAAATGGCCGCTTCACTCTGAAGAGCAAAAACAAAATAAATAAAATAATATGCCTACCAGTCCACCCAATTTCAGGCGTGCTCCAAATCCTGGAGTAAGCAATATTTTTCTTTCGTCCCACAGTCTTTCCCTCCTGTAGGGCGAATTTATTCTCCCTCTCCGAAGCGCTGTGCTGGTGATTCGCCGCTGTCCGCAGCTTATGTCGAGCCCCTCGCAAGACGAGCAGTCCTGCGACTCCCGCTCCAGCCAGCTTCTCTCTCTTCACTGGGTACGCTGTTGTTCCTTACCGCTCCATGGCTTGAAAACAGTCGCTCACAAGACGAGCAGTCTTGTCCGCTTCTCTCGTCCCCGCCAGCGTCTCCTCTTTCCCGCCAGCGTCTCCTGCTCCCGCCCCTTTTCCCGATTGGTGGACATAACAGTACCCAATTAAAGTAAACGGAAACAGAATACAAAACAACATATGCGGTGCCTGCATCAGCGCAGCACATATATCATGTTCTATTCATACTATAAAAATAAAAAAAAGAATCGAACCCCGGATTACACCTGCATGTGCATCACAGAGGTGCAAAACAGCCATTAAGGAAACAATAGCCCTGGGCTGGCAAGGCTATCCCAGGAATGTGTCCCCTCATCTCAGATGGAGATGTTCCCTGCTTGAGTAAATGACCTGCCTGATTGCAATGCTGATGACTCACAGGCTGAGTAATTTGTAACTAAATAGTTGGATTAAAAATATTTGCATCATTGTAATTTGTCCTTATTAGTGACTTTCAGTTGAATTCCAGTGATCATCTCCATTGTACAGTGCTCAATGCTTTGGATAAATGACATTTAAAATGAATATATAGGTCACTGATAAATGTGAATTATATATAAACATCCATGATGAATCTTGTAAGAAGTGAAATATTATTTCTTATGCATTAAATATATAAGGGTTTGTGTGTGTGTTTGTTTTAATTTAAAAGAATTAAAAATGTGACTTTGATATATTTAAGATAGAAGTCTGGTGGAGACACACACACACAGACAAACACACACATATAAGGGAATTAAATTTTAAATGTGATTTTGAGCACCACTGAGGTAAGTGGTATGACAATTAATCACTAAAAAATAAAAATCACTAAAAACATAAAAGATAGAGTACTGGTAGAGAGACATATGTGACCTGCATATATATATATAAATAATTAAAAAATAATGTGCTTTGGATAGCCCTGCATGTGCATCACAGAGGTGCAAAACAGCCATTAAGGAAACAATAGCCCTGGGCTGGCAAGGCTATCCCAGGAATGTGTCCCCTCATCTCAGATGGAGATGTTCCCTGCTTGAGTAAATGACCTGCCTGATTGCAATGCTGATGACTCACAGGCTGAGTAATTTGTAACCAAATAGTTGGATTAAAAATATTTGCATCATTGTAATTTGTCCTTATTAGTGACTTTCAGTTGAATTCCAGTGATCATCTCCATTGTTCAGTGCTCAATGCTTTGGATAAATGACATTTAAAATGAATATATAGGTCACTGATAAATGTGAATTATATATAAACATCCATGATGAATCTTGCAAGCAGTGAAATATTATTCCTGATGCATTAAATATATAAGGGTTTGTGTGTGTTTGTTTTAATTTAAAATGCTGCTTTATAATCGTTTGAGATAGTCAGCCAGTGTGACAAGTGAAGGCGTTTTGAGTTTACCTACATAAAGTTTTATTTCTGTATTAGGGCATTGTCAGGAACAATGATGTGTTCATCGCCATGATGTGGTCAAAAAGCGATGCATTGAATCTTAGAAACATTTGTGATTTTTCAAACGATGCTTTTCGTTTTATTTAATCAGTAAAAGTTCCATCGGTTTTATATAGTACCCCTTGAAATATGTCTTCAGCTCATTTTCCGGGCATTTTACTAGAATGCATCCTGAGAAATACATACGCTCTGTTGCCTTTCCTTGGTGCCTTGACGTTTAGTGTTGAGTATAATTGTTGCAGTTGCTTTTGTTTATATTCCATGAGACCTGTCGGTGCTATGAGAAGTGTAATATACCCTTACCATACCCTATTGGAGCTGGAATTACCGCGGCTGCTGGCACCAAACTTGCCCTCCAATGGATCCTCGTTAAAGGATTTAAAGTGTACTCATTCTCATTACAGGGCCTCGAAAGAGTCCTGTATGGTTATTTTTCATCACTACCTCCCCGTGTCAGGAGTGGGTAATATATATATTGCTCTTGATCTAATAGGGCTATCGGCCTTACTGGTTGTAAAAAAAAGTATTGTGGTTGTCCCGATGTGTCTAGGAATATTATAGGCATTAAACACTATTCAAAAATGAGTACACCTGTTTTTTGATAGAAAGGTGTAACTTTATTGCACATTCATAAATATAATACAGAAACACAAAACAGAATAAAATGGGGCAAACTGAGGTACAGGGTTTCAGAGCCAAGAGAGCTCCAACCCCTCTCCCCTGAATGATGTCCTCTGCACCCCATAATCAAATAAAAAGTTCCTCCCCAACATTTATTTTTCTGACAGACAAAAATAAAATAATGTCCTGTCCCTCTGGCGTGCTGTACAACCTTGGCCGGAGGTTGGCTTTTTTCCGTGAGTGATTAACCAGCCGGCCAAAAGTCTGTATGCCTGGGTGACAGGCACACTCTGGTGAATGGGCATCCACACACATGTGGATGCCCTGGCTGTTCCTAAAAAAAAAACATATAGCCGGATTCTTCTTCGTTTGTACTCTGATGAATTCGCTGGCCCTCAGTGGCTGTGACTACCGGCCCGTGGTAGTCACATACCACCTCACCAGCCTGGAACTGCCGGGTGGTGCAGACTCCCTTCCCCATCCCCGCAATGTCCGCCACAACAAGTCCCTTCCACTTCTGCCTGCGGATGAGGTCCTATATGTGGCTAGAATCAATGGCGGTGTTCACGGAGCCCACTGGTCTCCAGTCCTTGAGGACGCTGGCCGCGCTTGGAACGTTGCTTCTCCAGCCTTGGTTCCTGATCCAAGCGTCGACCCGGGACTCGGTGGGCTGCCGTCTGCCAAAGTGTGCTGTCAAGAACAAAGCAAATTGTTGTCAGTTAGGAAGACTATGTAGATAGGATTGCTTATCAGTAAAATGCTTTAAAAATTAGTACTACAAACAATACTCACAGAGGACATGCCGGACACGCATCCTCATCTGGGCCTTCAGCCAGCGCTCATAGAGCCGTCGCTGAAACTGGCCCGACTTCTGTGTCCGTACATTCTTATCTGGGACGTCGCCATCCAGGGTCACAGGGTTGGTTTGAAGTAGCTGATCGAATGCTGCCTGGACATCCATCTGCTGGTTGGACCCCATGGCAGCATCCCGTGCGGCGCCACGGGCAGAACAGCTGGATCCTTCTTCAGCAGAGTCAGCGCTGGGATAAAAAAACACACACACACAAATAAGTTTTACGGTTAGTGTTCAGTGGTGAGGACTTTGGTTGTGTGTCTTGATGTTGGTTGGTAAGTGTATTGACAAACGGAAAACATGCATACCTCGAGTCACCTGCCAGCTTCTTCAGCAGCTTACTGGCCAGCACCACATTCCGCGACTGCTTCATCCTATAGTGCTCGTCAGCCGTCGCAGTAGAATGTGTGAGGTAATCGGCCACCAAGGACTTCTGCTGGTCACTCAAGTCCTTGGTGGCCGTCTCAAAGATGCGCCGGGCCATCTGGCTGGTGACTGGATCCAGCTTGTATCTAAAATACAAAATGAATAAGAAATTCATTAATACGTTTCACACAACACCTGACAATGTGTATCTAGAGCAAATTATAGTGGGAATGAATCATGGTGATTAGCTGACTTTTGGTGTAGCCGGCTGAGGTCATTCGACGCATTGAAGATCGGCCGGCCTGCAGTGGAGACAAAGAACCGTCCATCTCCTCCCTGGTCATCCGTCGTCATCCGGCTTCTCTTGGATGTCAGGAGCTGTGGCCGTACCCGGGTGAAGTAGATGTCGAACCACTGTTGGCAGAGGAAAACGACTTAATTTCTGCTTTTGAAATAAACGACAAAATAAATCTTTTCAAACTTGATATACTTACCGTCTCCTCCTCAGAGGACAGTGCAAACGTGGCCACTTGCTGCGCCGACGTCTTGTGCTCCTTCACCCCAATCACCGCATGGTCCGATTCGGTCCTGCTCCTGGCCATCCACTCCTCGACCTGCACAAGACAATGATGCCCCACTGATCAAAAAGAGAACCGGCAAAAAGGAAAAGTGGAGAAGACAAAAAAAAAAAAAGAGTAAAATACTTACGGTCATGTGCTCCACCACGCCTGGTCGCTGGAGATGTTTTAGAATGACCGTGGCCTCCAGGTAGTAGAGGACCAGGCAGCATTCCGCAGACTCCAGGGGCCTCTCCTCAGGATACACCTTGCCAAGGATTGCCAAGAAGTCGTTCTTGGCAGCCCTCAGCACGGCCCAGCAGTCCTCTGGACTGAGAGGGTCCTTCTCCGTGAGGACGGCATGTCTATGTGTGGGGGGAAAACAGAAGAATATTCCATTACTGTCAATCCTAATTAATACAATCCACATTTTAATGTGCTCACGATGTAAAATGGCTCTGGATCTCTAGGCAGTGCACCCCAGGAGCAGTGAGGGAGATAAAAAAAAAAACAAGAGTGTTAAACATAGCAGAGGAGATATATAATCAAACCGTGATATGAAATTTAATGGACAGTCGAACTTACCTCCTGTGGATGATCTCCTTACTCACCAACTTGGCAGAGCTCTGCTGTAGTGAGCTCAGGTACTCCACAAAGAACTTTGCCTCGTTCCACAAGGCAATGTTGTCACGCCGCAGGTCGGTGGTGACAGTGTGGTACTTGAGGAATCTGTCAGAGGAAGGACAGGTATGTAAGTATCCATATGTATATGTACATAAACTTGTACATGCAGTCATGACAAAGACAATAGCGGGAGAACTTCTTCCTCGAAGAAACAGATATGTAATACAACATATGCCTAAAATATAAAAACAAACCATGCTACCAACCTCTTCAGGCTCTTCATGTAGTTCACCTGAGTCTGCCTGGAGAGACCAGCCTCAGTCAGCTCCCGAAAGAAGAGCTTCGTCTTCTCCCTCTCCCTGACAAACTCAAGGGAAGGCTCTCCGGGGTTCACAAAAAACATGAACCTGCTGACGTTTTCCACCTGGAAAGAAAAATCAGCATTAGATATATCCATTGCTTAGAAAAAAATCCATTGCTTAGAAAAAATCCATTGTTTAGAAAAAGTGTATTTTTATGGGAGACCTCACCTCCTGCTTGAAATTCTCATTCAGGAGATCCTTCTCCAAGTATGTGGCGAAGCCCTTCAGGAGGGGATGGTCCAGGGAATGTTTCCTGTACAGTCCCTTCTCCTGCATCATCTGCCTGGAGGTCTGTGGCCATTGCACCTCCCGGGTACTGCCAAATGGAAAACACATTTCGTCATACAACTGCACATTCAACGTGTGGCTCACAAACAAAAGCAAAAGGTATCAGTGAAAGCTGTAAAAGCGAGATAATCATACTTACACTTGAAAGGTCTCGCCGCTGCTGTCACTGACAACAATGTCTTCTGACTGCTCACTTGCAGAGCTCTCCGGTCCCTGCGCGGTTGCACCAGCCACCACAGGAACACTGCTGGTCTGCGCCGCCACTGCTGGGAAGGGGATGTCAGTCACCACCATGTGCCGACGCTCCAGCTCCTGGACCAACCTTTCATAAATGATAAAAATAAATAAATTAAAAACTGTTAGTCAATTTCATACAGAAGAAAGATGTGAGGTGTGTAAAACAGGCTGAAGAGTTTTCCCACCAACCTGCCAAACGCATTAGTGTCATCCAAAATCTCCCGCAGGTGCCTGTAGCTGAAGACCCTGCCCCACTGCAGAAGTTCAAGGGAATTCTGCTTTTCCTTCTCCATCACTTCCTGGATGGCCTCTTTCGAAGACCTCTTCATGCACACCCTAGCCAGATGCACTGAGAGGCTTGGCTGTGTCTTCTTGCACACGGGGCAGAGCAGGAAATGCCTGCTGGAAGCACTGGGGATAAAAATACAATTAAAAAAGTCATAAATAAAGATTAGATTTGATTCATTACTTTTAGTTGAATAAAGAAACAGTCCAGTCATCATCAACACTGTTCGTTTCACAGTGGTTTGGATAAATAACATTTGCATATCCTTATGGCTCCTAGACTGAGTAAAGTACATAATCACAGCTATTGAAACATGTTGACTAATTACTTACATTTATATTAAAATATAATTTAATTAATTAAATTAAACTTAAGTTGCTTCAAAATATTGTTTTAGTTTTGTAATGGATGCAATTTAAGTTTTAACAATAGCAGTCAGTGGTCAGAGACTTTTGCACAGTGTCAGTAAAGTAGAACAAGTTTATCCACAATTTCTACAGATTCAAATGAAATAATAAATTGACCATAACTTACAACTTGGAAGCCATTCTTGAGAAGTTGTTCAACAAAAGATGAAATCTTCAACAGAATCTGGAGCTCTTGTCTCGCTGGAAGCAGAGGTAGAGTGACTTTACATGTGCAGGTCTCCTCTTAATATACCATTCTGACCGCGTCCCCCACCTCCGCCCCCCGTAGCCCCGCCCACCCCACCTTCAGTGTCACTGTGAGGGACACCTTGAAATTCAAATGTGAAAGAAAGTAACTTTTAAAAATGATAAGAACTGAATTTATATTTCTAAATAGAGTGATAAATCGATAGTGCAGTTGTAAAACTTCTGCACGACTTCGCCACCACATCACATTTATACTATATACTATAATATCATTTACCAGAACAACAGATCCCTTATGTTGCTGCTCATATACATTTGATTTATGTCTGTCTTTGCCATTTAAAGACCATGTTGTGACTCGGGCAACTTTAATATAAACTACTGGAGCTGAAATATTCTCAGTTTTACAATCCCTTGATTAATATGGAAGATCGTAATTTAATATAAACAGAATGGTAATAATGAAAGTTTGCTTTCTTGTCACAGTAATCTACCGCAACGCACCGCATACCATCGGAAGGATACTGCGATTCTGAGCAACACTGGCAATATGATCCATTTTTTTCGCCGCTATTACCCTGAAATTTCTGACTGAAATCGCTACCCCGCTCTAACGCATACTCGGACTCACCCACTCTTCGCAGCGAGCCAGCCTTAAAGGGCCCGGATCGCATTACAGATTGGAATACAGATTGTTCTAATCCGTACTGTTCTGACACAGGCAATACATAAAGTGACTACTCATATTAGCAGGAGGATAGGCTGAGTGTATAATGTTCCTAATATTTTGGTGTATTGCTCTTCATGCAATGGGGCTATCGGCATTACTGGTTGTAAAAAATAATAATGATAATTATAATAAAATATTTGATACATTTATCTGACTCAATCTTTTTTTTCTACGTATATATGTGATCTCAGCGCAATTGTTGTGTTATTATTGGGGGATGGCTATCCCTGCATGTGCATCACAGAGGTGCAAAACAGCCATTAAGGAAACAATAGCCCTGGGCTGGCAAGGCTATCCCAGGAATGTGTCCCCTCATCTCAGATGGAGATGTTCCCTGCTTGAGTAAATGACCTGCCTGATTGCAATGCTGATGACTCACAGGCTGAGTAATTTGTAACTAAATAGTTGGATTAAAAATATTTGCATCATTGTAATTTGTCCTTATTAGTGACTTTCAGTTGAATTCCAGTGATCATCTCCATTGTACAGTGCTCAATGCTTTGGATAAATGACATTTAAAATGAATATATAGGTCACTGATAAATGTGAATTATATATAAACATCCATGATGAATCTTGCAAGAAGTGAAATATTATTCCTGATGCATTAAATATATAAGGGTTTGTGTGTGTGTTTGTTTTAATTTAAAAGAATTAAAAATGTGACTTTGATATATTTAAGATAGAAGTCTGATGGAGACACACACACACAGACAAACACACACATGTAAGGGAATTAAATTTTAAATGTGATTTTGAGCACCACTGAGGTAAGTGGTATGACAATTAATCACTAAAAAATAAAAATCACTAAAAACATAAAAGATAGAGTTCTGGTAGAGAGACATATGTGACCTGCATATATATATATATATATATATAAATAATTAAAAAATAATGTGCTTTGGATAGCCCTGCATGTGCATCACAGAGGTGCAAAACAGCCATTAAGGAAACAATAGCCCTGGGCTGGCAAGGCTATCCCAGGAATGTGTCCCCTCATCTCAGATGGAGATGTTCCCTGCTTGAGTAAATGACCTGCCTGATTGCAATGCTGATGACTCACAGGCTGAGGAATTTGTAACTAAATAGTTGGATTAAAAATATTTGCATCATTGTAATTTGTCCTTATTAGTGACTTTCAGTTGAATTCCAGTGATCATCTCCATTGTTCAGTGCTCAATGCTTTGGATAAATGACATTTAAAATGAATATATAGGTCACTGATAAATGTGAATTATATATAAACATCCATGATGAATCTTGCAAGCAGTGAAATATTATTCCTGATGCATTACATATATAAGGGTTTGTGTGTGTTTGTTTTAATTTAAAGCAATTTAAAATGTGATTTTGATATTATTTAACATAGAACTCTGCTGGAGAGACACACACACACACATTTGATGCTGCTGCAGATCAGGCCTGACCAGTTGGGCTATTTTTACTGAATACATTGCTTTGAAGTCTGTGATTTTACTATGGATATCTTGCTAATTCCCTTGCAAACTGTAAAATGAAAGCATGATTCCTTTCAGGCATCTGTTTCAGGCATCTGTACTGATTGTCAGGACCTTCCAAAGTCTGTGTCCCCTCATCTCAGATGCTGATGTTAACAGCTTGAGTAAATGACCTGTGGGTCATTATACACATTATATATGTGTATAAAATATATTTATACACATCAGGATGGCCCACCCGAAGCTGCAAAGTGCAGACAAGTGTACAGCCTACCCTACATAGTGCACTACGTTTACTTTGTTTGTACCATGAGTTCTGTCTTTGCACCTTATCTGTTTGGCACTATCTGCAGACATCGTAACACTGTCTGGCTCTTGTTCCGAAAAAACATTATCAAAAGAAGGAAAAAAAGAATATTTAAAGAAGACAAAAAAAACATCCAAAGGGAAAAAAACTTAACAAAAAAAACAATATCCGAAGAAGAAGGAAAAACATCCAAAGGGAAAAAAGAAAAACTGAAGGGCCAACGAGGTAGGGGGAAATACAAATTTCGCTGCGTTGGAGTGCCAAGCTGTGAAAGGCATTTGGCCAGAAGCCAAGGTAAGTGTTGTACCTGTTATTTTAAAAAAGCAGTTTTCAAAATGCTGCTTTATAATCGTATGAGATAGTCAGCCAGTGTGACAAGTGAAGGCGTTTTGAGTTTACCTACATAAAGTTTTATTTCTGTATTAGGGCATTGTCAGGAACAATAATGTGTTCATCGCCATGATGTGGTCAAAAAGCGATGCATTGAATCTTAGAAACATTTGTGATTTTTCAAACGTTGCTTTTCGTTTTATTTAATCAATAAAAGTTCCATCGGTTTTATATAGTACCCCTTGAAATATGTCTTCAGCTCATTTTCTGGGAATTTTACTAGAATGCATCCTGAGAAATACATACGCTCTGTTGCCTTTCCTTGGTGCCTTGACGTTTAGTGTTGAGTATAATTGTTGCAGTTGCTTTTGTTTATATTCCATGAGACCTGTCGGTGCTATGAGAAGTGTAATATACCCTTACCATACGCTATTGGAGCTGGAATTACCGCGGCTGCTGGCACCAAACTTGCCCTCCAATGGATCCTCGTTAAAGGATTTAAAGTGTACTCATTCTCATTACAGGGCCTCGAAAGAGTCCTGTATGGTTATTTTTCATCACTACCTCCCCGTGTCAGGAGTGGGTAATATATATATTGCTCTTGATCTAATAGGGCTATCGGCCTTACTGGTTGTAAAAAAAAGTATTGTGGTTGTCCCGATGTGTCTAGGAATATTATAGGCATTAAACACTATTCAAAAATGAGTACACCTGTTTTTTGATAGAAAGGTGTAACTTTATTGCACATTCATAAATATAATACAGAAACACAAAACAGAATAAAATGGGGCAAACTGAGGTACAGGGTTTCAGAGCCAGGAAAAAGTTCCTCCCCAACATTTATTTTTCTGACGGACAAAAATAAAATAATGTCCTGCCCCTCTGGCGTGCTGTACAACCTTGGCCGGAGGTTGGCTTTTTTCCGTGAGTGATTAACCAGCCGGCCAAAAGTCTGTATGCCTGGGTGACAGGCACACTCTGGTGAATGGGCATCCACACACATGTGGATGCCCTGGCTGTTCCTAAAAAAAAAACATATAGCCGGATTCTTCTTCGTTTGTACTCTGATGAATTCGCTGGCCCTCAGTGGCTGTGACTACCGGCCCGTGGTAGTCACATACCACCTCACCAGCCTGGAACTGCCGGGTGGTGCAGACTCCCTTCCCCATCCCCGCAATGTCCGCCACAACAAGTCCCTTCCACTTCTGCCTGCGGATGAGGTCCTATATGTGGCTAGAATCAATGGCGGTGTTCACGGAGCCCACTGGTCTCCAGTCCTTGAGGACGCTGGCCGCGCTTGGAACGTTGCTTCTCCAGCCTTGGTTCCTGATCCAAGCGTCGACCCGGGACTCGGTGGGCTGCCGTCTGCCAAAGTGTGCTGTCAAGAACAAAGCAAATTGTTGTCAGTTAGGAAGACTATGTAGATAGGATTGCTTATCAGTAAAATGCTTTAAAAATTAGTACTACAAACAATACTCACAGAGGACATGCCGGACACGCATCCTCATCTGGGCCTTCAGCCAGCGCTCATAGAGCCGTCGCTGAAACTGGCCCGACTTCTGTGTCCGTACATTCTTATCTGGGACGTCGCCATCCAGGGTCACAGGGTTGGTTTGAAGTAGCTGATCGAATGCTGCCTGGACATCCATCTGCTGGTTGGACCCCATGGCAGCATCCCGTGCGGCGCCACGGGCAGAACAGCTGGATCCTTCTTCAGCAGAGTCAGCGCTGGGATAAAAAAACACACACACACAAATAAGTTTTACGGTTAGTGTTCAGTGGTGAGGACTTTGGTTGTGTGTCTTGATGTTGGTTGGTAAGTGTATTGACAAACGGAAAACATGCATACCTCGAGTCACCTGCCAGCTTCTTCAGCAGCTTACTGGCCAGCACCACATTCCGCGACTGCTTCATCCTATAGTGCTCGTCAGCCGTCGCAGTAGAATGTGTGAGGTAATCGGCCACCAAGGACTTCTGCTGGTCACTCAAGTCCTTGGTGGCCGTCTCAAAGATGCGCCGGGCCATCTGGCTGGTGACTGGATCCAGCTTGTATCTAAAATACAAAATGAATAAGAAATTCATTAATACGTTTCACACAACACCTGACAATGTGTATCTAGAGCAAATTATAGTGGGAATGAATCATGGTGATTAGCTGACTTTTGGTGTAGCCGGCTGAGGTCATTCGACGCATTGAAGATCGGCCGGCCTGCAGTGGAGACAAAGAACCGTCCATCTCCTCCCTGGTCATCCGTCGTCATCCGGCTTCTCTTGGATGTCAGGAGCTGTGGCCGTACCCGGGTGAAGTAGATGTCGAACCACTGTTGGCAGAGGAAAACGACTTAATTTCTGCTTTTGAAATAAAGGACAAAATAAATCTTTTCAAACTTGATATACTTACCGTCTCCTCCTCAGAGGACAGTGCAAACGTGGCCACTTGCTGCGCCGACGTCTTGTGCTCCTTCACCCCAATCACCGCATGGTCCGATTCGGTCCTGCTCCTGGCCATCCACTCCTCGACCTGCACAAGACAATGATGCCCCACTGATCAAAAAGAGAACCGGCAAAAAGGAAAAGTGGAGAAGACAAAAAAAAAAAAAAGAGTAAAATACTTACGGTCATGTGCTCCACCACGCCTGGTCGCTGGAGATGTTTTAGAATGACCGTGGCCTCCAGGTAGTAGAGGACCAGGCAGCATTCCGCAGACTCCAGGGGCCTCTCCTCAGGATACACCTTGCCAAGGATTGCCAAGAAGTCGTTCTTGGCAGCCCTCAGCACGGCCCAGCAGTCCTCTGGACTGAGAGGGTCCTTCTCCGTGAGGACGGCATGTCTATGTGTGGGGGGAAAACAGAAGAATATTCCATTACTGTCAATCCTAATTAATACAATCCACATTTTAATGTGCTCACGATGTAAAATGGCTCTGGATCTCCAGGCAGGACACCCCAGGAGCAGTGAGGGAGATAAAAAAAAAACAAGAGTGTTAAACATAGCAGAGGAGATATATAATCAAACCGTGATATGAAATTTAATGGACAGTCGAACTTACCTCCTGTGGATGATCTCCTTACTCACCAACTTGGCAGAGCTCTGCTGTAGTGAGCTCAGGTACTCCACAAAGAACTTTGCCTCGTTCCACAAGGCAATGTTGTAACGCCGCAGGTCGGTGGTGACAGTGTGGTACTTGAGGAATCTGTCAGAGGAAGGACAGGTATGTAAGTATCCATATGTATATGTACATAAACTTGTACATGCAGTCATGACAAAGACAATAGCGGGAGAACTTCTTCCTCGAAGAAACAGATATGTAATACAACATATGCCTAAAATATAAAAACAAACCATGCTACCAACCTCTTCAGGCTCTTCATGTAGTTCACCTGAGTCTGCCTGGAGAGACCAGCCTCAGTCAGCTCCCGAAAGAAGAGCTTCGTCTTCTCCCTCTCCCTGACAAACTCAAGGGAAGGCTCTCCGGGGTTCACAAAAAACATGAACCTGCTGACGTTTTCCACCTGGAAAGAAAAATCAGCATTAGATATATCCATTGCTTAGAAAAAAATCCATTGCTTAGAAAAAATCCATTGTTTAGAAAAAGTGTATTTTTATGGGAGACCTCACCTCCTGCTTGAAATTCTCATTCAGGAGATCCTTCTCCAAGTATGTGGCGAAGCCCTTCAGGAGGGGATGGTCCAGGGAATGTTTCCTGTACAGTCCCTTCTCCTGCATCATCTGCCTGGAGGTCTGTGGCCATTGCACCTCCCGGGTACTGCCAAATGGAAAACACATTTCGTCATACAACTGCACATTCAACGTGTGGCTCACAAACAAAAGCAAAAGGTATCAGTGAAAGCTGTAAAAGCGAGATAATCATACTTACACTTGAAAGGTCTCGCCGCTGCTGTCACTGACAACAATGTCTTCTGACTGCTCACTTGCAGAGCTCTCCGGTCCCTGCGCGGTTGCACCAGCCACCACAGGAACACTGCTGGTCTGCGCCGCCACTGCTGGGAAGGGGATGTCAGTCACCACCATGTGCCGATGCTCCAGCTCCTGGACCAACCTTTCATAAATGATAAAAATAAATAAATTAAAAACTGTTAGTCAATTTCATACAGAAGAAAGATGTGAGGTGTGTAAAACAGGCTGAAGAGTTTTCCCACCAACCTGCCAAACGCATTAGTGTCATCCAAAATCTCCCGCAGGTGCCTGTAGCTGAAGACCCTGCCCCACTGCAGAAGTTCAAGGGAATTCTGCTTTTCCTTCTCCATCACTTCCTGGATGGCCTCTTTCGAAGACCTCTTCATGCACACCCTAGCCAGATGCACTGAGAGGCTTGGCTGTGTCTTCTTGCACACGGGGCAGAGCAGGAAATGCCTGCTGGAAGCACTGGGGATAAAAATACAATTAAAAAAGTCATAAATAAAGATTAGATTTGATTCATTACTTTTAGTTGAATAAAGAAACAGTCCAGTCATCATCAACACTGTTCGTTTCACAGTGGTTTGGATAAATAACATTTGCATATCCTGATGGCTCCTAGACTGAGTAAAGTACATAATCACAGCTATTGAAACATGTTGACTAATTACTTACATTTATATTAAAATATAATTTAATATATTAAATTAAACTTAAGTTGCTTCAAAATATTGTTTTAGTTTTGTAATGGATGCAATTTAAGTTTTAACAATAGCAGTCAGTGGTCAGAGACTTTTGCACAGTGTCAGTAAAGTAGAACAAGTTTATCCACAATTTCTACAGATTCAAATGAAATAATAAATTGACCATAACTTACAACTTGGAAGCCATTCTTGAGAAGTTGTTCAACAAAAGATGAAATCTTCAACAGAATCTGGAGCTCTTGTCTCGCTGGAAGCAGAGGTAGAGTGACTTTACATGTGCAGGTCTCCTCTTAATATACCATTCTGACCGCGTCCCCCACCTCCGCCCCCCGTAGCCCCGCCCACCCCACCTTCAGTGTCACTGTGAGGGACACCTTGAAATTCAAATGTGAAAGAAAGTAACTTTTAAAAATGATAAGAACTGAATTTATATTTCTAAATAGAGTGATAAATCAATAGTGCAGTTGTAAAACTTCTGCACGACTTCGCCACCACATCACATTTCCGTATACTATAATATCATTTACCAGAACAACAGATCCCATATGTTGCTGCTCATATACATTTGATTTATGTCTGTCTTTGCCATTTAAAGACCATGTTGTGACTTGGGCAACTTTAATATAAACTACTGGAGCTGAAATATTCTCAGTTTTACAATCCCTTGATTAATATGGAAGATCGTAATTTAATATAAACAGAATGGTAATAATGAAAGTTTGCTTTCTTGTCACAGTAATCTACCGCAACGCACCGCATACCATCGGAAGGCTACTGCGATTCTGAGCAACACTGGCAATATGATCCATTTTTTTCGCCGCTATTACCCTGAAATTTCTGACTGAAATCGCTACCCCGCTCTAACGCACACTCGGACTCACCCACTCTTCGCAGCGAGCCAGCCTTAAAGGGCCCGGATCGCATTACAGATTGTAATAGATTGTTCTAATCCGTACTGTTCTGACACAGGCAATACATAAAGTGACTACTCATATTAGCAGGAGGATACGCTGAGTGTATAATGTTCCTAATATTTTGGTGTATTGCTCTTCATGCAATGGGGCTATCGGCATTACTGGTTGTAAAAAATAATAATGATAATTATAATAAAATATTTGATACATTTATCTGACTCAATCTTTTTTTTCTACGTATATATGTGATCTCAGCGCAATTGTTGTGTTATTATTGGGGGATGGCTATCCCTGCATGTGCATCACAGAGGTGCAAAACAGCCATTAAGGAAACAATAGCCCTGGGCTGGCAAGGCTATCCCAGGAATGTGTCCCCTCATCTCAGATGGAGATGTTCCCTGCTTGAGTAAATGACCTGCCTGATTGTGTGGCCTAGCGATCTATAATACCCCTTTTTTCCCCTATGAGTAGCCGACTACGCCACCCCAGGGACACTGCCCTGGGGACCCTAACACCCCAACCCTCAAAACAGCACACAGGTTCGAATCACCGGAAAGGGCCAGAGACGCGAGCCAGTAAAAGTTATGTGTTTTATTACATTCAATGCAAAGGTTCAGTAGTCCACACCATAAATCTAAAACCCCGTAGGCGCCCAATCCCTGCCATCAACCCCGCACCCGGCGTAATACACCAACACCGGTGACTTTACAGCACACGGGTGACGTGCACCATACACCAGGCGGGTGCTGCGCAAGGCTACTAGCCCTGAAACACAGATGAGGGAACAAGACACCAGGTTAGTAGGGTACCGCCGCTTTCCGTTACCCCGCTAGGCCTGCTTAACCGCCCCCAAGATAAATACAAAATCACAATCAAAATAAATTAACAAACCAAGGCACACAAATAATTAAACATGCAATAAAATAAAGCATACCAAAACAACCAAAATACAAAATCTTGAGGCAGTATATGCATGGACTAGATGCCGCAATCGGCAGCGGAATAGCAGCACTCCGAGCAACTCCTGGCACCAAAGTCCCGCTCTGGCCACCCCACGAATCCACGTTCTCCACAGGATGCACAGATGTCGATCGCTGGTAACCAGACAGACAAAACAGCGGCGAGGTCCACGTTCCCCAGTAAACCTGCAATATATTAAAATACTTACAGGCCACGCTAACAACTAAATACCCCGCTAATCTCCCCGACATACATACCACCAACCGGAAGACTTAAACCACTGCTGGGGCTGCCTTCACCACCTCCCCAACAGCAACAGGACGCATCTCCCCAGCGGCATGCATTTCACCAACCATGCGATCAATATACCGCAACCAATGGCTCAGGGATGGTTACGGAAACCAATTAACCCCCTGCCCACTCACAGCACAGCTGCTGCTTCCACCGCCAGCAACAGGAACTGCGTCAGCACCATACCTACCCGAATCCACCCTCTATATAGCGCTAAGCCCCACCCAAAACACAGGGGAACCAATAGGGCAAAGGGATCAATTTTCCCCACTTGGCTACATTCCACCCCCGCCCTTTGCATTGTCGCCCCGGCAATGAACAATACTAACCCTGGAAAGACTGGTCAACTCCAAGGTCGAAACAACCCCATCACTGACTGCAAACTAACATCCGGTGGCCCACCCGGATCATTCACTGGGGCCCCCGCTGCCCGTGGCAAATGATGAATGTTAGAGTGCTGTCCAGCAGTAGGCCGAGTGGTCCTTCGTACAGCTCCCCTACCTGGCACCCCCCCAGAGACACTACCCGAAGTCAGCGGGGGAACTCCCTCCCCTCCTACTTGCCTGCCAATCACCGAGGACCCAGTAGCACCTAACCCTACTAACTCCACAGGCGCTCCTGGGGCCTCAACCATCCGCAGACACCAGTCCCCCATCTCAACTTCCCTCTCTAAAGGGGAAGAAACCACTTCCTCCTCAGGAATCTCCACAGGGGCACCTACCCCAGGTTCTGCTTGGACTTGGGCCTTCAAAAGACTACGATGTACCTGTCTAGTCTTAGTCAAATCTTCAACTGGTGCAATTGTATATACCGAGCCACCCTCTCGTGGGGCTCGCACCACCTGATACAACTTTGAACTCCACACATCTTGAATTTTATGCCTGCCCCTAACCCCACAATCCCGCAGATACACTACTTGACCATCCACTAAGGGAGAACCTCGCACACGACAATCATGCGCCGTCTTACGTCGGTCCGCTGCTGCTCTCAGTCGGTCCTTAGCCCCTTCAAAAGCCACCAGGAGTCTAGTCTGATGTTCCACCACCCATTCCTGAACTGTCCCGGGCTTGGGCTCAGGAACCCGCCCAAGCAGAAAATCCACGGGTAACCAGGGTTCCTGCCCAAACATCAGGAAATGAGGGGCCTCTCCGGTTGCCTGATGAGGTGTGGTGTTATAACAAAAGAGCAACTGAGGTAAACAAGACACCCAATCCCTCTTCCGAGAAGGTGGCAGAGCACGCAACAAATTGTGCAGAGTGCGGTTAAACCGCTCACACTGACCATTACCTTCTGGGTGGTATGGAGTTGTCCGTGACTTCTCCACCTGATACAGCTGGCACAATTGCCGAATGATTCCACTTTCAAAGCTCCGGCCTTGGTCGGAATGCAACCGACTGGGAACCCCGAACTTGTAAAACCATTCGTTCACCAGTACCTGAGCCACCGTTGAAGCACGCTGGTCCCGAGTGGGCACTGCCTGTGTAAACTTACTAAACACATCTGTCATTACGAGAACACTCTCATACCCACCCTTAGAGGGCTCCAAAGATGTAAAATCCATGGCTAAGATTTCATTAGGGCGCGAGGCCACCAAGTGGCCCCAAAAACTCTGCACCACTGGTTGCGAGTCCTTGGCCACCTGACACCGTTCACACTCCTGACACCAACGGGTCACCTCCGCGAACATACCTGGCCAATAACAGCGCTGCCGTATCAGCTCAAGGGTGCGCTCGATACCCTGGTGGCCATGTGCCTGATGTAACTGAACGAAAACCTGCCAACGCAACACTGTCGGCACCACAAGCTGAAAAATGGGCTCTTTTCCAGCCGGCGACAAAACCCGACGATGTAAAACCCCATCCTTCATCACCAACCGCTCCCACTGACGCAGCAGTGTAAGGACAGGCTTAGTGAGCTGCTGGCGCTCCTCTAAAGAGGGGCGTTTCTGCCGTGTCCAGAAAGCCATCGCTGTCCGCAGCTCTATATCTGCTCCCTGCAAAGCAGCCAGATCTACCAAGTTAGAGCAAGGAAGTGCGGAAACCATTGCTTGTATAGCCACAGACTCCAAGCGCAAAGCAGCCTGCAAAGCCTGCGGAAAAGCCGTACCGAAGGCTGCCAAAACCCCTTCCTCAGGTTCCAGACAATACTGTCGCGACAGTGCATCTGCATTTTGATTAACTCGGCCTGACCGGTACTTGATCTCAAAATCAAAGATCGCCAACTGTGACGCCCACCGCTGCTCCGTAGCCCCAAGTTTAGCACTCAATAGGTAACTAAGTGGATTATTGTCTGTATAAATAACACACTTGTTCCCCAAAAGATATTCCCGGAACTTCTCCACCATTGCCCACCTGAGTGCCACAAACTCCAGCTTCATGGAGCTATAGTTAGACATATTGCGTTCCGGGGGGCGAAGAGTACGGCTCGCATAAGCTATCGGTCTCACCTTACCATCCTGCTCCTGGGAGAGGATGGCCCCCAATCCACAATGACTGGCATCCACCTCTAGAATGAAGGGAAGAGAGAAATCTGCATAGGCTAACACCGGTGCCCAGGTAAGCTTATCCTTAAGGGCCTCAAAACTCTGCTCACACTCTCCGGTCCAAGCAGCCATGAAATTACCAGCAAGGGCCCTCCGATGTTTGGTGCCCGCTACTTCAGCCACCAGTCGATGGAGTGGAGCAGCTAACTTAGCAAAACCTTCCACAAAACGCCGGTAATAGCTAGCGAACCCCAAAAAAGACCGTAGCTCTGACACTGCAGTGGGTCGGCGCCAATTAGCCACGGCATCGATCTTACTGGGATCCGTAGCCACCCCCTGGTTTGAGATGACATGGCCCAAATACCTTACCTCCTGCTGGAAGAAGACACACTTCTCTAATTTAGCCTTGAGTCCCTCCTGCTGTAACCGCTCCAACACCAGTTCCAGCCGCTGCAAGTGCTGGGACACACTAGATGAAAACACTACAATGTCATCCAAGTACAGAAGCAGGGAATGACACTGCTGGTCCCCGAACAACCGTTCCATGAGACGCTGGAAGGTACTCGGAGCATTACATAAGCCAAAAGGCATCCGATTCCATTCAAACAATCCAAAGGGTGTGCAGAAAGCAGTCTTAGCCTTATCACCCTCCGCCACCGGTACCTGATTGTATCCACTGGCCAGATCTAAGGTGGAAAACCACCTGGCCCCTGTCAATGCATCCAACGACTCCTCGATACGAGGAAGAGGAAATGCATCTTTACGAGTCTTGCTGTTAAGAAGGCGGTAGTCTACACATAACCGCAAACTACCATCCTTCTTCTTCACCAGCACAATCGGGGAAGCGTATGGACTACTACTTTCCCGAATAATCTGTGCCTCCAGCAGCTGATGGATATGCGTCTTAACTGCCTCATACTCCGAAGGTGGAATACGACGGTAGCGTTGTCTTACTGGAACCTCATCCACCAACGGAATGCTATGCGTCAATAGACTTGTACACCCCAGGTCCCTGTCATGACTGGCAAAAACAGACCCATACCGACACAACAAAGACCTCACCTGGGTCTGTTCACTCTCTGTCAACCCTGGCAACTCTAGCTGACTGATCGAATCCAATCCGGACATAGAGGCAGTCTGAGCAGCAACCAACGCTGCTTCAATCGGCTCCTCCGTAACACCAGGGGGTAAGTCGACCATATGGACTTGACTCAAGTGACCTATAGGCGTCCTTGAAAAGAGCAGAACATCTGACTTCCCCACATTAACGACTGGGATATACGCCATACCCCCCACTACCCGCACTAAGGAAACAGACGCCAGTAACCCCGCGGGCAGCCCGGACTCTGGGGGTTCATAAAGCACTGACTGACCTGCCAGATGTTCAGCACAGGTAACAGCAACCAGCTTCATAGAGCCCCCGGGAACACGACAAGCACCCTTCCCCCGCACCCGTACCTTAGATAGCTGATGTTGACTCCGCTGAGTTGATACTGCATGACACTGCTGAAGGGCCTGCACAAGGCCACCATCAGCCCCGGACACTGAGGGTTGACTGAACAACTCAGCCCCATGCTGCCCAAATAATTCCTCATAACACCTACTAATCACGTTCATCCCTAACACTCCTGGAACCTGGGGAGGCAGAGGACCTGGAGGGTCCTTAACAACCAACACCCCACAACGTGGGATCACTGTACCCCCCCAATTCTACATCAAGCTCCAAATACCCCAAATATGGAATAGCCAGCCCATTCGCTGCCCGCAGTTGCAGCCAATGGCAGGACTGAAGACGAGCGGGACCCCCTAGCTCGAAATGCTCCCTAAAAAAACTCTCCCGCATGGTCGATACCATGGACCCAGTATCCAGTAAACAGGAAACCGGAATACCCTGTATCACCACCTCTATATTGGGGCACTTTGACATCAACCTAAACCGGGGACTTCCCCGACTCGGTACAACTTCTGGGCCCACATCAGCCCCAACCGCACAGGGACCCAACAGTGCGGTGGGCGCTAGTTTTCCGACTGCTTAGGACCTTGGGTCCTAGCGTCCCCAGGCAGTACTGGACGAGGAGGAACCCTCTCCCTCTCACACTCCCTAGCATAGTGGCCCGGTTGATGACATCGACGACATATCACCTGGGCCCTGGAGGAGGAATGACCATGCTGGCTCTGCAAAGCTTGCAAGTTTTGGGCCAGTTGACTGAGCTGGTCCTGTTGTCGCTTTACCAACTCCTTAAGCTCCCCCAAGTCAGCCACCCAAGACCGACTGGGACTATTAACGGAGGCCCCATGCACCCCATACTGAATACCACTCACCTCAGGGAATGAGTAACTACGCCCCCGAGTAACACTAGGCGTACCCTCCCGTTCCCACCTAATCGCTTCACTGCGAGCATCCAACAAGGTAGCAGTAGGCTGATGTCGCACAAACCGTTTCAGCTCCCGGCGCAATGCCCCATCCCTCACGTATTCAATAAACTGGTCACGCAACAGAACCTCCGCATTGGGCACCGCACCAGGGGCAGCTTGGGTAACCTTCCCCATCAAACTCAGCAAAGCTAAGGAAAACTCCTGCAACCCTTCCCCCTCCTGCTGGCGCCTGGAGAAGAAGGCCTCCTGTAAGGCCACGTAAGACTGTTTGCACCCATACAATTCCTGCAAGATGGCAATAATCCTCTCTGGGTTTTCCCTGTCCTCCCGGGGCCGATATTTAATTTCTTCCCTAGCCTCCCCTTCCAGATGGTCCATCATAAAGAGGGCCTGGTCAGCAAAGGCTATTTGACGGGCCCGAATGCAGGCTTGAACCTCCTCCACCCACTCATATATACTGAGCCCTAACCTACCCCTAAACATGGGGCATTTCCTGTCCCTAGAAAACAACACCACTCGCTCGACCCCAGGAGCCATGGCCCCAGCCGCAAGGGACACACCCCGAAGATTAGACTGTCCCACGGTACTGCCCGATGGCCTATCAACCACCCTATCTTGCTGCAACCACTCATTCTCCGCTTCCAGCCGCGCAACCTGCTCGCGCAATTGCCGCAGTTCCTCATCCATAATGGACCCGATGGAAAACTCCCTAACCAACCGATAAAGCCCTCAATCAACTACCACCTAATTGGACCTGCCGCTGTCTTGTCTGTCAACCAACCACTAAGCTGAAACACGTCTCCACCCTTGTTCCGGTGATCCTGCCGACTACGCCAGAATGTGGCCTATACCACTGCTGGGGCTGCCTTCACCACCTCCCCAACAGCAACAGGACACATCTCCCCAGCGGCATGCATTTCCCCAACCATGCGATCAATATACCGCAACCAATGGCTAAGGGATGGTTACGGAAACCAATTAACCCCCTGCCCACTCACAGCACAGCTGCTGCTTCCACCGCCAGCAACAGGAACTGCGTCAGCACCATACCTACCCGAATCCACCCTCTATATAGCGCTAAGCCCCACCCAAAACACAGGGGAACCAATAGGGCAAAGGGATCAATTTTCCCCACTTGGCTACAATTGCAATGCTGATGACTCACAGGCTGAGTAATTTGTAACTAAATAGTTGGATTAAAAATATTTGCATCATTGTAATTTGTCCTTATTAGTGACTTTCAGTTGAATTCCAGTGATCATCTCCATTGTACAGTGCTCAATGCTTTGGATAAATGACATTTAAAATGAATATATAGGTCACTGATAAATGTGAATTATATATAAACATCCATGATGAATCTTGCAAGAAGTGAAATATTATTCCTGATGCATTAAATATATAAGGGTTTGTGTGTGTGTTTGTTTTAATTTAAAAGAATTAAAAATGTGACTTTGATATATTTAAGATAGAAGTCTGGTGGAGACACACACACACAGACAAACACACACATATAAGGGAATTAAATTTTAAATGTGATTTTGAGCACCACTGAGGTAAGTGGTATGACAATTAATCACTAAAAAATAAAAATCACTAAAAACATAAAAGATAGAGTTCTGGTAGAGAGACATATGTGACCTGCATATATATATATAAAAATAATTAAAAAATAATGTGCTTTGGATAGCCCTGCATGTGCATCACAGAGGTGCAAAACAGCCATTAAGGAAACAATAGCCCTGGGCTGGCAAGGCTATCCCAGGAATGTGTCCCCTCATCTCAGATGGAGATATTCCCTGCTTGAGTAAATAACCTGCCTGATTGCAATGCTGATGACTCACAGGCTGAGTAATTTGTAACCAAATAGTTGGATTAAAAATATTTGCATCATTGTAATTTGTCCTTATTAGTGACTTTCAGTTGAATTCCAGTGATCATCTCCATTGTACAGTGCTCAATGCTTTGGATAAATGACATTTAAAATGAATATATAGGTCACTGATAAATGTGAATTATATATAAACATCCATGATGAATCTTGCAAGCAGTGAAATATTATTCCTGATGCATTACATATATAAGGGTTTGTGTGTGTTTGTTTTAATTTAAAGCAATTTAAAATGTGATTTTGATATATTTAACATAGAAGTCTGCTGGAGAGACACACACACACACATTTGATGCTGCTGCAGATCAGGCCTGACCAGTTGGGCTATTTTTACTGAATACATTGCTTTGAAGTCTGTGATTTTATTATGGATATCTTGCTAATTCCCTTGCAAACTGTAAAATGAAAGCATGATTCCTTTCAGGCATCTGTTTCAGGCATCTGTACTGATTGTCAGGCCCTTCCAAAGTCTGTGTCCCCTCATCTCAGATGCTGATGTTAACAGCTTGAGTAAATGACCTGTGGGTCATTATACACATTATATATGTGTATAAAATATATTTATACACATCAGGATGGCCCACCCGAAGCTGCAAAGTGCAGACAAGTGTACAGCCTACCCTACATAGTGCACTACGTTTACTTTGTTTGTACCATGAGTTCTGTCTTTGCACCTTATCTGTTTGGCACTATCTGCAGACATCGTAACACTGTCTGGCTCTTGTTCCGAAAAAACATTATCAAAAGAAGGAAAAAAAGAATATTTAAAGAAGACAAAAAAAACATCCAAAGGGAAAAAACTTAACAAAAAAAACAATATCCGAAGAAGAAGGAAAAACATCCAAAGGGAAAAAAGAAGAACTGAAGGGCCAACGAGGTAGGGGGAAATACAAATTTCGCTGCGTTGGAGTGCCAAGCTGTGAAAGGCATTTGGCCAGAAGCCAAGGTAAGTGTTGTACCTGTTATTTTAAAAAAGCAGTTTTCAAAATGCTGCTTTATAATCGTATGAGATAGTCAGCCAGTGTGACAAGTGAAGGCGTTTTGAGTTTACCTACATAAAGTTTTATTTCTGTATTAGGGCATTGTCAGGAACAATGATGTGTTCATCGCCATGATGTGGTCAAAAAGCGATGCATTGAATCTTAGAAACATTTGTGATTTTTCAAACGATGCTTTTCGTTTTATTTAATCAGTAAAAGTTCCATCGGTTTTATATAGTACCCCTTGAAATATGTCTTCAGCTCATTTTCCGGGCATTTTACTAGAATGCATCCTGAGAAATACATACGCTCTGTTGCCTTTCCTTGGTGCCTTGACGTTTAGTGTTGAGTATAATTGTTGCAGTTGCTTTTGTTTATATTCCATGAGACCTGTCGGTGCTATGAGAAGTGTAATATACCCTTACCATACGCTATTGGAGCTGGAATTACCGCGGCTGCTGGCACCAAACTTGCCCTCCAATGGATCCTCGTTAAAGGATTTAAAGTGTACTCATTCTCATTACAGGGCCTCGAAAGAGTCCTGTATGGTTATTTTTCATCACTACCTCCCCGTGTCAGGAGTGGGTAATATATATATTGCTCTTGATCTAATAGGGCTATCGGCCTTACTGGTTGTAAAAAAAAGTATTGTGGTTGTCCCGATGTGTCTAGGAATATTATAGGCATTAAACACTATTCAAAAATGAGTACACCTGTTTTTTGATAGAAAGGTGTAACTTTATTGCACATTCATAAATATAATACAGAAACACAAAACAGAATAAAATGGGGCAAACTGAGGTACAGGGTTTCAGAGCCAGGAAAAAGTTCCTCCCCAACATTTATTTTTCTGACGGACAAAAATAAAATAATGTCCTGCCCCTCTGGCGTGCTGTACAACCTTGGCCGGAGGTTGGCTTTTTTCCGTGAGTGATTAACCAGCCGGCCAAAAGTCTGTATGCCTGGGTGACAGGCACACTCTGGTGAATGGGCATCCACACACATGTGGATGCCCTGGCTGTTCCTAAAAAAAAACATATAGCCGGATTCTTCTTCGTTTGTACTCTGATGAATTCGCTGGCCCTCAGTGGCTGTGACTACCGGCCCGTGGTAGTCACATACCACCTCACCAGCCTGGAACTGCCGGGTGGTGCAGACTCCCTTCCCCATCCCCGCAATGTCCGCCACAACAAGTCCCTTCCACTTCTGCCTGCGGATGAGGTCCTATATGTGGCTAGAATCAATGGCGGTGTTCACGGAGCCCACTGGTCTCCAGTCCTTGAGGACGCTGGCCGCGCTTGGAACGTTGCTTCTCCAGCCTTGGTTCCTGATCCAAGCGTCGACCCGGGACTCGGTGGGCTGCCGTCTGCCAAAGTGTGCTGTCAAGAACAAAGCAAATTGTTGTCAGTTAGGAAGACTATGTAGATAGGATTGCTTATCAGTAAAATGCTTTAAAAATTAGTACTACAAACAATACTCACAGAGGACATGCCGGACACGCATCCTCATCTGGGCCTTCAGCCAGCGCTCATAGAGCCGTCGCTGAAACTGGCCCGACTTCTGTGTCCGTACATTCTTATCTGGGACGTCGCCATCCAGGGTCACAGGGTTGGTTTAAAGTAGCTGATCGAATGCTGCCTGGACATCCATCTGCTGGTTGGACCCCATGGCAGCATCCCGTGCGGCGCCACGGGCAGAACAGCTGGATCCTTCTTCAGCAGAGTCAGCGCTGGGATAAAAAAACACACACACACAAATAAGTTTTACGGTTAGTGTTCAGTGGTGAGGACTTTGGTTGTGTGTCTTGATGTTGGTTGGTAAGTGTATTGACAAACGGAAAACATGCATACCTCGAGTCACCTGCCAGCTTCTTCAGCAGCTTACTGGCCAGCACCACATTCCGCGACTGCTTCATCCTATAGTGCTCGTCAGCTGTCGCAGTAGAATGTGTGAGGTAATCGGCCACCAAGGACTTCTGCTGGTCACTCAAGTCCTTGGTGGCCGTCTCAAAGATGCGCCGGGCCATCTGGCTGGTGACTGGATCCAGCTTGTATCTAAAATACAAAATGAATAAGAAATTCATTAATACGTTTCACACAACACCTGACAATGTGTATCTAGAGCAAATTATAGTGGGAATGAATCATGGTGATTAGCTGACTTTTGGTGTAGCCGGCTGAGGTCATTCGACGCATTGAAGATCGGCCGGCCTGCAGTGGAGACAAAGAACCGTCCATCTCCTCCCTGGTCATCCGTCGTCATCCGGCTTCTCTTGGATGTCAGGAGCTGTGGCCGTACCCGGGTGAAGTAGATGTCGAACCACTGTTGGCAGAGGAAAACGACTTAATTTCTGCTTTTGAAATAAACGACAAAATAAATCTTTTCAAACTTGATATACTTACCGTCTCCTCCTCAGAGGACAGTGCAAACGTGGCCACTTGCTGCGCCGACGTCTTGTGCTCCTTCACCCCAATCACCGCATGGTCCGATTCGGTCCTGCTCCTGGCCATCCACTCCTCGACCTGCACAAGACAATGATGCCCCACTGATCAAAAAGAGAACCGGCAAAAAGGAAAAATGGTGAAGACAAAAAAAAAAAAAAGAGTAAAATACTTACGGTCATGTGCTCCACCACGCCTGGTCGCTGGAGATGTTTTAGAATGACCGTGGCCTCCAGGTAGTAGAGGACCAGGCAGCATTCCGCAGACTCCAGGGGCCTCTCCTCAGGATACACCTTGCCAAGGATTGCCAAGAAGTCGTTCTTGGCAGCCCTCAGCACGGCCCAGCAGTCCTCTGGACTGAGAGGGTCCTTCTCCGTGAGGACGGCATGTCTATGTGTGGGGGGAAAACAGAAGAATATTCCAATACTGTCAATCCTAATTAATACAATCCACATTTTAATGTGCTCACGATGTAAAATGGCTCTGGATCTCCAGGCAGTGCACCCCAGGAGCAGTGAGGGAGATAAAAAAAAAACAAGAGTGTTAAACATAGCAGAGGAGATATATAATCAAACCGTGATATGAAATTTAATGGACAGTCGAACTTACCTCCTGTGGATGATCTCCTTACTCACCAACTTGGCAGAGCTCTGCTGTAGTGAGCTCAGGTACTCCACAAAGAACTTTGCCTCGTTCCACAAGGCAATGTTGTCACGCCGCAGGTCGGTGGTGACAGTGTGGTACTTGAGGAATCTGTCAGAGGAAGGACAGGTATGTAAGTATCCATATGTATATGTACATAAACTTGTACATGCAGTCATGACAAAGACAATAGCGGGAGAACTTCTTCCTCGAAGAAACAGATATGTAATACAACATATGCCTAAAATATAAAAACAAACCATGCTACCAACCTCTTCAGGCTCTTCATGTAGTTCACCTGAGTCTGCCTGGAGAGACCAGCCTCAGTCAGCTCCCGAAAGAAGAGCTTCGTCTTCTCCCTCTCCCTGACAAACTCAAGGGAAGGCTCTCCGGGGTTCACAAAAAACATGAACCTGCTGACGTTTTCCACCTGGAAAGAAAAATCAGCATTAGATATATCCATTGCTTAGAAAAAAATCCATTGCTTAGAAAAAATCCATTGTTTAGAAAAAGTGTATTTTTATGGGAGACCTCACCTCCTGCTTGAAATTCTCATTCAGGAGATCCTTCTCCAAGTATGTGGCGAAGCCCTTCAGGAGGGGATGGTCCAGGGAATGTTTCCTGTACAGTCCCTTCTCCTGCATCATCTGCCTGGAGGTCTGTGGCCATTGCACCTCCCGGGTACTGCCAAATGGAAAACACATTTCGTCATACAACTGCACATTCAACGTGTGGCTCACAAACAAAAGCAAAAGGTATCAGTGAAAGCTGTAAAACCGAGATAATCATACTTACACTTGAAAGGTCTCACCGCTGCTGTCACTGACAACAATGTCTTCTGACTGCTCACTTGCAGAGCTCTCCGGTCCCTGCGCGGTTGCACCAGCCACCACAGGAACACTGCTGGTCTGCGCCGCCACTGCTGGGAAGGGGATGTCAGTCACCACCATGTGCCGACGCTCCAGCTCCTGGACCAACCTTTCATAAATGATAAAAATAAATAAATTAAAAACTGTTAGTCAATTTCATACAGAAGAAAGATGTGAGGTGTGTAAAACAGGCTGAAGAGTTTTCCCACCAACCTGCCAAACGCATTAGTGTAATCCAAAATCTCCCGCAGGTGCCTGTAGCTGAAGACCCTGCCCCACTGCAGAAGTTCAAGGGAATTCTGCTTTTCCTTCTCCATCACTTCCTGGATGGCCTCTTTCGAAGACCTTTTCATGCACACCCTAGCCAGATGCACTGAGAGGCTTGGCTGTGTCTTCTTGCACACGGGGCAGAGCAGGAAATGCCTGCTGGAAGCACTGGGGATAAAAATACAATTAAAAAAGTCATAAATAAAGATTAGATTTGATTCATTACTTTTAGTTGAATAAAGAAACAGTCCAGTCATCATCAACACTGTTCGTTTCACAGTGGTTTGGATAAATAACATTTGCATATCCTGATGGCTCCTAGACTGAGTAAAGTACATAATCACAGCTATTGAAACATGTTGACTAATTACTTACATTTATATCAAAATATAATTTAATATATTAAATTAAACTTAAGTTGCTTCAAAATATTGTTTTAGTTTTGTAATGGATGCAATTTAAGTTTTAACAATAGCAGTCAGTGGTCAGAGACTTTTGCACAGTGTCAGTAAAGTAGAACAAGTTTATCCACAATTTCTACAGATTCAAATGAAATAATAAATTGACCATAACTTACAACTTGGAAGCCATTCTTGAGAAGTTGTTCAACAAAAGATGAAATCTTCAACAGAATCTGGAGCTCTTGTCTCGCTGGAAGCAGAGGTAGAGTGACTTTACATGTGCAGGTCTCCTCTTAATATACCATTCTGACCGCGTCCCCCACCTCCGCCCCCCGTAGCCCCGCCCACCCCACCTTCAGTGTCACTGTGAGGGACACCTTGAAATTCAAATGTGAAAGAAAGTAACTTTTAAAAATGATAAGAACTGAATTTATATTTCTAAATAGAGTGATAAATCGATAGTGCAGTTGTAAAACTTCTGCACGACTTCGCCACCACATCACATTTCCGTATACTATAATATCATTTACCAGAACAACAGATCCCATATGTTGCTGCTCATATACATTTGATTTATGTCTGTCTTTGCCATTTAAAGACCATGTTGTGACTCGGGCAACTTTAATATAAACTACTGGAGCTGAAATATTCTCAGTTTTACAATCCCTTGATTAATATGGAAGATCGTAATTTAATATAAACAGAATGGTAATAATGAAAGTTTGCTTTCTTGTCACAGTAATCTACCGCAACGCACCGCATACCATCGGAAGGCTACTGCGATTCTGAGCAACACTGGCAATATGATCCATTTTTTTCGCCGCTATTACCCTGAAATTTCTGACTGAAATCGCTACCCCGCTCTAACGCACACTCGGACTCACCCACTCTTCGCAGCGAGCCAGCCTTAAAGGGCCCGGATCGCATTACAGATTGTAATACAGATTGTTCTAATCCGTACTGTTCTGACACAGGCAATACATAAAGTGACTACTCATATTAGCAGGAGGATAGGCCGAGTGTATAATGTTCCTAATATTTTGGTGTATTGCTCTTCATGCAATGGGGCTATCGGCATTACTGGTTGTAAAAAATAATAATGATAATTATAATAAAATATTTGATACATTTATCTGACTCAATCTTTTTTTTCTACGTATATATGTGATCTCAGCGCAATTGTTGTGTTATTATTGGGGGATGGCTATCCCTGCATGTGCATCACAGAGGTGCAAAACAGCCATTAAGGAAACAATAGGCCTGGGCTGGCAAGGCTATCCCAGGAATGTGTCCCCTCATCTCAGATGGAGATGTTCCCTGCTTGAGTAAATGACCTGCCTGATTGCAATGCTGATGACTCACAGGCTGAGTAATTTGTAACTAAATAGTTGGATTAAAAATATTTGCATCATTGTAATTTGTCCTTATTAGTGACTTTCAGTTGAATTCCAGTGATCATCTCCATTGTACAGTGCTCAATGCTTTGGATAAATGACATTTAAAATGAATATATAGGTCACTGATAAATGTGAATTATATATAAACATCCATGATGAATCTTGTAAGAAGTGAAATATTATTTCTGATGCATTAAATACATAAGGGTTTGTGTGTGTTTGTTTGTTTTAATTTAAAAGAATTAAAAATGTGACTTTGATATATTTAAGATAGAAGTCTGGTGGAGACACACACACAGACAAACACACACATATAAGGGAATTAAATTTTAAATGTGATTTTGAGCACCACTGAGGTAAGTGGTATGACAATTAATCACTAAAAAATAAAAATCACTTAAAACATAAAAGATAGAGTTCTGGTAGAGAGACATATGTGACCTGCATATATATATATAAATAATTAAAAACTAATGTGCTTTGGATAGCCCTGCATGTGCATCACAGAGGTGCAAAACAGCCATTAAGGAAACAATAGCCCTGGGCTGGCAAGGCTATCCCAGGAATGTGTCCCCTCATCTCAGATGGAGATGTTCCCTGCTTGATTAAATGACCTGCCTGATTGCAATGGTGATGACTCACAGGCTGAGTAATTTGTAACCAAATAGTTGGATTAAAAATATTTGCATCATTGTAATTTGTCCTTATTAGTGACTTTCAGTTGAATTCCAGTGATCATCTCCATTGTTCAGTGCTCAATGCTTTGGATAAATGACATTTAAAATGAATATATACAGTAGGTCACTGATAAATGTGAATTATATATAAACATCCATGATGAATCTTGCAAGCAGTGAAATATTATTCCTGATGCATTACATATATAAGGGTTTGTGTGTGTTTGTTTTAATTTAAAGCAATTTAAAATGTGATTTTGATATATTTAACATAGAAGTCTGCTGGAGAGACACACACACACACATTTGATGCTGCTGCAGATCAGGCCTGACCAGTTGGGCTATTTTTACTGAATACATTGCTTTGAAGTCTGTGATTTTACTATGGATATCTTGCTAATTCCCTTGCAAACTGTAAAATGAAAGCATGATTCCTTTCAGGCATCTGTTTCAGGCATCTGTACTGATTGTCAGGCCCTTCCAAAGTCTGTGTCCCCTCATCTCAGATGCTGATGTTAACAGCTTGAGTAAATGACCTGTGGGTCATTATACACATTATATATGTGTATAAAATATATTTATACACATCAGGATGGCCCACCCGAAGCTGCAAAGTGCAGACAAGTGTACAGCCTACCCTACATAGTGCACTACGTTTACTTTGTTTGTACCATGAGTTCTGTCTTTGCACCTTATCTGTTTGGCACTATCTGCAGACATCGTAACACTGTCTGGCTCTTGTTCCGAAAAAACATTATCAAAAGAAGGAAAAAAAGAATATTTAAAGAAGACAAAAAAAACATCCAAAGGGAAAAAAGAAGAACTGAAGGGCCAACGAGGTAGGGGGAAATACAAATTTCGCTGCGTTGGAGTGCCAAGCTGTGAAAGGCATTTGGCCAGAAGCCAAGGTAAGTGTTGTACCTGTTATTTTAAAAAAGCAGTTTTCAAAATGCTGCTTTATAATCGTTTGAGATAGTCAGCCAGTGTGACAAGTGAAGGCGTTTTGAGTTTACCTACATAAAGTTTTATTTCTGTATTAGGGCATTGTCAGGAACAATGATGTGTTCATCGCCATGATGTGGTCAAAAAGCGATGCATTGAATCTTAGAAACATTTGTGATTTTTCAAACGATGCTTTTCGTTTTATTTAATCAGTAAAAGTTCCATCGGTTTTATATAGTACCCCTTGAAATATGTCTTCAGCTCATTTTCCGGGCATTTTACTAGAATGCATCCTGAGAAATACATACGCTCTGTTGCCTTTCCTTGGTGCCTTGACGTTTAGTGTTGAGTATAATTGTTGCAGTTGCTTTTGTTTATATTCCATGAGACCTGTCGGTGCTATGAGAAGTGTAATATACCCTTACCATACGCTATTGGAGCTGGAATTACCGCGGCTGCTGGCACCAAACTTGCCCTCCAATGGATCCTCGTTAAAGGATTTAAAGTGTACTCATTCTCATTACAGGGCCTCGAAAGAGTCCTGTATGGTTATTTTTCATCACTACCTCCCCGTGTCAGGAGTGGGTAATATATATATTGCTCTTGATCTAATAGGGCTATCGGCCTTACTGGCTGTAAAAAAAAGTATTGTGGTTGTCCCGATGTGTCTAGGAATATTATAGGCATTAAACACTATTCAAAAATGAGTACACCTGTTTTTTGATAGAAAGGTGTAACTTTATTGCACATTCATAAATATAATACAGAAACACAAAACAGAATAAAATGGGGCAAACTGAGGTTACAGGGTTTCAGAGCCAGGAGAGCTCCAACCCCTCTCCCCTGAATGATGTCCTCTGCACCCCATAATCAAATAAAAAGTTCCTCCCCAACATTTATTTTTCTGACAGACAAAAATAAAATAATGTCCTGTCCCTCTGGCGTGCTGTACAACCTTGTCCGGAGGTTGGCTTTTTTCCGTGAGTGATTAACGTCCAAAAGTCTGTATGCCTGGGTGACAGGCACACTCTGGTGAATGGGCATCCACACACATGTGGATGCCCTGGCTGTTCCTAAAAAAAAAACATATAGCCGGATTCTTCTTCGTTTGTACTCTGATGAATTCGCTGGCCCTCAGTGGCTGTGACTACCGGCCCGTGGTAGTCACATACCACCTCACCAGCCTGGAACTGCCGGGTGGTGCAGACTCCCTTCCCCATCCCCGCAATGTCCGCCACAACAAGTCCCTTCCACTTCTGCCTGCGGATGAGGTCCTATATGTGGCTAGAATCAATGGCGGTGTTCACGGAGCCCACTGGTCTCCAGTCCTTGAGGACGCTGGCCGCGCTTGGAACGTTGCTTCTCCAGCCTTGGTTCCTGATCCAAGCGTCGACCCGGGACTCGGTGGGCTGCCGTCTGCCAAAGTGTGCTGTCAAGAACAAAGCAAATTGTTGTCAGTTAGGAAGACTATGTAGATAGGATTGCTTATCAGTAAAATGCTTTAAAAATTAGTACTACAAACAATACTCACAGAGGACATGCCGGACACGCATCCTCATCTGGGCCTTCAGCCAGCGCTCATAGAGCCGTCGCTGAAACTGGCCCGACTTCTGTGTCCGTACATTCTTATCTGGGACGTCGCCATCCAGAGTCACAGGGTTGGTTTGAAGTAGCTGATCGAATGCTGCCTGGACATCCATCTGCTGGTTGGACCCCATGGCAGCATCCCGTGCGGCGCCACGGGCAGAACAGCTGGATCCTTCTTCAGCAGAGTCAGCGCTGGGATAAAAAAACACACACACACAAATAAGTTTTACGGTTAGTGTTCAGTGGTGAGGACTTTGGTTGTGTGTCTTGATGTTGGTTGGTAAGTGTATTGACAAATGGAAAACATGCATACCTCGAGTCACCTGCCAGCTTCTTCAGCAGCTTACTGGCCAGCACCACATTCCGCGACTGCTTCATCCAATAGTGCTCGTCAGCCGTCGCAGTAGAATGTGTGAGGTAATCGGCCACCAAGGACTTCTGCTGGTCACTCAAGTCCTTGGTGGCTGTCTCAAAGATGCGCCGGGCCATCTGGCTGGTGACTGGATCCAGCTTGTATCTAAAATACAAAATGAATAAGAAATTCATTAATACGTTTCACACAACACCTGACAATGTGTATCTAGAGCAAATTATAGTGGGAATGAATCATGGTGATTAGCTGACTTTTGGTGTAGCCGGCTGAGGTCATTCGACGCATTGAAGATCGGCCGGCCTGCAGTGGAGACAAAGAACCGTCCATCTCCTCCCTGGTCATCCGTCGTCATCCGGCTTCTCTTGGATGTCAGGAGCTGTGGCCGTACCCGGGTGAAGTAGATGTCGAACCACTGTTGGCAGAGGAAAACGACTTAATTTCTGCTTTTGAAATAAACGACAAAATAAATCTTTTCAAACTTGATATACTTACCGTCTCCTCCTCAGAGGACAGTGCAAACGTGGCCACTTGCTGCGCCGACGTCTTGTGCTCCTTCACCCCAATCACCGCATGGTCCGATTCGGTCCTGCTCCTGGCCATCCACTCCTCGACCTGCACAAGACAATGATGCCCCACTGATCAAAAAGAGAACCGGCAAAAAGGAAAAGTGGTTAAGACAAAAAAAAAAAAGAGTAAAATACTGACGGTCATGTGCTCCACCACGCCTGGTCGCTGGAGATGTTTTAGAATGACCGTGGCCTCCAGGTAGTAGAGGACCAGGCAGCATTCCGCAGACTCCAGGGGCCTCTCCTCAGGATACACCTTGCCAAGGATTGCCAAGAAGTCGTTCTTGGCAGCCCTCAGCACGGCCCAGCAGTCCTCTGGACTGAGAGGGTCCTTCTCCGTGAGGACGGCATGTCTATGTGTGGGGGAAAAACAGAAGAATATTCCATTACTGTCAATCCTAATTAATACAATCCACATTTTAATGTGCTCACGATGTAAAATGGCTCTGGATCTCCAGGCAGTGCACCCCAGGAGCAGTGAGGGAGATAAAAAAAAACAAGAGTGTTAAACATAGCAGAGGAGATATATAATCAAACCGTGATATGAAATTTAATGGACAGTCGAACTTACCTCCTGTGGATGATCTCCTTACTCACCAACTTGGCAGAGCTCTGCTGTAGTGAGCTCAGGTACTCCACAAAGAACTTTGCCTCGTTCCACAAGGCAATGTTGTCACGCCGCAGGTCGGTGGTGACAGTGTGGTACTTGAGGAATCTGTCAGAGGAAGGACAGGTATGTAAGTATCCATATGTATATGTACATAAACTTGTACATGCAGTCATGACAAAGACAATAGCGGGAGAACTTCTTCCTCGAAGAAACAGATATGTAATACAACATATGCCTAAAATATAAAAACAAACCATGCTACCAACCTCTTCAGGCTCTTCATGTAGTTCACCTGAGTCTGCCTGGAGAGACCAGCCTCAGTCAGCTCCCGAAAGAAGAGCTTCGTCTTCTCCCTCTCCCTGACAAACTCAAGGGAAGGCTCTCCGGGGTTCACAAAAAACATGAACCTGCTGACGTTTTCCACCTGGAAAGAAAAATCAGCATTAGATATATCCATTGCTTAGAAAAAAATCCATTGCTTAGAAAAAATCCATTGTTTAGAAAAAGTGTATTTTTATGGGAGACCTCACCTCCTGCTTGAAATTCTCATTCAGGAGATCCTTCTCCAAGTATGTGGCGAAGCCCTTCAGGAGGGGATGGTCCAGGGAATGTTTCCTGTACAGTCCCTTCTCCTGCATCATCTGCCTGGAGGTCTGTGGCCATTGCACCTCCCGGGTACTGCCAAATGGAAAACACATTTCGTCATACAACTGCACATTCAACGTGTGGCTCACAAACAAAAGCAAAAGGTATCAGTGAAAGCTGTAAAACCGAGATAATCATATTTACACTTGAAAGGTCTCGCCGCTGCTGTCACTGACAACAATGTCTTCTGACTGCTCACTTGCAGAGCTCTCCGGTCCCTGCGCGGTTGCACCAGCCACCACAGGAACACTGCTGGTCTGCGCCGCCACTGCTGGGAAGGGGATGTCAGTCACCACCATGTGCCGACGCTCCAGCTCCTGGACCAACCTTTCATAAATGATAAAAATAAATAAATTAAAAACTGTTAGTCAATTTCATACAGAAGAAAGATGTGAGGTGTGTAAAACAGGCTGAAGAGTTTTCCCACCAACCTGCAAAACGCATTAGTGTCATCCAAAATCTCCCGCAGGTGCCTGTAGCTGAAGACCCTGCCCCACTGCAGAAGTTCAAGGGAATTCTGCTTTTCCTTCTCCATCACTTCCTGGATGGCCTCTTTCGAAGACCTCTTCATGCACACCCTAGCCAGATGCACTGAGAGGCTTGGCTGTGTCTTCTTGCACACGGGGCAGAGCAGGAAATGCCTGCTGGAAGCACTGGGGATAAAAATACAATTAAAAAAGTCATAAATAAAGATTAGATTTGATTCATTACTTTTAGTTGAATAAACAGTCCAGTCATCATCAACACTGTTCGTTTCACAGTGGTTTGGATAAATAACATTTTCATATCCTGATGGCTCCTAGACTGAGTAAAGTACATAATCACAGCTATTGAAACATGTTGACTAATTACTTACATTTATATTAAAATATAATTTAATTAATTAAATTAAACTTAAGTTGCTTCAAAATATTGTTTTAGTTTTGTAATGGATGCAATTTAAGTTTTAACAATAGCAGTCAGTGGTCAGAGACTTTTGCACAGTGTCAGTAAAGTAGAACAAGTTTATCCACAATTTCTACAGATTCAAATGAAATAATAAATTGACCATAACTTACAACTTGGAAGCCATTCTTGAGAAGTTGTTCAACAAAAGATGAAATCTTCAACAGAATCTGGAGCTCTTGTCTCGCTGGAAGCAGAGGTAGAGTGACTTTACATGTGCAGGTCTCCTCTTAATATACCATTCTGACCGCGTCCCCCACCTCCGCCCCCCGTAGCCCCGCCCACCCCACCTTCAGTGTCACTGTGAGGGACACCTTGAAATTCAAATGTGAAAGAAAGTAACTTTTAAAAATGATAAGAACTGAATTTATATTTCTAAATAGAGTGATAAATCGATAGTGCAGTTGTAAAACTTCTGCACGACTTCGCCACCACATCACATTTATACTATATACTATAATATCATTTACCAGAACAACAGATCCCTTATGTTGCTGCTCATATACATTTGATTTATGTCTGTCTTTGCCATTTAAAGACCATGTTGTGACTCGGGCAACTTTAATATAAACTACTGGAGCTGAAATATTCTCAGTTTTACAATCCCTTGATTAATATGGAAGATCGTAATTTAATATAAACAGAATGGTAATAATGAAAGTTTGCTTTCTTGTCGCAGTAATCTACCGCAACGCACCGCATACCATCGGAAGGCTACTGCGATTCTGAGCAACACTGGCAATATGATCCATTTTTTTCGCCGCTATTACCCTGAAATTTCTGACTGAAATCGCTACCCCGCTCTAACGCACACTCGGACTCACCCACTCTTCGCAGCGAGCCAGCCTTAAAGGGCCCGGATCGCATTACAGATTGTAATACAGATTGTTCTAATCCGTACTGTTCTGACACAGGCAATACATAAAGTGACTACTCATATTAGCAGGAGGATAGGCTGAGTGTATAATGTTCCTAATATTTTGGTGTATTGCTCTTCATGCAATGGGGCTATCGGCATTATTGGTTGTAAAAAATAATAATGATAATTATAATAAAATATTTGATACATTTATCTGACTCAATCTTTTTTTTCTACGTATATATGTGATCTCAGCGCAATTGTTGTGTTATTATTGGGGGATGGCTTACCCTGCATGTGCATCACAGAGGTGCAAAACAGCCATTAAGGAAACAATAGCCCTGGGCTGGCAAGGCTATCCCAGGAATGTGTCCCCTCATCTCAGATGGAGATGTTCCCTGCTTGATTAAATGACCTGCCTGATTGCAATGGTGATGACTCACAGGCTGAGTAATTTGTAACCAAATAGTTGGATTAAAAATATTTGCATCATTGTAATTTGTCCTTATTAGTGACTTTCAGTTGAATTCCAGTGATCATCTCCATTGTTCAGTGCTCAATGCTTTGGATAAATGACATTTAAAATGAATATATACAGTAGGTCACTGATAAATGTGAATTATATATAAACATCCATGATGAATCTTGCAAGCAGTGAAATATTATTCCTGATGCATTACATATATAAGGGTTTGTGTGTGTTTGTTTTAATTTAAAGCAATTTAAAATGTGATTTTGATATATTTAACATAGAAGTCTGCTGGAGAGACACACACACACACATTTGATGCTGCTGCAGATCAGGCCTGACCAGTTGGGCTATTTTTACTGAATACATTGCTTTGAAGTCTGTGATTTTACTGTGGATATCTTGCTAATTCCCTTGCAAACTGTAAAATGAAAGCATAAGAACATAAGAACATAAGAACATAAGAACTATACAAACGAGAGGAGGCCATTCGGCCCATCAAGCTCGCTTGGGGAGAACTAAACTAATAGCTCAGAGTCGTTAAAATCTTATCTAGCTCTGATTTAAAGGAACCCAAGGATTCAGCTTGCACTACATTATCAGGAAGGCTATTCCATACTCTGACTACACGCTGCGTAAAGAAGTGCTTCCTTAAATCCAGCTTGAAATGTTCTCCCGCTAATTTCCACCTATGGCCACGAGTTTGTGTATTTAAACTAATGCTGAAGTAACTATTTGGTTGAACAGCATCCAAACCTGTTAGAATCTTATATACCTGGATCATGTCCCCCCTCAATCTCCTTTGCTTGAGACTGAACAGATTTAGCTCAAGTAACCGTTCCTCGTATGACATTCCTCTAAGACCAGGAATCATTTTTGTGGCCCTACGCTGCACCTTTTCTAAGGCCACAATGTCCTTTTTAAGATATGGTGACCAAACCTGCACACAATATTCTAGGTGAGGTCTCACCAAGGAATTGTATAATCTTAGCATTACCTCCCTTGACTTAAACTCCACACACCTGGAGATATACCCCAACATCCTATTGGCCTTTTTTATTGCTTCCCCACACTGGCGAGAATGGGACATGGAAGCATCAACATACACACCAAGGTCTTTCTCATGATCAGCTACCTTTATTTCAGTGACACCCATGAAATACCTGTACTTTATATTTCTGCTCCCTAGATGGAGTACCTTACATTTATCGACGTTAAATTTCATCTGCCAGGTATCGGCCCAGTCACTAATTAAATCAAGATCCCGCTGTAGCTGCTGAGCCACTAATTCAGTATCTGCTACACCACCCACCTTGGTGTCATCTGCAAATTTCACCAGTTTACTGTATATATTGGTATCCATATCATTTATGTAAATTAGGAACAATAGTGGTCCTAAAATCGAACCCTGCGGTACCCCACTATGAACGCAAGCCCACTGTGACATTGTGCCTCTTATAACTACTCGCTGTTTCCTATCTGTTAACCAGTTATCAATCCAGGTCGCTACGGTACCTAAAATACCAGTCGCTTTGAGTTTAAGTAGGAGCCTCTTGTGGGGGACAACATCAAAAGCCTTTTGGAAATCTAAGTAGATGACATCATAGGCCTTCTTATCATCAACTTCCTGAGTAGCTTCCTCAAAAAACTCCAACAGATTTGTTAAACAGGATCTACCTCTTCTAAATCCATGCTGGCTATCCCGCAAAATGTTATTGGAGTCCAGGTAATCTATCATTTTCTCTTTGATTATAGCCTCCATAACTTTACCAGTTATACAAGTTAGACTGATTGGCCTATAGTTAGACAAATTACTTCTATCCCCTTTTTTGAAAATAGGCGTTATGAAGGCGTGCTTCCAATCAGAAGGTACCACACCTTCAGATAAGGATTTTTGAAACAGTAAAGTTAAGGGTCGGCAAATAATATCCCTCATCTCTTTTAACACTATAGGTAAGATGCCATCAGGGCCCTGTGATTTATTTATTTTGAGCTTAGCTAGGCTTTGCAAAACATCTGCTTCAGTTATATATATATTAGCTATAGACAATGCTGGATAGGTAATAACTGGTAAATTACTAAGGTCCTCAACAGTGAATACCCGTGCAAAACTATCATTGAACTCATTTGCTATATCAATGTCGTTTACTATTATAAGACCCTTACTATCCTGCAGATTAGTAATTTCAGGTTTTAGAGCTCTTTTAGAGTTAAAATACTGGAAGAAACTTTTAACGTCATCCTTAGCTTCCAATGCAACCATCCTTTCGACATTTCTTTTAGCTCGTCTAATATCATTTTTTAACTCAGCCTGTAGACTTAGATATTCCTGCTTAATTCTGTCATCATCAGTTAATTTCCATTGCTGGAACAAAGCCCTTTTCCTCCTTACTTTATGCTTTATATCCCTAGTAAACCACCTAGGTTGCAATTTCCTAGATTTATTCTTGCTGGAAACAGGTATGAAGTCCTCTTGCACTTGCAATAATGTGCTTTTAAAAAATTCCCAGGCCTCTTCAACAGTTTTGTTATTTAACTGCATCCAGTTCACAGTTTCTAGTTTTAGTCTCATACACTTAAAGTCAGCCTTCCTAACATTATATATTTTTGATTTGGACTTAGCTCTTCGAACACTAAACTGAACCTCAAATTTGACCATGTTATGATCGCTACTGTCAAGTGGTTCTAAAACGTCTAATTTACCAATCCTGTCCTGGTTATTAGAGAGAACAAGATCAAGAATGGCATCTCCCCTGGTAGGGGTGTTAACAAACTGAGTAAAAAAACAATCCTGTACTAATTCCACCATCTCCAGTTCATTTTCTGAAGAGCCAGTGACGATGTCCCACTGCATTCCTGGTAGATTAAAATCACCCATAACTACCACATCATTTTTATTGCTCATAGTCCTAATCTCACTGTATAACAATCTGCTTTCCTCAGCAGCTATATTAGGTGTTCTGTAACAAACACCGACAATTAGGCTATTTGAGTTTTTAGCATCTAATTTTACCCATATTGCTTCCGTAGTTTTATTTATATCAGTAAGTTCCCTTGCCTGCAAGTTTTCCTTTACATATACTGCAACACCACCTCCCTTTTTCCCTATACGATCCTTACGGAACAACGTGTAACCATCCATATTATATTCTTGTCCATCCTTTTCACTCAACCACGTTTCAGTTATTCCTATAATATCATAAGAGTCCGATGAGATAAAAGCCTCTAAATCATGAATTTTATTCCTAATACTTCTGGCGTTTAAATACAGACAACAAAGGGTAGGCCTATTACAGTGCCCACTTACAATATGATTATTTGGGGCTTTCCGTTTCACCCCACTGACATAGTTAACTAACCTCCCTGCCCCCCCAGTCCCTAGTTTAAACATTCCTCAACGACTCTACACATACGCCTCCCCAATACACTGGTTCCCCTCTGGTTCAGGTGCAACCCATCCGGCTTGAACAGGTCCCACCTGTTCCAGAAGGTCCTCCAATGCCCCATAAACCTAAACCCCTCTTTCCTACACCATCCTTTTAGCCACGCATTTAATTTCCTTATCTCAGCTAACTTAGCCTGACTTGCACGTGGCACGGGGAGTATTTCAGAGAATACCACCGTGGACGTTCTGCTTCTAAGCTTATTGGCGACTTCTATAAATTTATCCTGCAGAACAGCCCTTCTACCCTTGCCTATGTCGTTGGTGCCAACATGCACCACGACAACTGGATCCACCCCAGCTGGGGCCAAAAGCTTATCCACACGATCTGGAAGGTCTCCTACCTGGGCACCAGGCAGGCAAGACACCGTACGGGACCCTCTATCACGCGTGCACACATAACTGTCTACTCCCCTAATAATGGAATCCCCCACTACCACAACCTCCCTCTTCCTGGGGGGAGGGGGCTCCTCAGTGCCCAAGGGCCCACCTGCCTCCCCAGTCCGTTCCGGCTCTAAACCTGGAAGAACCTGAAACCTGTTCGACACAGTCACCTCAGGTGATGCCGCCTCTGCAACGTGTGTACGCCCTTTCCTGCGTCTACGACCTACGGTCACCCAGCTCTCTCGACCTCTCTGCTCTTCATTCTCCCCCCTCCCGGCTAGTGGCGTACACACCTTCTCCCTAAAAGGCATATTAACTTGCTCCTCTAACTCACTGTTGCATTGGATGAGAGCCAGTTGCTCCTCAAGGTCGCGAACCTTGACCATGAGCGAGTCCACTAGCTTACATCGCTCGCAGATGAAGTCCGACTGGACACTAACGTCCAGAAGGGCAAACATGTTGCAAACGCCACACTGAGCCGGCCCCATAATTAACTAACTCACTATGACCCCGTACTCCCAGCCCAGTAAATTTATATAGCGTATTTAACTTTAAAGATTAATTAGCGTACCGTTAAATGCAATAAAGTGCCGAGTACACTAAAATAAGTTACTTGGGTTGAAACGGAACTTAATTATTATTTTTATTTAAAATTTTAAATCCGATAAATTTACTACTACTTACCAAAATAACTTCTGCTTGAACCAAGTATGAACTAAAAACAAAACGAAATCGAAATTGCTCTTGGGAGGTTGAAAAACCACAAAAACCCCCTCACAGCAGGCTACTGCAGGAGCGGGGAAAAAAGTGGAAAATGTCCTCCCGGCCCCGACTGGCGACCGAGCAAAGCTCAGGAGCAACTGTCCTTTTCTGGCGCTGAGTAACGTTACCGACGTTAGATATTATTAGCTATTTCGCCCCGCCGGTGATTTTTACGGAGTTAAAAACTGCCGTAACAATCGCGCTGTTAATAAACAGACAGGACAGACAAGCACTCACGCCGACCAAAATAAGAACAATAAATAGAAATTTATTGATTCCTTTCAGGCATCTGTTTCAGGCATCTGTACTGATTGTCAGGCCCTTCCAAAGTCTGTGTCCCCTCATCTCAGATGCTGATGTTAACAGCTTGAGTAAATGACCTGTGGGTCATTATACACATTATATATGTGTATAAAATATATTTATACACATCAGGATGGCCCACCCGAAGCTGCAAAGTGCAGACAAGTGTACAGCCTACCCTACATAGTGCACTACGTTTACTTTGTTTGTACCATGAGTTCTGTCTTTGCACCTTATCTGTTTGGCACTATCTGCAGACATCGTAACACTGTCTGGCTCTTGTTCCGAAAAAACATTATCAAAAGAAGGAAAAAAAGAATATTTAAAGAAGACAAAAAAAACATCCAAAGGGAAAAAAGAAGAACTGAAGGGCCAACGAGGTAGGGGGAAATACAAATTTCGCTGCGTTGGAGTGCCAAGCTGTGAAAGGCATTTGGCCAGAAGCCAAGGTAAGTGTTGTACCTGTTATTTTAAAAAAGCAGTTTTCAAAATGCTGCTTTATAATCGTTTGAGATAGTCAGCCAGTGTGACAAGTGAAGGCGTTTTGAGTTTACCTACATAAAGTTTTATTTCTGTATTAGGGCATTGTCAGGAACAATGATGTGTTCATCGCCATGATGTGGTCAAAAAGCGATGCATTGAATCTTAGAAACATTTGTGATTTTTCAAACGATGCTTTTCGTTTTATTTAATCAGTAAAAGTTCCATCGGTTTTATATAGTACCCCTTGAAATATGTCTTCAGCTCATTTTCCGGGCATTTTACTAGAATGCATCCTGAGAAATACATACGCTCTGTTGCCTTTCCTTGGTGCCTTGACGTTTAGTGTTGAGTATAATTGTTGCAGTTGCTTTTGTTTATATTCCATGAGACCTGTCGGTGCTATGAGAAGTGTAATATACCCTTACCATACGCTATTGGAGCTGGAATTACCGCGGCTGCTGGCACCAAACTTGCCCTCCAATGGATCCTCGTTAAAGGATTTAAAGTGTACTCATTCTCATTACAGGGCCTCGAAAGAGTCCTGTATGGTTATTTTTCATCACTACCTCCCCGTGTCAGGAGTGGGTAATATATATATTGCTCTTGATCTAATAGGGCTATCGGCCTTACTGGTTGTAAAAAAAAGTATTGTGGTTGTCCCGATGTGTCTAGGAATATTATAGGCATTAAACACTATTCAAAAATGAGTACACCTGTTTTTTGATAGAAAGGTGTAACTTTATTGCACATTCATAAATATAATACAGAAACACAAAACAGAATAAAATGGGGCAAACTGAGGTACAGGGTTTCAGAGCCAGGAAAAAGTTCCTCCCCAACATTTATTTTTCTGACGGACAAAAATAAAATAATGTCCTGTCCCTCTGGCGTGCTGTACAACCTTGGCCGGAGGTTGGCTTTTTTCCGTGAGTGATTAACCAGCCGGCCAAAAGTCTGTATGCCTGGGTGACAGGCACACTCTGGTGAATGGGCATCCACACACATGTGGATGCCCTGGCTGTTCCTAAAAAAAAAACATATAGCCGGATTCTTCTTCGTTTGTACTCTGATGAATTCGCTGGCCCTCAGTGGCTGTGACTACCGGCCCGTGGTAGTCACATACCACCTCACCAGCCTGGAACTGCCGGGTGGTGCAGACTCCCTTCCCCATCCCCGCAATGTCCGCCACAACAAGTCCCTTCCACTTCTGCCTGCGGATGAGGTCCTATATGTGGCTAGAATCAATGGCGGTGTTCACGGAGCCCACTGGTCTCCAGTCCTTGAGGACGCTGGCCGCGCTTGGAACGTTGCTTCTCCAGCCTTGGTTCCTGATCCAAGCGTCGACCCGGGACTCGGTGGGCTGCCGTCTGCCAAAGTGTGCTGTCAAGAACAAAGCAAATTGTTGTCAGTTAGGAAGACTATGTAGATAGGATTGCTTATCAGTAAAATGCTTTAAAAATTAGTACTACAAACAATACTCACAGAGGACATGCCGGACACGCATCCTCATCTGGGCCTTCAGCCAGCGCTCATAGAGCCGTCGCTGAAACTGGCCCGACTTCTGTGTCCGTACATTCTTATCTGGGACGTCGCCATCCAGGGTCACAGGGTTGGTTTGAAGTAGCTGATCGAATGCTGCCTGGACATCCATCTGCTGGTTGGACCCCATGGCAGCATCCCGTGCGGCGCCTCGGGCAGAACAGCTGGATCCTTCTTCAGCAGAGTCAGCGCTGGGATAAAAAAACACACACACACAAATAAGTTTTACGGTTAGTGTTCAGTGGTGAGGACTTTGGTTGTGTGTCTTGATGTTGGTTGGTAAGTGTATTGACAAACGGAAAACATGCATACCTCGAGTCACCTGCCAGCTTCTTCAGCAGCTTACTGGCCAGCACCACATTCCGCGACTGCTTCATCCAATAGTGCTCCTCAGCCGTCGCAGTAGAATGTGTGAGGTAATCGGCCACGAAGGACTTCTGCTGGTCACTCAAGTCCTTGGTGGCCGTCTCAAAGATGCGCCGGGCCATCTGGCTGGTGACTGGATCCAGCTTGTATCTAAAATACAAAATGAATAAGAAATTCATTAATACGTTTCACACAACACCTGACAATGTGTATCTAGAGCAAATTATAGTGGGAATGAATCATGGTGATTAGCTGACTTTTGGTGTAGCCGGCTGAGGTCATTCGACGCATTGAAGATCGGCCGGCCTGCAGTGGAGACAAAGAACCGTCCATCTCCTCCCTGGTCATCCGTCGTCATCCGGCTTCTCTTGGATGTCAGGAGCTGTGGCCGTACCCGGGTGAAGTAGATGTCGAACCACTGTTGGCAGAGGAAAACGACTTAATTTCTGCTTTTGAAATAAACGACAAAATAAATCTTTTCAAACTTGATATACTTACCGTCTCCTCCTCAGAGGACAGTGCAAACGTGGCCACTTGCTGCGCCGACGTCTTGTGCTCCTTCACCCCAATCACCGCATGGTCCGATTCGGTCCTGCTCCTGGCCATCCACTCCTCGACCTGCACAAGACAATGATGCCCCACTGATCAAAAAGAGAACCGGCAAAAAGGAAAAGTGGTGAAGACAAAAAAAAAAAAAAGAGTAAAATACTTACGGTCATGTGCTCCACCACGCCTGGTCGCTGGAGATGTTTTAGAATGACCGTGGCCTCCAGGTAGTAGAGGACCAGGCAGCATTCCGCAGACTCCAGGGGCCTCTCCTCAGGATACACCTTGCCAAGGATTGCCAAGAAGTCGTTCTTGGCAGCCCTCAGCACGGCCCAGCAGTCCTCTGGACTGAGAGGGTCCTTCTCCGTGAGGACGGCATGTCTATGTGTGGGGGGAAAACAGAAGAATATTTCATTACTGTCAATCCTAATTAATACAATCCACATTTTAATGTGCTCACGATGTAAAATGGCTCTGGATCTCCAGGCAGGACACCCCAGGAGCAGTGAGGGAGATAAAAAAAAAACAAGAGTGTTAAACATAGCAGAGGAGATATATAATCAAACCGTGATATGAAATTTAATGGACAGTCGAACTTACCTCCTGTGGATGATCTCCTTACTCACCAACTTGGCAGAGCTCTGCTGTAGTGAGCTCAGGAACTCCACAAAGAACTTTGCCTCGTTCCACAAGGCAATGTTGTAACGCCGCAGGTCGGTGGTGACAGTGTGGTACTTGAGGAATCTGTCAGAGGAAGGACAGGTATGTAAGTATCCATATGTATATGTACATAAACTTGTACATGCAGTCATGACAAAGACAATAGCGGGAGAAGTTCTTCCTCGAAGAAACAGATATGTAATACAACATATCTCTAAAATATAAAAACAAACCATGCTACCAACCTCTTCAGGCTCTTCATGTAGTTCACCTGAGTCTGCCTGGAGAGACCAGCCTCAGTCAGCTCCCGAAAGAAGAGCTTCGTCTTCTCCCTCTCCCTGACAAACTCAAGGGAAGGCTCTCCGGGGTTCACAAAAAACATGAACCTGCTGACGTTTTCCACCTGGAAAGAAAAATCAGCATTAGATATATCCATTGCTTAGAAAAAAATCCATTGCTTAGAAAAAATCCATTGTTTAGAAAAAGTGTATTTTAATGGGAGACCTCACCTCCTGCTTGAAATTCTCATTCAGGAGATCCTTCTCCAAGTATGTGGCGAAGCCCTTCAGGAGGGGATGGTCCAGGGAATGTTTCCTGTACAGTCCCTTCTCCTGCATCATCTGCCTGGAGGTCTGTGGCCATTGCACCTCCCGGGTACTGCCAAATGGAAAACACATTTCGTCATACAACTGCACATTCAACGTGTGGCTCACAAACAAAAGCAAAAGGTATCAGTGAAAGCTGTAAAACCGAGATAATCATACTTACACTTGAAAGGTCTCGCCGCTGCTGTCACTGACAACAATGTCTTCTGACTGCTCACTTGCAGAGCTCTCCGGTCCCTGCGCGGTTGCACCAGCCACCACAGGAACACTGCTGGTCTGCGCCGCCACTGCTGGGAAGGGGATGTCAGTCACCACCATGTGCCGACGCTCCAGCTCCTGGACCAACCTTTCATAAATGATAAAAATAAATAAATTAAAAACTGTTAGTCAATTTCATACAGAAGAAAGATGTGAGGTGTGTAAAACAGGCTGAAGAGTTTTCCCACCAACCTGCCAAACGCATTAGTGTCATCCAAAATCTCCCGCAGGTGCCTGTAGCTGAAGACCCTGCCCCACTGCAGAAGTTCAAGGGAATTCTGCTTTTCCTTCTCCATCACTTCCTGGATGGCCTCTTTCGAAGACCTCTTCATGCACACCCTAGCCAGATGCACTGAGAGGCTTGGCTGTGTCTTCTTGCACACGGGGCAGAGCAGGAAATGCCTGCTGGAAGCACTGGGGATAAAAATACAATTAAAAAAGTCATAAATAAAGATTAGATTTGATTCATTACTTTTAGTTGAATAAAGAAACAGTCCAGTCATCATCAACACTGTTCGTTTCACAGTGGTTTGGATAAATAACATTTGCATATCCTGATGGCTCCTAGACTGAGTAAAGTACATAATCACAGCTATTGAAACATGTTGACTAATTACTTACATTTATATTAAAATATAATTTAATTAATTAAATTAAACTTAAGTTGCTTCAAAATATTGTTTTAGTTTTGTAATGGATGCAATTTAAGTTTTAACAATAGCAGTCAGTGGTCAGAGACTTTTGCACAGTGTCAGTAAAGTAGAACAAGTTTATCCACAATTTCTACAGATTCAAATGAAATAATAAATTGACCATAACTTACAACTTGGAAGCCATTCTTGAGAAGTTGTTCAACAAAAGATGAAATCTTCAACAGAATCTGGAGCTCTTGTCTCGCTGGAAGCAGAGGTAGAGTGACTTTACATGTGCAGGTCTCCTCTTAATATACCATTCTGACCGCGTCCCCCACCTCCGCCCCCCGTAGCCCCGCCCACCCCACCTTCAGTGTCACTGTGAGGGACACCTTGAAATTCAAATGTGAAAGAAAGTAACTTTTAAAAATGATAAGAACTGAATTTATATTTCTAAATAGAGTGATAAAATCGATAGTGCAGTTGTAAAACTTCTGCACGACTTCGCCACCACATCACATTTCCGTATACTATAATATCATTTACCAGAACAACAGATCCCTTATGTTGCTGCTCATATACATTTGATTTATGTCTGTCTTTGCCATTTAAAGACCATGTTGTGACTCGGGCAACTTTAATATAAACTACTGGAGCTGAAATATTCTCAGTTTTACAATCCCTTGATTAATATGGAAGATCGTAATTTAATATAAACAGAATGGTAATAATGAAAGTTTGCTTTCTTGTCACAGTAATCTACCGCAACGCACCGCATACCATCGGAAGGCTACTGCGATTCTGAGCAACACTGGCAATATGATCCATTTTTTTCGCCGCTATTACCCTGAAATTTCTGACTGAAATCGCTACCCCGCTCTAACGCACACTCGGACTCACCCACTCTTCGCAGCGAGCCAACCTTAAAGGGCCCGGATCGCATTACAGATTGTAATACAGATTGTTCTAATCCGTACTGTTCTGACACAGGCAATACATAAAGTGACTACTCATATTAGCAGGAGGATAGGCTGAGTGTATAATGTTCCTAATATTTTGGTGTATTGCTCTTCATGCAATGGGGCTATCGGCATTACTGGTTGTAAAAAATAATAATGATAATTATAATAAAATATTTGATACATTTATCTGACTCAATCTTTTTTTTCTACGTATATATGTGATCTCAGCGCAATTGTTGTGTTATTATTGGGGGATGGCTATCCCTGCATGTGCATCACAGAGGTGCAAAACAGCCATTAAGGAAACAATAGCCCTGGGCTGGCAAGGCTATCCCAGGAATGTGTCCCCTCATCTCAGATGGAGATGTTCCCTGCTTGAGTAAATGACCTGCCTGATTGCAATGCTGATGACTCACAGGCTGAGTAATTTGTAACTAAATAGTTGGATTAAAAATATTTGCATCATTGTAATTTGTCCTTATTAGTGACTTTCAGTTGAATTCCAGTGATCATCTCCATTGTACAGTGCTCAATGCTTTGGATAAATGACATTTAAAATGAATATATAGGTCACTGATAAATGTGAATTATATATAAACATCCATGATGAATCTTGCAAGAAGTGAAATATTATTCCTGATGCATTAAATATATAAGGGTTTGTGTGTGTGTTTGTTTTAATTTAAAAGAATTAAAAATGTGACTTTGATATATTTAAGATAGAAGTCTGATGGAGACACACACACACAGACAAACACACACATGTAAGGGAATTAAATTTTAAATGTGATTTTGAGCACCACTGAGGTAAGTGGTATGACAATTAATCACTAAAAAATAAAAATCACTAAAAACATAAAAGATAGAGTTCTGGTAGAGAGACATATGTGACCTGCATATATATATATATATATATATATATATATATATATATATATATATAAATAATTAAAAAATAATGTGCTTTGGATAGCCCTGCATGTGCATCACAGAGGTGCAAAACAGCCATTAAGGAAACAATAGCCCTGGGCTGGCAAGGCTATCCCAGGAATGTGTCCCCTCATCTCAGATGGAGATGTTCCCTGCTTGAGTAAATGACCTGCCTGATTGCAATGCTGATGACTCACAGGCTGAGGAATTTGTAACCAAATAGTTGGATTAAAAATATTTGCATCATTGTAATTTGTCCTTATTAGTGACTTTCAGTTGAATTCCAGTGATCATCTCCATTGTTCAGTGCTCAATGCTTTGGATAAATGACATTTAAAATGAATATATAGGTCACTGATAAATGTGAATTATATATAAACATCCATGATGAATCTTGCAAGCAGTGAAATATTATTCCTGATGCATTACATATATAAGGGTTTGTGTGTGTTTGTTTTAATTTAAAGCAATTTAAAATGTGATTTTGATATTATTTAACATAGAACTCTGCTGGAGAGACACACACACACACATTTGATGCTGCTGCAGATCAGGCCTGACCAGTTGGGCTATTTTTACTGAATACATTGCTTTGAAGTCTGTGATTTTACTATGGATATCTTGCTAATTCCCTTGCAAACTGTAAAATGAAAGCATGATTCCTTTCAGGCATCTGTTTCAGGCATCTGTACTGATTGTCAGGACCTTCCAAAGTCTGTGTCCCCTCATCTCAGATGCTGATGTTAACAGCTTGAGTAAATGACCTGTGGGTCATTATACACATTATATATGTGTATAAAATATATTTATACACATCAGGATGGCCCACCCGAAGCTGCAAAGTGCAGACAAGTGTACAGCCTACCCTACATAGTGCACTACGTTTACTTTGTTTGTACCATGAGTTCTGTCTTTGCACCTTATCTGTTTGGCACTATCTGCAGACATCGTAACACTGTCTGGCTCTTGTTCCGAAAAAACATTATCAAAAGAAGGAAAAAAAGAATATTTAAAGAAGACAAAAAAAACATCCAAAGGGAAAAAAACTTAACAAAAAAAACAATATCCGAAGAAGAAGGAAAAACATCCAAAGGGAAAAAAGAAAAACTGAAGGGCCAACGAGGTAGGGGGAAATACAAATTTCGCTGCGTTGGAGTGCCAAGCTGTGAAAGGCATTTGGCCAGAAGCCAAGGTAAGTGTTGTACCTGTTATTTTAAAAAAGCAGTTTTCAAAATGCTGCTTTATAATCGTATGAGATAGTCAGCCAGTGTGACAAGTGAAGGCGTTTTGAGTTTACCTACATAAAGTTTTATTTCTGTATTAGGGCATTGTCAGGAACAATAATGTGTTCATCGCCATGATGTGGTCAAAAAGCGATGCATTGAATCTTAGAAACATTTGTGATTTTTCAAACGTTGCTTTTCGTTTTATTTAATCAATAAAAGTTCCATCGGTTTTATATAGTACCCCTTGAAATATGTCTTCAGCTCATTTTCCGGGCATTTTACTAGAATGCATCCTGAGAAATACATACGCTCTGTTGCCTTTCCTTGGTGCCTTGACGTTTAGTGTTGAGTATAATTGTTGCAATTGCTTTTGTTTATATTCCATGAGACCTGTCGGTGCTATGAGAAGTGTAATATACCCTTACCATACGCTATTGGAGCTGGAATTACCGCGGCTGCTGGCACCAAACTTGCCCTCCAATGGATCCTCGTTAAAGGATTTAAAGTGTACTCATTCTCATTACAGGGCCTCGAAAGAGTCCTGTATGGTTATTTTTCATCACTACCTCCCCGTGTCAGGAGTGGGTAATATATATATTGCTCTTGATCTAATAGGGCTATCGGCCTTACTGGTTGTAAAAAAAAGTATTGTGGTTGTCCCGATGTGTCTAGGAATATTATAGGCATTAAACACTATTCAAAAATGAGTACACCTGTTTTTTGATAGAAAGGTGTAACTTTATTGCACATTCATAAATATAATACAGAAACACAAAACAGAATAAAATGGGGCAAACTGAGGTACAGGGTTTCAGAGCCAGGAAAAAGTTCCTCCCCAACATTTATTTTTCTGACGGACAAAAATAAAATAATGTCCTGCCCCTCTGGCGTGCTGTACAACCTTGGCCGGAGGTTGGCTTTTTTCCGTGAGTGATTAACCAGCCGGCCAAAAGTCTGTATGCCTGGGTGACAGGCACACTCTGGTGAATGGGCATCCACACACATGTGGATGCCCTGGCTGTTCCTAAAAAAAAAACATATAGCCGGATTCTTCTTCGTTTGTACTCTGATGAATTCGCTGGCCCTCAGTGGCTGTGACTACCGGCCCGTGGTAGTCACATACCACCTCACCAGCCTGGAACTGCCGGGTGGTGCAGACTCCCTTCCCCATCCCCGCAATGTCCGCCACAACAAGTCCCTTCCACTTCTGCCTGCGGATGAGGTCCTATATGTGGCTAGAATCAATGGCGGTGTTCACGGAGCCCACTGGTCTCCAGTCCTTGAGGACGCTGGCCGCGCTTGGAACGTTGCTTCTCCAGCCTTGGTTCCTGATCCAAGCGTCGACCCGGGACTCGGTGGGCTGCCGTCTGCCAAAGTGTGCTGTCAAGAACAAAGCAAATTGTTGTCAGTTAGGAAGACTATGTAGATAGGATTGCTTATCAGTAAAATGCTTTAAAAATTAGTACTACAAACAATACTCACAGAGGACATGCCGGACACGCATCCTCATCTGGGCCTTCAGCCAGCGCTCATAGAGCCGTCGCTGAAACTGGCCCGACTTCTGTGTCCGTACATTCTTATCTGGGACGTCGCCATCCAGGGTCACAGGGTTGGTTTGAAGTAGCTGATCGAATGCTGCCTGGACATCCATCTGCTGGTTGGACCCCATGGCAGCATCCCGTGCGGCGCCACGGGCAGAACAGCTGGATCCTTCTTCAGCAGAGTCAGCGCTGGGATAAAAAAACACACACACACAAATAAGTTTTACGGTTAGTGTTCAGTGGTGAGGACTTTGGTTGTGTGTCTTGATGTTGGTTGGTAAGTGTATTGACAAATGGAAAACATGCATACCTCGAGTCACCTGCCAGCTTCTTCAGCAGCTTACTGGCCAGCACCACATTCCGCGACTGCTTCATCCTATAGTGCTCGTCAGCCGTCGCAGTAGAATGTGTGAGGTAATCGGCCACCAAGGACTTCTGCTGGTCACTCAAGTCCTTGGTGGCCGTCTCAAAGATGCGCCGGGCCATCTGGCTGGTGACTGGATCCAGCTTGTATCTAAAATACAAAATGAATAAGAAATTCATTAATACGTTTCACACAACACCTGACAATGTGTATCTAGAGCAAATTATAGTGGGAATGAATCATGGTGATTAGCTGACTTTTGGTGTAGCCGGCTGAGGTCATTCGACGCATTGAAGATCGGCCGGCCTGCAGTGGAGACAAAGAACCGTCCATCTCCTCCCTGGTCATCCGTCGTCATCCGGCTTCTCTTGGATGTCAGGAGCTGTGGCCGTACCCGGGTGAAGTAGATGTCGAACCACTGTTGGCAGAGGAAAACGACTTAATTTCTGCTTTTGAAATAAACGACAAAATAAATCTTTTCAAACTTGATATACTTACCGTCTCCTCCTCAGAGGACAGTGCAAACGTGTCTTGTGCTCCTTCACCCCAATCACCGCATGGTCCGATTCGTTCCTGCTCCTGGCCATCCACTCCTCGACCTGCACAAGACAATGATGCCCCACTGATCAAAAAGAGAACCGGCAAAAAGGAAAAGTGGTGAAGACAAAAAAAAAAAAAAGAGTAAAATACTTACGGTCATGTGCTCCACCACGCCTGGTCGCTGGAGATGTTTTAGAATGACCGTGGCCTCCAGGTAGTAGAGGACCAGGCAGCATTCCGCAGACTCCAGGGGCCTCTCCTCAGGATACACCTTGCCAAGGATTGCCAAGAAGTCGTTCTTGGCAGCCCTCAGCACGGCCCAGCAGTCCTCTGGACTGAGAGGGTCCTTCTCCGTGAGGACGGCATGTCTATGTGTGGGGGGAAAACAGAAGAATATTCCATTACTGTCAATCCTAATTAATACAATCCACATTTTAATGTGCTCACGATGTAAAATGACTCTGGATCTCCAGGCAGTGCACCCCAGGAGCAGTGAGGGAGATAAAAAAAAAAACAAGAGTGTTAAACATAGCAGAGGAGATATATAATCAAACCGTGATATGAAATTTAATGGACAGTCGAACTTACCTCCTGTGGATGATCTCCTTACTCACCAACTTGGCAGAGCTCTGCTGTAGTGAGCTCAGGAACTCCACAAAGAACTTTGCCTCGTTCCACAAGGCAATGTTGTCACGCCGCAGGTCGGTGGTGACAGTGTGGTACTTGAGGAATCTGTCAGAGGAAGGACAGGTATGTAAGTATCCATATGTATATGTACATAAACTTGTACATGCAGTCATGACAAAGACAATAGCGGGAGAAGTTCTTCCTCGAAGAAACAGATATGTAATACAACATATGCCTAAAATATAAAAACAAACCATGCTACCAACCTCTTCAGGCTCTTCATGTAGTTCACCTGAGTCTGCCTGGAGAGACCAGCCTCAGTCAGCTCCCGAAAGAAGAGCTTCGTCTTCTCCCTCTCCCTGACAAACTCAAGGGAAGGCTCTCCGGGGTTCACAAAAAACATGAACCTGCTGACGTTTTCCACCTGGAAAGAAAAATCAGCATTAGATATATCCATTGCTTAGAAAAAAATCCATTGCTTAGAAAAAATCCATTGTTTAGAAAAAGTGTATTTTAATGGGAGACCTCACCTCCTGCTTGAAATTCTCATTCAGGAGATCCTTCTCCAAGTATGTGGCGAAGCCCTTCAGGAGGGGATGGTCCAGGGAATGTTTCCTGTACAGTCCCTTCTCCTGCATCATCTGCCTGGAGGTCTGTGGCCATTGCACCTCCCGGGTACTGCCAAATGGAAAACACATTTCGTCATACAACTGCACATTCAACGTGTGGCTCACAAACAAAAGCAAAAGGTATCAGTGAAAGCTGTAAAAGCGAGATAATCATACTTACACTTGAAAGGTCTCGCCGCTGCTGTCACTGACAACAATGTCTTCTGACTGCTCACTTGCAGAGCTCTCCGGTCCCTGCGCGGTTGCACCAGCCACCACAGGAACACTGCTGGTCTGCGCCGCCACTGCTGGGAAGGGGATGTCAGTCACCACCATGTGCCGACGCTCCAGCTCCTGGACCAACCTTTCATAAATGATAAAAATAAATAAATTAAAAACTGTTAGTCAATTTCATACAGAAGAAAGATGTGAGGTGTGTAAAACAGGCTGAAGAGTTTTCCCACCAACCTGCCAAACGCATTATTGTCATCCAAAATCTCCCGCAGGTGCCTGTAGCTGAAGACCCTGCCCCACTGCAGAAGTTCAAGGGAATTCTGCTTTTCCTTCTCCATCACTTCCTGGATGGCCTCTTTCGAAGACCTCTTCATGCACACCCTAGCCAGATGCACTGAGAGGCTTGGCTGTGTCTTCTTGCACACGGGGCAGAGCAGGAAATGCCTGCTGGAAGCACTGGGGATAAAAATACAATTAAAAAAGTCATAAATAAAGATTAGATTTGATTCATTACTTTTAGTTGAATAAAGAAACAGTCCAGTCATCATCAACACTGTTCGTTTCACAGTGGTTTGGATAAATAACATTTGCATATCCTGATGGCTCCTAGACTGAGTAAAGTACATAATCACAGCTATTGAAACATGTTGACTAATTACTTACATTTATATTAAAATATAATTTAATTAATTAAATTAAACTTAAGTTGCTTCAAAATATTGTTTTAGTTTTGTAATGGATGCAATTTAAGTTTTAACAATAGCAGTCAGTGGTCAGAGACTTTTGCACAGTGTCAGTAAAGTAGAACAAGTTTATCCACAATTTCTACAGATTCAAATGAAATAATAAATTGACCATAACTTACAACTTGGAAGCCATTCTTGAGAAGTTGTTCAACAAAAGATGAAATCTTCAACAGAATCTGGAGCTCTTGTCTCGCTGGAAGCAGAGGTAGAGTGACTTTACATGTGCAGGTCTCCTCTTAATATACCATTCTGACCGCGTCCCCCACCTCCGCCCCCCGTAGCCCCGCCCACCCCACCTTCAGTGTCACTGTGAGGGACACCTTGAAATTCAAATGTGAAAGAAAGTAACTTTTAAAAATGATAAGAACTGAATTTATATTTCTAAATAAAGTGATAAATCGATAGTGCAGTTGTAAAACTTCTGCACGACTTCGCCACCACATCACATTTATACTATATACTATAATATCATTTACCAGAACAACAGATCCCTTATGTTGCTGCTCATATACATTTGATTTATGTCTGTCTTTGCCATCTAAAGACCATGTTGTGACTCGGGCAACTTTAATATAAACTACTGGAGCTGAAATATTCTCAGTTTTACAATCCCTTGATTAATATGGAAGATCGTAATTTAATATAAACAGAATGGTAATAATGAAAGTTTGCTTTCTTGTCACAGTAATCTACCGCAACGCACCACATACCATCGGAAGGCTACTGCGATTCTGAGCAACACTGGCAATATGATCCATTTTTTTCGCCGCTATTACCCTGAAATTTCTGACTGAAATCGCTACCCCGCTCTAACGCACACTCGGACTCACCCACTCTTCGCAGCGAGCCAGCCTTAAAGGGCCCGGATCGCATTACAGATTGTAATACAGATTGTTCTAATCCGTACTGTTCTGACACAGGCAATACATAAAGTGACTACTCATATTAGCAGGAGGATAGGCTGAGTGTATAATGTTCCTAATATTTTGGTGTATTGCTCTTCATGCAATGGGGTTATCGGCATTACTGGTTGTAAAAAATAATAATGATAATTATAATAAAATATTTGATACATTTATCTGACTCAATCTTTTTTTTCTACGTATATATGTGATCTCAGCGCAATTGTTGTGTTATTATTGGGGGATGGCTATCCCTGCATGTGCATCACAGAGGTGCAAAACAGCCATTAAGGAAACAATAGCCCTGGGCTGGCAAGGCTATCCCAGGAATGTGTCCCCTCATCTCAGATGGAGATGTTCCCTGCTTGAGTAAATGACCTGCCTGATTGCAATGCTGATGACTCACAGGCTGAGTAATTTGTAACTAAATAGTTGGATTAAAAATATTTGCATCATTGTAATTTGTCCTTATTAGTGACTTTCAGTTGAATTCCAGTGATCATCTCCATTGTACAGTGCTCAATGCTTTGGATAAATGACATTTAAAATGAATATATAGGTCACTGATAAATGTGAATTATATATAAACATCCATGATGAATCTTGCAAGAAGTGAAATATTATTCCTGATGCATTAAATATATAAGGGCTTGTGTGTGTGTTTGTTTTAATTTAAAAGAATTAAAAATGTGACTTTGATACATTTAAGATAGAAGTCTGGTGGAGACACACACACACAGACAAACACAGACATATAAGGGAATTAAATTTTAAATGTGATTTTGAGCACCACTGAGGTAAGTGGTATGACAATTAATCACTAAAAAATAAAAATCACTAAAAACATAAAAGATAGAGTTCTGGTAGAGAGACATATGTGACCTGCATATATATATAAATAATTTAAAAATAATGTGCTTTGGATAGCCTTGCATGTGCATCACAGAGGTGCAAAACAGCCATTAAGGAAACAATAGCCCTGGGCTGGCAAGGCTATCCCAGGAATGTGTCCCCTCATCTCAGATGGAGATGTTCCCTGCTTGAGTAAATGACCTGCCTGATTGCAATGCTGATGACTCACAGGCTGAGTAATTTGTAACCAAATAGTTGGATTAAAAATATTTGCATCATTGTAATTTGTCCTTATTAGTGACTTTCAGTTGAATTCCAGTGATCATCTCCATTGTTCAGTGCTCAATGCTTTGGATAAATGACATTTAAAATGAATATATAGGTCACTGATAAATGTGAATTATATATAAACATCCATGATGAATCTTGCAAGCAGTGAAATATTATTCCTGATGCATTACATATATAAGGGTTTGTGTGTGTTTGTTTTAATTTAAAGCAATTTAAAATGTGATTTTGATATATTTAACATAGAAGTCTGCTGGAGAGACACACACACACACATTTGATGCTGCTGCAGATCAGGCCTGACCAGTTGGGCTATTTTTACTGAATACATTGCTTTGAAGTCTGTGATTTTACTATGGATATCTTGCTAATTCCCTTGCAAACTGTAAAATGAAAGCATGATTCCTTTCAGGCATCTGTACTGATTGTCAGGCCCTTCCAAAGTCTGTGTCCCCTCATCTCAGATGCTGATGTTAACAGCTTGAGTAAATGACCTGTGGGTCATTATACACATTATATATGTGTATAAAATATATTTATACACATCAGGATGGCCCACCCGAAGCTGCAAAGTGCAGACAAGTGTACAGCCTACCCTACATAGTGCACTACGTTTACTTTGTTTGTACCATGAGTTCTGTCTTTGCACCTTATCTGTTTGTCACTATCTGCAGACATCGTAACACTGTCTGGCTCTTGTTCCGAAAAAACATTATCAAAATAAGGAAAAAAAGAATATTTAAAGAAGACAAAAAAAACATCCAAAGGGAAAAAACTTAACAAAAAAAACAATATCCGAAGAAGAAGGAAAAACATCCAAAGGGAAAAAAGAAGAACTGAAGGGCCAACGAGGTAGGGGGAAATACAAATTTCGCTGCGTTGGAGTGCCAAGCTGTGAAAGACATTTGGCCAGAAGCCAAGGTAAGTGTTGTACCTGTTATTTTAAAAAAAGCAGTTTTCAAAATGCTGCTTTATAATCGTTTGAGATAGTCAGCCAGTGTGACAAGTGAAGGCGTTTTGAGTTTACCTACATAAAGTTTAATTTCTGTATTAGGGCATTGTCAGGAACAATGATGTGTTCATCGCCATGATGTGGTCAAAAAGCGATGCATTGAATCTTAGAAACATTTGTGATTTTTCAAACGATGCTTTTCGTTTTATTTAATCAGTAAAAGTTCCATCGGTTTTATATAGTACCCCTTGAAATATGTGTTCAGCTCATTTTCCGGGCATTTTACTAGAATGCATCCTGAGAAATACATACGCTCTGTTGCCTTCCCTTGGTGCCTTGACGTTTAGTGTTGAGTATAATTGTTGCAGTTGCTTTTGTTTATATTCCATGAGACCTGTCGGTGCTATGAGAAGTGTAATATACCCTTACCATACGCTATTGGAGCTGGAATTACCGCGGCTGCTGGCACCAAACTTGCCCTCCAATGGATCCTCGTTAAAGGATTTAAAGTGTACTCATTCTCATTACAGGGCCTCGAAAGAGTCCTGTATGGTTATTTTTCATCACTACCTCCCCGTGTCAGGAGTGGGTAATATATATATTGCTCTTGATCTAATAGGGCTATCGGCCTTACTGGTTGTAAAAAAAAGTATTGTGGTTGTCCCGATGTGTCTAGGAATATTATAGGCATTAAACACTATTCAAAAATGAGTACACCTGTTTTTTGATAGAAAGGTGTAACTTTATTGCACATTCATAAATATAATACAGAAACACAAAACAGAATAAAATGGGGCAAACTGAGGTACAGGGTTTCAGAGCCAGGAGAGCTCCAACCCCTCTCCCCTGAATGATGTCCTCTGCACCCCATAATCAAATAAAAAGTTCCTCCCCAACATTTATTTTTCTGACAGACAAAAATAAAATAATGTCCTGTCCCTCTGGCATGCTGTACAACCTTGGCCGGAGGTTGGCTTTTTTCCGTGAGTGATTAACCAGCCGGCCAAAAGTCTGTATGCCTGGGTGACAGGCACACTCTGGTGAATGGGCATCCACACACATGTGGATGCCCTGGCTGTTCCTAAAAAAAAAACATATAGCCGGATTCTTCTTCGTTTGTACTCTGATGAATTCGCTGGCCCTCAGTGGCTGTGACTACCGGCCCGTGGTAGTCACATACCACCTCACCAGCCTGGAACTGCCGGGTGGTGCAGACTCCCTTCCCCATCCCCGCAATGTCCGCCACAACAAGTCCCTTCCACTTCTGCCTGCGGATGAGGTCCTATATGTGGCTAGAATCAATGGCGGTGTTCACGGAGCCCACTGGTCTCCAGTCCTTGAGGACGCTGGCCGCGCTTGGAACGTTGCTTCTCCAGCCTTGGTTCCTGATCCAAGCGTCGACCCGGGACTCGGTGGGCTGCCGTCTGCCAAAGTGTGCTGTCAAGAACAAAGCAAATTGTTGTCAGTTAGGAAGACTATGTAGATAGGATTGCTTATCAGTAAAATGCTTTAAAAATTAGTACTACAAACAATACTCACAGAGGACATGCCGGACACGCATCCTCATCTGGGCCTTCAGCCAGCGCTCATAGAGCCGTCGCTGAAACTGGCCCGACTTCTGTGTCCGTACATTCTTATCTGGGACGTCGCCATCCAGGGTCACAGGGTTGGTTTGAAGTAGCTGATCGAATGCTGCCTGGACATCCATCTGCTGGTTGGACCCCATGGCAGCATCCCGTGCGGCGCCACGGGCAGAACAGCTGGATCCTTCTTCAGCAGAGTCAGCGCTGGGATAAAAAAACACAAACACACACAAATAAGTTTTACGGTTAGTGTTCAGTGGTGAGGACTTTGGTTGTGTGTCTTGATGTTGGTTGGTAAGTGTATTGACAAACGGAAAACATGCATACCTCGAGTCACCTGCCAGCTTCTTCAGCAGCTTACTGGCCAGCACCACATTCCGCGACTGCTTCATCCTATAGTGCTCGTCAGCTGTCGCAGTAGAATGTGTGAGGTAATCGGCCACCAAGGACTTCTGCTGGTCACTCAAGTCCTTGGTGGCCGTCTCAAAGATGCGCCGGGCCATCTGGCTGGTGACTGGATCCAGCTTGTATCTAAAATACAAAATGAATAAGAAATTCATTAATACGTTTCACACAACACCTGACAATGTGTATCTAGAGCAAATTATAGTGGGAATGAATCATGGTGATTAGCTGACTTTTGGTGTAGCCGGCTGAGGTCATTCGACGCATTGAAGATCGGCCGGCCTGCAGTGGAGACAAAGAACCATCCATCTCCTCCCTGGTCATCCGTCGTCATCCGGCTTCTCTTGGATGTCAGGAGCTGTGGCCGTACCCGGGTGAAGTAGATGTCGAACCACTGTTGGCAGAGGAAAACGACTTAATTTCTGCTTTTGAAATAAACGACAAAATAAATCTTTTCAAACTTGATATACTTACCGTCTCCTCCTCAGAGGACAGTGCAAACGTGGCCACTTGCTGCGCCGACGTCTTGTGCTCCTTCACCCCAATCACCGCATGGTCCGATTCGGTCCTGCTCCTGGCCATCCACTCCTCGACCTGCACAAGACAATGATGCCCCACTGATCAAAAAGAGAACCGGCAAAAAGGAAAAGTGGTGAAGACAAAAAAAAAAAAAAGAGTAAAATACTTACGGTCATGTGCTCCACCACGCCTGGTCGCTGGAGATGTTTTAGAATGACCGTGGCCTCCAGGTAGTAGAGGACCAGGCAGCATTCCGCAGACTCCAGGGGCCTCTCCTCAGGATACACCTTGCCAAGGATTGCCAAGAAGTCGTTCTTGGCAGCCCTCAGCACGGCCCAGCAGTCCTCTGGACTGAGAGGGTCCTTCTCCGTGAGGACGGCATGTCTATGTGTGGGGGGAAAACAGAAGAATATTCCATTACTGTCAATCCTAATTAATACAATCCACATTTTAATGTGCTCACGATGTAAAATGGCTCTGGATCTCCAGGCAGGACACCACAGGAGCAGTGAGGGAGATAAAAAAAAAAACAAGAGTGTTAAACATAGCAGAGGAGATATATAATCAAACCGTGATATGAAATTTAATGGACAGTCGAACTTACCTCCTGTGGATGATCTCCTTACTCACCAACTTGGCAGAGCTCTGCTGTAGTGAGCTCAGGTACTCCACAAAGAACTTTGCCTCGTTCCACAAGGCAATGTTGTCACGCCGCAGGTCGGTGGTGACAGTGTGGTACTTGAGGAATCTGTCAGAGGAAGGACAGGTATGTAAGTATCCATATGTATATGTACATAAACTTGTACATGCAGTCATGACAAAGACAATAGCGGGAGAACTTCTTCCTCGAAGAAACAGATATGTAATACAACATATGCCTAAAATATAAAAACAAACCATGCTACCAACCTCTTCAGGCTCTTCATGTAGTTCACCTGAGTCTGCCTGGAGAGACCAGCCTCAGTCAGCTCCCGAAAGAAGAGCTTCGTCTTCTCCCTCTCCCTGACAAACTCAAGGGAAGGCTCTCCGGGGTTCACAAAAAACATGAACCTGCTGACGTTTTCCACCTGGAAAGAAAAATCAGCATTAGATATATCCATTGCTTAGAAAAAAATCCATTGCTTAGAAAAAATCCATTGTTTAGAAAAAGTGTATTTTTATGGGAGACCTCACCTCCTGCTTGAAATTCTCATTCAGGAGATCCTTCTCCAAGTATGTGGCGAAGCCCTTCAGGAGGGGATGGTCCAGGGAATGTTTCCTGTACAGTCCCTTCTCCTGCATCATCTGCCTGGAGGTCTGTGGCCATTGCACCTCCCGGGTACTGCCAAATGGAAAACACATTTCGTCATACAACTGCACATTCAACGTGTGGCTCACAAACAAAAGCAAAAGGTATCAGTGAAAGCTGTAAAACCGAGATAATCATACTTACACTTGAAAGGTCTCGCCGCTGCTGTCACTGACAACAATGTCTTCTGACTGCTCACTTGCAGAGCTCTCCGGTCCCTGCGCGGTTGCACCAGCCACCACAGGAACACTGCTGGTCTGCGCCGCCACTGCTGGGAAGGGGATGTCAGTCACCACCATGTGCCGACGCTCCAGCTCCTGGACCAACCTTTCATAAATGATAAAAATAAATAAATTAAAAACTGTTAGTCAATTTCATACAGAAGAAAGATGTGAGGTGTGTAAAACAGGCTGAAGAGTTTTCCCACCAACCTGCCAAACGCATTAGTGTCATCCAAAATCTCCCGCAGGTGCCTGTAGCTGAAGACCCTGCCCCACTGCAGAAGTTCAAGGGAATTCTGCTTTTCCTTCTCCATCACTTCCTGGATGGCCTCTTTCGAAGACCTCTTCATGCACACCCTAGCCAGATGCACTGAGAGGCTTGGCTGTGTCTTCTTGCACACGGGGCAGAGCAGGAAATGCCTGCTGGAAGCACTGGGGATAAAAATACAATTAAAAAAGTCATAAATAAAGATTAGATTTGATTCATTACTTTTAGTTGAATAAAGAAACAGTCCAGTCATCATCAACACTGTTCGTTTCACAGTGGTTTGGATAAATAACATTTGCATATCCTTATGGCTCCTAGACTGAGTAAAGTACATAATCACAGCTATTGAAACATGTTGACTAATTACTTACATTTATATTAAAATATAATTTAATTAATTAAATTAAACTTAAGTTGCTTCAAAATATTGTTTTAGTTTTGTAATGGATGCAATTTAAGTTTTAACAATAGCAGTCAGTGGTCAGAGACTTTTGCACAGTGTCAGTAAAGTAGAACAAGTTTATCCACAATTTCTACAGATTCAAATGAAATAATAAATTGACCATAACTTACAACTTGGAAGCCATTCTTGAGAAGTTGTTCAACAAAAGATGAAATCTTCAACAGAATCTGGAGCTCTTGTCTCGCTGGAAGCAGAGGTAGAGTGACTTTACATGTGCAGGTCTCCTCTTAATATACCATTCTGACCGCGTCCCCCACCTCCGCCCCCCGTAGCCCCGCCCACCCCACCTTCAGTGTCACTGTGAGGGACACCTTGAAATTCAAATGTGAAAGAAAGTAACTTTTAAAAATGATAAGAACTGAATTTATATTTCTAAATAAAGTGATAAATCGATAGTGCAGTTGTAAAACTTCTGCACGACTTCGCCACCACATCACATTTCCGTATACTATAATATCATTTACCAGAACAACAGATCCCATATGTTGCTGCTCATATACATTTGATTTATGTCTGTCTTTGCCATTTAAAGACCATGTTGTGACTCGGGCAACTTTAATATAAACTACTGGAGCTGAAATATTCTCAGTTTTACAATCCCTTGATTAATATGGAAGATCGTAATTTAATATAAACAGAATGGTAATAATGAAAGTTTGCTTTCTTGTCACAGTAATCTACCGCAACGCACCGCATACCATCGGAAGGCTACTGCGATTCTGAGCAACACTGGCAGGTAATTTCCAGCTTCTCTCTCTTCACTGGGTACGCTGTTGTTCCTTACCGCTCCATGGCTTGAAAACAGTCGCTCACAACACGAGCAGTCTTGTCCGCTTCTCTCGTCCCCGCCAGCGTCTCCTCTTTCTCGCCAGCGTCTCCTGCTCCCGCCCCTTTTCCCGATTGGTGGACATAACAGTACCCAATTAAAGTAAACGGAAACAGAATACAAAACAACATATGCGGTGCCTGCATCAGCGCAGCACATATATCATGTTCTATTCATACTATAAAAATAAAAAAAAGAATCGAACCCCGGATTACACCTGCATGTGCATCACAGAGGTGCAAAACAGCCATTAAGGAAACAATAGCCCTGGGCTGGCAAGGCTATCCCAGGAATGTGTCCCCTCATCTCAGATGGAGATGTTCCCTGCTTGAGTAAATGACCTGCCTGATTGCAATGCTGATGACTCACAGGCTGAGTAATTTGTAACTAAATAGTTGGATTAAAAATATTTGCATCATTGTAATTTGTCCTTATTAGTGACTTTCAGTTGAATTCCAGTGATCATCTCCATTGTACAGTGCTCAATGCTTTGGATAAATGACATTTAAAATGAATATATAGGTCACTGATAAATGTGAATTATATATAAACATCCATGATGAATCTTGTAAGAAGTGAAATATTATTTCTGATGCATTAAATATATAAGGGTTTGTGTGTGTGTTTGTTTTAATTTAAAAGAATTAAAAATGTGACTTTGATATATTTAAGATAGAAGTCTGGTGGAGACACACACACAGACAAACACACACATATAAGGGAATTAAATTTTAAATGTGATTTTGAGCACCACTGAGGTAAGTGGTATGACAATTAATCACTAAAAAATAAAAATCACTAAAAACATAAAAGATAGAGTACTGGTAGAGAGACATATGTGACCTGCATATATATATATAAATAATTAAAAAATAATGTGCTTTGGATAGCCCTGCATGTGCATCACAGAGGTGCAAAACAGCCATTAAGGAAACAATAGCCCTGGGCTGGCAAGGCTATCCCAGGAATGTGTCCCCTCATCTCAGATGGAGATGTTCCCTGCTTGAGTAAATGACCTGCCTGATTGCAATGCTGATGACTCACAGGCTGAGTAATTTGTAACCAAATAGTTGGATTAAAAATATTTGCATCATTGTAATTTGTCCTTATTAGTGACTTTCAGTTGAATTCCAGTGATCATCTCCATTGTTCAGTGCTCAATGCTTTGGATAAATGACATTTAAAATGAATATATAGGTCACTGATAAATGTGAATTATATATAAACATCCATGATGAATCTTGCAAGCAGTGAAATATTATTCCTGATGCTTTAAATATATAAGGGTTTGTGTGTGTTTGTTTTAATTTAAAATGCTGCTTTATAATCGTTTGAGATAGTCAGCCAGTGTGACAAGTGAAGGCGTTTTGAGTTTACCTACATAAAGTTTTATTTCTGTATTAGGGCATTGTCAGGAACAATGATGTGTTCATCGCCATGATGTGGTCAAAAAGCGATGCATTGAATCTTAGAAACATTTGTGATTTTTCAAACGATGCTTTTCGTTTTATTTAATCAGTAAAAGTTCCATCGGTTTTATATAGTACCCCTTGAAATATGTCTTCAGCTCATTTTCCGGGCATTTTACTAGAATGCATCCTGAGAAATACATACGCTCTGTTGCCTTTCCTTGGTGCCTTGACGTTTAGTGTTGAGTATAATTGTTGCAGTTGCTTTTGTTTATATTCCATGAGACCTGTCGGTGCTATGAGAAGTGTAATATACCCTTACCATACGCTATTGGAGCTGGAATTACCGCGGCTGCTGGCACCAAACTTGCCCTCCAATGGATCCTCGTTAAAGGATTTAAAGTGTACTCATTCTCATTACAGGGCCTCGAAAGAGTCCTGTATGGTTATTTTTCATCACTACCTCCCCGTGTCAGGAGTGGGTAATATATATATTGCTCTTGATCTAATAGGGCTATCGGCCTTACTGGTTGTAAAAAAAAGTATTGTGGTTGTCCCGATGTGTCTAGGAATATTATAGGCATTAAACACTATTCAAAAATGAGTACACCTGTTTTTTGATAGAAAGGTGTAACTTTATTGCACATTCATAAATATAATACAGAAACACAAAACAGAATAAAATGGGGCAAACTGAGGTACAGGGTTTCAGAGCCAGGAAAAAGTTCCTCCCCAACATTTATTTTTCTGACGGACAAAAATAAAATAATGTCCTGCCCCTCTGGCGTGCTGTACAACCTTGGCCGGAGGTTGGCTTTTTTCCGTGAGTGATTAACCAGCCGGCCAAAAGTCTGTATGCCTGGGTGACAGGCACACTCTGGTGAATGGGCATCCACACACATGTGGATGCCCTGGCTGTTCCTAAAAAAAAAACATATAGCCGCATTCTTCTTCGTTTGTACTCTGATGAATTCGCTGGCCCTCAGTGGCTGTGACTACCGGCCCGTGGTAGTCACATACCACCTCACCAGCCTGGAACTGCCGGGTGGTGCAGACTCCCTTCCCCATCCCCGCAATGTCCGCCACAACAAGTCCCTTCCACTTCTGCCTGCGGATGAGGTCCTATATGTGGCTAGAATCAATGGCGGTGTTCACGGAGCCCACTGGTCTCCAGTCCTTGAGGACGCTGGCCGCGCTTGGAACGTTGCTTCTCCAGCCTTGGTTCCTGATCCAAGCGTCGACCCGGGACTCGGTGGGCTGCCGTCTGCCAAAGTGTGCTGTCAAGAACAAAGCAAATTGTTGTCAGTTAGGAAGACTATGTAGATAGGATTGCTTATCAGTAAAATGCTTTAAAAATTAGTACTACAAACAATACTCACAGAGGACATGCCGGACACGCATCCTCATCTGGGCCTTCAGCCAGCGCTCATAGAGCCGTCGCTGAAACTGGCCCGACTTCTGTGTCCGTACATTCTTATCTGGGACGTCGCCATCCAGGGTCACAGGGTTGGTTTGAAGTAGCTGATCGAATGCTGCCTGGACATCCATCTGCTGGTTGGACCCCATGGCAGCATCCCGTGCGGCGCCTCGGGCAGAACAGCTGGATCCTTCTTCAGCAGAGTCAGCGCTGGGATAAAAAAACACACACACACAAATAAGTTTTACGGTTAGTGTTCAGTGGTGAGGACTTTGGTTGTGTGTCTTGATGTTGGTTGGTAAGTGTATTGACAAATGGAAAACATGCATACCTCGAGTCACCTGCCAGCTTCTTCAGCAGCTTACTGGCCAGCACCACATTCCGCGACTGCTTCATCCTATAGTGCTCGTCAGCCGTCGCAGTAGAATGTGTGAGGTAATCGGCCACCAAGGACTTCTGCTGGTCACTCAAGTCCTTGGTGGCCGTCTCAAAGATGCGCCGGGCCATCTGGCTGGTGACTGGATCCAGCTTGTATCTAAAATACAAAATGAATAAGAAATTCATTAATACGTTTCACACAACACCTGACAATGTGTATCTAGAGCAAATTATAGTGGGAATGAATCATGGTGATTAGCTGACTTTTGGTGTAGCCGGCTGAGGTCATTCGACGCATTGAAGATCGGCCGGCCTGCAGTGGAGACAAAGAACCGTCCATCTCCTCCCTGGTCATCCGTCGTCATCCGGCTTCTCTTGGATGTCAGGAGCTGTGGCCGTACCCGGGTGAAGTAGATGTCGAACCACTGTTGGCAGAGGAAAACGACTTAATTTCTGCTTTTGAAATAAACGACAAAATAAATCTTTTCAAACTTGATATACTTACCGTCTCCTCCTCAGAGGACAGTGCAAACGTGGCCACTTGCTGCGCCGACGTCTTGTGCTCCTTCACCCCAATCACCGCATGGTCCGATTCGGTCCTGCTCCTGGCCATCCACTCCTCGACCTGCACAAGACAATGATGCCCCACTGATCAAAAAGAGAACCGGCAAAAAGGAAAAGTGGTTAAGACAAAAAAAAAAGAGTAAAATACTTACGGTCATGTGCTCCACCACGCCTGGTCGCTGGAGATGTTTTAGAATGACCGTGGCCTCCAGGTAGTAGAGGACCAGGCAGCATTCCGCAGACTCCAGGGGCCTCTCCTCAGGATACACCTTGCCAAGGATTGCCAAGAAGTCGTTCTTGGCAGCCCTCAGCACGGCCCAGCAGTCCTCTGGACTGAGAGGGTCCTTCTCCGTGAGGACGGCATGTCTATGTGTGGGGGAAAAACAGAAGAATATTCCATTACTGTCAATCCTAATTAATACAATCCACATTTTAATGTGCTCACGATGTAAAATGGCTCTGGATCTCCAGGCAGTGCACCCCAGGAGCAGTGAGGGAGATAAAAAAAAAAAAAACAAGAGTGTTAAACATAGCAGAGGAGATATATAATCAAACCGTGATATGAAATTTAATGGACAGTCGAACTTACCTCCTGTGGATGATCTCCTTACTCACCAACTTGGCAGAGCTCTGCTGTAGTGAGCTCAGGAACTCCACAAAGAACTTTGCCTCGTTCCACAAGGCAATGTTGTCACGCCGCAGGTCGGTGGTGACAGTGTGGTACTTGAGGAATCTGTCAGAGGAAGGACAGGTATGTAAGTATCCATATGTATATGTACATAAACTTGTACATGCAGTCATGACAAAGACAATAGCGGGAGAACTTCTTCCTCGAAGAAACAGATATGTAATACAACATATGCCTAAAATATAAAAACAAACCATGCTACCAACCTCTTCAGGCTCTTCATGTAGTTCACCTGAGTCTGCCTGGAGAGACCAGCCTCAGTCAGCTCCCGAAAGAAGAGCTTCGTCTTCTCCCTCTCCCTGACAAACTCAAGGGAAGGCTCTCCGGGGTTCACAAAAAACATGAACCTGCTGACGTTTTCCACCTGGAAAGAAAAATCAGCATTAGATATATCCATTGCTTAGAAAAAAATCCATTGCTTAGAAAAAATCCATTGTTTAGAAAAAGTGTATTTTTATGGGAGACCTCACCTCCTGCTTGAAATTCTCATTCAGGAGATCCTTCTCCAAGTATGTGGCGAAGCCCTTCAGGAGGGGATGGTCCAGGGAATGTTTCCTGTACAGTCCCTTCTCCTGCATCATCTGCCTGGAGGTCTGTGGCCATTGCACCTCCCGGGTACTGCCAAATGGAAAACACATTTCGTCATACAACTGCACATTCAACGTGTGGCTCACAAACAAAAGCAAAAGGTATCAGTGAAAGCTGTAAAACCGAGATAATCATACTTACACTTGAAAGGTCTCGCCGCTGCTGTCACTGACAACAATGTCTTCTGACTGCTCACTTGCAGAGCTCTCCGGTCCCTGCGCGGTTGCACCAGCCACCACAGGAACACTGCTGGTCTGCGCCGCCACTGCTGGGAAGGGGATGTCAGTCACCACCATGTGCCGACGCTCCAGCTCCTGGACCAACCTTTCATAAATGATAAAAATAAATAAATTAAAACCTGTTAGTCAATTTCATACAGAAGAAAGATGTGAGGTGTGTAAAACAGGCTGAAGAGTTTTCCCACCAACCTGCAAAACGCATTAGTGTCATCCAAAATCTCCCGCAGGTGCCTGTAGCTGAAGACCCTGCCCCACTGCAGAAGTTCAAGGGAATTCTGCTTTTCCTTCTCCATCACTTCCTGGATGGCCTCTTTCGAAGACCTCTTCATGCACACCCTAGCCAGATGCACTGAGAGGCTTGGCTGTGTCTTCTTGCACACGGGGCAGAGCAGGAAATGCCTGCTAGAAGCACTGGGGATAAAAATACAATTAAAAAAGTCATAAATAAAGATTAGATTTGATTCATTACTTTTAGTTGAATAAAGAAACAGTCCAGTCATCATCAACACTGTTCGTTTCACAGTGGTTTGGATAAATAACATTTGCATATCCTGATGGCTCCTAGACTGAGTAAAGTACATAATCACAGCTATTGAAACATGTTGACTAATTACTTACATTTATATTAAAATATAATTTAATTAATTAAATTAAACTTAAGTTGCTTCAAAATATTGTTTTAGTTTTGTAATGGATGCAATTTAAGTTTTAACAATAGCAGTCAGTGGTCAGAGACTTTTGCACAGTGTCAGTAAAGTAGAACAAGTTTATCCACAATTTCTACAGATTCAAATGAAATAATAAATTGACCATAACTTACAACTTGGAAGCCATTCTTGAGAAGTTGTTCAGCAAAAGATGAAATCTTCAACAGAATCTGGAGCTCTTGTCTCGCTGGAAGCAGAGGTAGAGTGACTTTACATGTGCAGGTCTCCTCTTAATATACCATTCTGACCGCGTCCCCCACCTCCGCCCCCCGTAGCCCCGCCCACCCCACCTTCAGTGTCACTGTGAGGGACACCTTGAAATTCAAATGTGAAAGAAAGTAACTTTTAAAAATGATAAGAACTGAATTTATATTTCTAAATAAAGTGATAAATCGATAGTGCAGTTGTAAAACTTCTGCACGACTTCGCCACCACATCACATTTCCGTATACTATAATATCATTTACCAGAACAACAGATCCCTTATGTTGCTGCTCATATACATTTGATTTATGTCTGTCTTTGCCATCTAAAGACCATGTTGTGACTCGGGCAACTTTAATATAAACTACTGGAGCTGAAATATTCTCAGTTTTACAATCCCTTGATTAATATGGAAGATCGTAATTTAATATAAACAGAATGGTAATAATGAAAGTTTGCTTTCTTGTCACAGTAATCTACCGCAACGCACCGCATACCATCGGAAGGCTACTGCGATTCTGAGCAACACTGGCAATATGATCCATTTTTTTCGCCGCTATTACCCTGAAATTTCTGACTGAAATCGCTACCCCGCTCTAACGCACACTCGGACTCACCCACTCTTCGCAGCGAGCCAGCCTTAAAGGGCCCGGATCGCATTACAGATTGTAATACAGATTGTTCTAATCCGTACTGTTCTGACACAGGCAATACATAAAGTGACTACTCATATTAGCAGGAGGATAGGCTGAGTGTATAATGTTCCTAATATTTTGGTGTATTGCTCTTCATGCAATGGGGCTATCGGCATTATTGGTTGTAAAAAATAATAATGATAATTATAATAAAATATTTAATACATTTATCTGACTCAATCTTTTTTTTCTACGTATATATGTGATCTCAGCGCAATTGTTGTGTTATTATTGGGGGATGGCTTACCCTGCATGTGCATCACAGAGGTGCAAAACAGCCATTAAGGAAACAATAGCCCTGGGCTGGCAAGGCTATCCCAGGAATGTGTCCCCTCATCTCAGATGGAGATGTTCCCTGCTTGAGTAAATGACCTGCCTGATTGCAATGCTGATGACTCACAGGCTGAGTAATTTGTAACTAAATAGTTGGATTAAAAATATTTGCATCATTGTAATTTGTCCTTATTAGTGACTTTCAGTTGAATTCCAGTGATCATCTCCATTGTTCAGTGCTCAATGCTTTGGATAAATGACATTTAAAATGAATATATAGGTCACTGATAAATGTGAATTATATATAAACATCCATGATGAATCTTGCAAGAAGTGAAATATTATTCCTGATGCATTAAATATATAAGGGTTTGTGTGTGTGTTTGTTTTAATTTAAAAGAATTAAAAATGTGACTTTGATATATTTAAGATAGAAGTCTGGTGGAGACACACACACACAGACAAACACACACATATAAGGGAATTAAATTTTAAATGTGATTTTGAGCACCACTGAGGTAAGTGGTATGACAATTAATCACTAAAAAATAAAAATCACTAAAAACATAAAAGATAGAGTTCTGGTAGAGAGACATATGTGGCCTGCATATATATATGAATAATTAAAAAATAATGTGCTTTGGATAGCCCTGCATGTGCATCACAGAGGTGCAAAACAGCCATTAAGGAAACAATAGCCCTGGGCTGGCAAGGGAATCCCAGGAATGTGTCCCCTCATCTCAGATGGAGATGTTCCCTGCTTGATTAAATGACCTGCCTGATTGCAATGCTGATGACTCACAGGCTGAGGAATTTGTAACCAAATAGTTGGATTAAAAATATTTGCATCATTGTAATTTGTCCTTATTAGTGACTTTCAGTTGAATTCCAGTGATCATCTCCATTGTTCAGTGCTAAATGCTTTGGATAAATGACATTTAAAATGAATATATAGGTCACTGATAAATGTGAATTATATATAAACATCCATGATGAATCTTGCAAGCAGTGAAATATTATTCCTGATGCATTACATATATAAGGGTTTGTGTGTGTTTGTTTTAATTTAAAGCAATTTAAAATGTGATTTTGATATATTTAACATAGAAGTCTGCTGGAGAGACACACACACACACATTTGATGCTGCTGCAGATCAGGCCTGACCAGTTGGGCTATTTTTACTGAATACATTGCTTTGAAGTCTGTGATTTTACTATGGATATCTTGCTAATTCCCTTGCAAACTGTAAAATGAAAGCATGATTCCTTTCAGGCATCTGTTTCAGGCAGGCATCTGTACTGATTGTCAGGCCCTTCCAAAGTCTGTGTCCCCTCATCTCAGATGCTGATGTTAACAGCTTGAGTAAATGACCTGTGGGTCATTATACACATTATATATGTGTATAAAATATATTTATACACATCAGGATGGCCCACCCGAAGCTGCAAAGTGCAGACAAGTGTACAGCCTACCCTACATAGTGCACTACGTTTACTTTGTTTGTACCATGAGTTCTGTCTTTGCACCTTATCTGTTTGGCACTATCTGCAGACATCGTAACACTGTCTGGCTCTTGTTCCGAAAAAACATTATCAAAAGAAGGAAAAAAAGAATATTTAAAGAAGACAAAAAAAACATCCAAAGGGAAAAAACTTAACAAAAAAAACAATATCCGAAGAAGAAGGAAAAACATCCAAAGGGAAAAAAGAAGAACTGAAGGGCCAACGAGGTAGGGGGAAATACAAATTTCGCTGCGTTGGAGTGCCAAGCTGTGAAAGGCATTTGGCCAGAAGCCAAGGTAAGTGTTGTACCTGTTATTTTAAAAAAGCAGTTTTCAAAATGCTGCTTTATAATCGTTTGAGATAGTCAGCCAGTGTGACAAGTGAAGGCGTTTTGAGTTTACCTACATAAAGTTTTATTTCTGTATTAGGACATTGTCAGGAACAATGATGTGTTCATCGCCATGATGTGGTCAAAAAGCGATGCATTGAATCTTAGAAACATTTGTGATTTTTCAAACGATGCTTTATTTAGATAGTACCCCTTGAAATATGTCTTCAGCTCATTTTCCGGGCATTTTAGTAGAATGCATCCTGAGAAATACGTACGCTGTGTTGCCTTTCCTTTGTCCCTTGACGTTTAGTGTTGAGTATAATTGTTGCAGTTGCTTTTGTTTATATTCCATGAGACCTGTCGGTGCTATGAGAAGTGTAATATACCCTTACCATACGCTATTGGAGCTGGAATTACCGCGGCTGCTGGCACCAAACTTGCCCTCCAATGGATCCTCGTTAAAGGATTTAAAGTGTACTCATTCTCATTACAGGGCCTCGAAAGAGTCCTGTATGGTTATTTTTCATCACTACCTCCCCGTGTCAGGAGTGGGTAATATATATATTGCTCTTGATCTAATAGGGCTATCGGCCTTACTGGTTGTAAAAAAAAAGTATTGTGGTTGTCCCGATGTGTCTAGGAATATTATAGGCATTAAACACTATTCAAAAATGAGTATACCTGTTTTTTGATAGAAAGGTGTAACTTTATTGCACATTCATAAATATAATACAGAAACACAAAACAGAATAAAATGGGGCAAACTGAGGTACAGGGTTTCAGAGCCAGGAGAGCTCCAACCCCTCTCCCCTGAATGATGTCCTCTGCACCCCATAATCAAATAAAAAGTTCCTCCCCAACATTTATTTTTCTGACAGACAAAAATAAAATAATGTCCTGTCCCTCTGGCATGCTGTACAACCTTGGCCGGAGGTTGGCTTTTTTCCGTGAGTGATTAACCAGCCGGCCAAAAGTCTGTATGCCTGGGTGACAGGCACACTCTGGTGAATGGGCATCCACACACATGTGGATGCCCTGGCTGTTCCTAAAAAAAAAAAAACATATAGCCGGATTCTTCTTCGTTTGTACTCTGATGAATTCGCTGGCCCTCAGTGGCTGTGACTACTGGCCCGTGGTAGTCACATACCACCTCACCAGCCTGGAACTGCCGGGTGGTGCAGACTCCCTTCCCCATCCCCGCAATGTCCGCCACAACAAGTCCCTTCCACTTCTGCCTGCGGATGAGGTCCTATATGTGGCTAGAATCAATGGCGGTGTTCACGGAGCCCACTGGTCTCCAGTCCTTGAGGACGCTGGCCGCGCTTGGAACGTTGCTTCTCCAGCCTTGGTTCCTGATCCAAGCATCGACCCGGGACTCGGTGGGCTGCCGTCTGCCAAAGTGTGCTGTCAAGAACAAAGCAAATTGTTGTCAGTTAGGAAGACTATGTAGATAGGATTGCTTATCAGTAAAATGCTTTAAAAATTAGTACTACAAACAATACTCACAGAGGACATGCCGGACACGCATCCTCATCTGGGCCTTCAGCCAGCGCTCACAGAGCCGTCGCTGAAACTGGCCCGACTTCTGTGTCCGTACATTCTTATCTGGGACGTCGCCATCCAGGGTCACAGGGTTGGTTTGAAGTAGCTGATCGAATGCTGCCTGGACATCCATCTGCTGGTTGGACCCCATGGCAGCATCCCGTGCGGCGCCTCGGGCAGAACAGCTGGATCCTTCTTCAGCAGAGTCAGCGCTGGGATAAAAAAACACACACACACAAATAAGTTTTACGGTTAGTGTTCAGTGGTGAGGACTTTGGTTGTGTGTCTTGATGTTGCTTGGTAAGTGTATTGACAAACGGAAAACATGCATACCTCGAGTCACCTGCCAGCTTCTTCAGCAGCTTACTGGCCAGCACCACATTCCGCGACTGCTTCATCCTATAGTGCTCGTCAGCCGTCGCAGTAGAATGTGTGAGGTAATCGGCCACCAAGGACTTCTGCTGGTCACTCAAGTCCTTGGTGGCCGTCTCAAAGATGCGCCGGGCCATCTGGCTGGTGACTGGATCCAGCTTGTATCTAAAATACAAAATGAATAAGAAATTCATTAATACGTTTCACACAACACCTGACAATGTGTATCTAGAGCAAATTATAGTGGGAATGAATCATGGTGATTAGCTGACTTTTGGTGTAGCCGGCCGAGGTCATTCGACGCATTGAAGATCGGCCGGCCTGCAGTGGAGACAAAGAACCGTCCATCTCCTCCCTGGTCATCCATCGTCATCCGGCTTCTCTTGGATGTCAGGAGCTGTGGCCGTACCCGGGTGAAGTAGATGTCGAACCACTGTTGGCAGAGGAAAACGACTTAATTTCTGCTTTTGAAATAAACGACAAAATAAATCTTTTCAAACTTGATATACTTACCGTCTCCTCCTCAGAGGACAGTGCAAACGTGGCCACTTGCTGCGCCGACGTCTTGTGCTCCTTCACCCCAATCACCGCATGGTCCGATTCGGTCCTGCTCCTGGCCATCCACTCCTCGACCTGCACAAGACAATGATGCCCCACTGATCAAAAAGAGAACCGGCAAAAAGGAAAAGTGGTGAAGACAAAAAAAAAAAAAAAGAGTAAAATACTTACGGTCATGTGCTCCACCACGCCTGGTCGCTGGAGATGTTTTAGAATGACCGTGGCCTCCAGGTAGTAGAGGACCAGGCAGCATTCCGCAGACTCCAGGGGCCTCTCCTCAGGATACACCTTGCCAAGGATTGCCAAGAAGTCGTTCTTGGCAGCCCTCAGCACGGCCCAGCAGTCCTCTGGACTGAGAGGGTCCTTCTCCGTGAGGACGGCATGTCTATGTGTGGGGGAAAAACAGAAGAATATTCCATTACTGTCAATCCTAATTAATACAATCCACATTTTAATGTGCTCACGATGTAAAATGGCTCTGGATCTCCAGGCAGTGCACCCCAGGAGCAGTGAGGGAGATAAAAAAAAAAAAAACAAGAGTGTTAAACATAGCAGAGGAGATATATAATCAAACCGTGATATGAAATTTAATGGACAGTCGAACTTACCTCCTGTGGATGATCTCCTTACTCACCAACTTGGCAGAGCTCTGCTGTAGTGAGCTCAGGTACTCCACAAAGAACTTTGCCTCGTTCCACAAGGCAATGTTGTCACGCCGCAGGTCGGTGGTGACAGTGTGGTACTTGAGGAATCTGTCAGAGGAAGGACAGGTATGTAAGTATCCATATGTATATGTACATAAACTTGTACATGCAGTCATGACAAAGACAATAGCGGGAGAAGTTCTTCCTCGAAGAAACAGATATGTAATACAACATATGCCTAAAATATAAAAACAAACCATGCTACCAACCTCTTCAGGCTCTTCATGTAGTTCACCTGAGTCTGCCTGGAGAGACCAGCCTCAGTCAGCTCCCGAAAGAAGAGCTTCGTCTTCTCCCTCTCCCTGACAAACTCAAGGGAAGGCTCTCCGGGGTTCACAAAAAACATGAACCTGCTGACGTTTTCCACCTGGAAAGAAAAATCAGCATTAGATATATCCATTGCTTAGAAAAAAATCCATTGCTTAGAAAAAATCCATTGTTTAGAAAAAGTGTATTTTTATGGGAGACCTCACCTCCTGCTTGAAATTCTCATTCAGGAGATCCTTCTCCAAGTATGTGGCGAAGCCCTTCAGGAGGGGATGGTCCAGGGAATGTTTCCTGTACAGTCCCTTCTCCTGCATCATCTGCCTGGAGGTCTGTGGCCATTGCACCTCCCGGGTACTGCCAAATGGAAAACACATTTCGTCATACAACTGCACATTCAACGTGTGGCTCACAAACAAAAGCAAAAGGTATCAGTGAAAGCTGTAAAACCGAGATAATCATACTTACACTTGAATGGTCTCGCCGCTGCTGTCACTGACAACAATGTCTTCTGACTGCTCACTTGCAGAGCTCTCCGGTCCCTGCGCGGTTGCACCAGCCACCACAGGAACACTGCTGGTCTGCGCCGCCACTGCTGGGAAGGGGATGTCAGTCACCACCATGTGCCGACGCTCCAGCTCCTGGACCAACCTTTCATAAATGATAAAAATAAATAAATTAAAAACTGTTAGTCAATTTCATACAGAAGAAAGATGTGAGGTGTGTAAAACAGGCTGAAGAGTTTTCCCACCAACCTGCCAAACGCATTAGTGTCATCCAAAATCTCCCGCAGGTGCCTGTAGCTGAAGACCCTGCCCCACTGCAGAAGTTCAAGGGAATTCTGCTTTTCCTTCTCCATCACTTCCTGGATGGCCTCTTTCGAAGACCTCTTCATGCACACCCTAGCCAGATGCACTGAGAGGCTTGGCTGTGTCTTCTTGCACACGGGGCAGAGCAGGAAATGCCTGCTGGAAGCACTGGGGATAAAAATACAATTAAAAAAGTCATAAATAAAGATTAGATTTGATTCATTACTTTTAGTTGAATAAAGAAACAGTCCAGTCATCATCAACACTGTTCGTTTCACAGTGGTTTGGATAAATAACATTTGCATATCCTTATGGCTCCTAGACTGAGTAAAGTACATAATCACAGCTATTGAAACATGTTGACTAATTACTTACATTTATATTAAAATATTATTTAATTAATTAAATTAAACTTAAGTTGCTTCAAAATATTGTTTTAGTTTTGTAATGGATGCAATTTAAGTTTTAACAATAGCAGTCAGTGGTCAGAGACTTTTGCACAGTGTCAGTAAAGTAGAACAAGTTTATCCACAATTTCTACAGATTCAAATGAAATAATAAATTGACCATAACTTACAACTTGGAAGCCATTCTTGAGAAGTTGTTCAACAAAAGATGAAATCTTCAACAGAATCTGGAGCTCTTGTCTCGCTGGAAGCAGAGGTAGAGTGACTTTACATGTGCAGGTCTCCTCTTAATATACCATTCTGACCGCGTCCCCCACCTCCGCCCCCCGTAGCCCCGCCCACCCCACCTTCAGTGTCACTGTGAGGGACACCTTGAAATTCAAATGTGAAAGAAAGTAACTTTTAAAAATGATAAGAACTGAATTTATATTTCTAAATAAAGTGATAAATCGATAGTGCAGTTGTAAAACTTCTGCACGACTTCGCCACCACATCACATTTATACTATATACTATAATATCATTTACCAGAACAACAGATCCCTTATGTTGCTGCTCATATACATTTGATTTATGTCTGTCTTTGCCATCTAAAGACCATGTTGTGACTCGGGCAACTTTAATATAAACTACTGGAGCTGAAATATTCTCAGTTTTACAATCCCTTGATTAATATGGAAGATCGTAATTTAATATAAACAGAATGGTAATAATGAAAGTTTGCTTTCTTGTCACAGTAATCTACCGCAACGCACCACATACCATCGGAAGGCTACTGCGATTCTGAGCAACACTGGCAATATGATCCATTTTTTTCGCCGCTATTACCCTGAAATTTCTGACTGAAATCGCTACCCCGCTCTAACGCACACTCGGACTCACCCACTCTTCGCAGCGAGCCAGCCTTAAAGGGCCCGGATCGCATTACAGATTGTAATACAGATTGTTCTAATCCGTACTGTTCTGACACAGGCAATACATAAAGTGACTACTCATATTAGCAGGAGGATAGGCTGAGTGTATAATGTTCCTAATATTTTGGTGTATTGCTCTTCATGCAATGGGGTTATCGGCATTACTGGTTGTAAAAAATAATAATGATAATTATAATAAAATATTTGATACATTTATCTGACTCAATCTTTTTTTTCTACGTATATATGTGATCTCAGCGCAATTGTTGTGTTATTATTGGGGGATGGCTATCCCTGCATGTGCATCACAGAGGTGCAAAACAGCCATTAAGGAAACAATAGCCCTGGGCTGGCAAGGCTATCCCAGGAATGTGTCCCCTCATCTCAGATGGAGATGTTCCCTGCTTGAGTAAATGACCTGCCTGATTGCAATGCTGATGACTCACAGGCTGAGTAATTTGTAACTAAATAGTTGGATTAAAAATATTTGCATCATTGTAATTTGTCCTTATTAGTGACTTTCAGTTGAATTCCAGTGATCATCTCCATTGTACAGTGCTCAATGCTTTGGATAAATGACATTTAAAATGAATATATAGGTCACTGATAAATGTGAATTATATATAAACATCCATGATGAATCTTGCAAGAAGTGAAATATTATTCCTGATGCATTAAATATATAAGGGCTTGTGTGTGTGTTTGTTTTAATTTAAAAGAATTAAAAATGTGACTTTGATACATTTAAGATAGAAGTCTGGTGGAGACACACACACACAGACAAACACAGACATATAAGGGAATTAAATTTTAAATGTGATTTTGAGCACCACTGAGGTAAGTGGTATGACAATTAATCACTAAAAAATAAAAATCACTAAAAACATAAAAGATAGAGTTCTGGTAGAGAGACATATGTGACCTGCATATATATATAAATAATTTAAAAATAATGTGCTTTGGATAGCCTTGCATGTGCATCACAGAGGTGCAAAACAGCCATTAAGGAAACAATAGCCCTGGGCTGGCAAGGCTATCCCAGGAATGTGTCCCCTCATCTCAGATGGAGATGTTCCCTGCTTGAGTAAATGACCTGCCTGATTGCAATGCTGATGACTCACAGGCTGAGTAATTTGTAACCAAATAGTTGGATTAAAAATATTTGCATCATTGTAATTTGTCCTTATTAGTGACTTTCAGTTGAATTCCAGTGATCATCTCCATTGTTCAGTGCTCAATGCTTTGGATAAATGACATTTAAAATGAATATATAGGTCACTGATAAATGTGAATTATATATAAACATCCATGATGAATCTTGCAAGCAGTGAAATATTATTCCTGATGCATTACATATATAAGGGTTTGTGTGTGTTTGTTTTAATTTAAAGCAATTTAAAATGTGATTTTGATATATTTAACATAGAAGTCTGCTGGAGAGACACACACACACACATTTGATGCTGCTGCAGATCAGGCCTGACCAGTTGGGCTATTTTTACTGAATACATTGCTTTGAAGTCTGTGATTTTACTATGGATATCTTGCTAATTCCCTTGCAAACTGTAAAATGAAAGCATGATTCCTTTCAGGCATCTGTACTGATTGTCAGGCCCTTCCAAAGTCTGTGTCCCCTCATCTCAGATGCTGATGTTAACAGCTTGAGTAAATGACCTGTGGGTCATTATACACATTATATATGTGTATAAAATATATTTATACACATCAGGATGGCCCACCCGAAGCTGCAAAGTGCAGACAAGTGTACAGCCTACCCTACATAGTGCACTACGTTTACTTTGTTTGTACCATGAGTTCTGTCTTTGCACCTTATCTGTTTGTCACTATCTGCAGACATCGTAACACTGTCTGGCTCTTGTTCCGAAAAAACATTATCAAAATAAGGAAAAAAAGAATATTTAAAGAAGACAAAAAAAACATCCAAAGGGAAAAAACTTAACAAAAAAAACAATATCCGAAGAAGAAGGAAAAACATCCAAAGGGAAAAAAGAAGAACTGAAGGGCCAACGAGGTAGGGGGAAATACAAATTTCGCTGCGTTGGAGTGCCAAGCTGTGAAAGACATTTGGCCAGAAGCCAAGGTAAGTGTTGTACCTGTTATTTTAAAAAAAGCAGTTTTCAAAATGCTGCTTTATAATCGTTTGAGATAGTCAGCCAGTGTGACAAGTGAAGGCGTTTTGAGTTTACCTACATAAAGTTTAATTTCTGTATTAGGGCATTGTCAGGAACAATGATGTGTTCATCGCCATGATGTGGTCAAAAAGCGATGCATTGAATCTTAGAAACATTTGTGATTTTTCAAACGATGCTTTTCGTTTTATTTAATCAGTAAAAGTTCCATCGGTTTTATATAGTACCCCTTGAAATATGTGTTCAGCTCATTTTCCGGGCATTTTACTAGAATGCATCCTGAGAAATACATACGCTCTGTTGCCTTCCCTTGGTGCCTTGACGTTTAGTGTTGAGTATAATTGTTGCAGTTGCTTTTGTTTATATTCCATGAGACCTGTCGGTGCTATGAGAAGTGTAATATACCCTTACCATACGCTATTGGAGCTGGAATTACCGCGGCTGCTGGCACCAAACTTGCCCTCCAATGGATCCTCGTTAAAGGATTTAAAGTGTACTCATTCTCATTACAGGGCCTCGAAAGAGTCCTGTATGGTTATTTTTCATCACTACCTCCCCGTGTCAGGAGTGGGTAATATATATATTGCTCTTGATCTAATAGGGCTATCGGCCTTACTGGTTGTAAAAAAAAGTATTGTGGTTGTCCCGATGTGTCTAGGAATATTATAGGCATTAAACACTATTCAAAAATGAGTACACCTGTTTTTTGATAGAAAGGTGTAACTTTATTGCACATTCATAAATATAATACAGAAACACAAAACAGAATAAAATGGGGCAAACTGAGGTACAGGGTTTCAGAGCCAGGAGAGCTCCAACCCCTCTCCCCTGAATGATGTCCTCTGCACCCCATAATCAAATAAAAAGTTCCTCCCCAACATTTATTTTTCTGACAGACAAAAATAAAATAATGTCCTGTCCCTCTGGCATGCTGTACAACCTTGGCCGGAGGTTGGCTTTTTTCCGTGAGTGATTAACCAGCCGGCCAAAAGTCTGTATGCCTGGGTGACAGGCACACTCTGGTGAATGGGCATCCACACACATGTGGATGCCCTGGCTGTTCCTAAAAAAAAAACATATAGCCGGATTCTTCTTCGTTTGTACTCTGATGAATTCGCTGGCCCTCAGTGGCTGTGACTACCGGCCCGTGGTAGTCACATACCACCTCACCAGCCTGGAACTGCCGGGTGGTGCAGACTCCCTTCCCCATCCCCGCAATGTCCGCCACAACAAGTCCCTTCCACTTCTGCCTGCGGATGAGGTCCTATATGTGGCTAGAATCAATGGCGGTGTTCACGGAGCCCACTGGTCTCCAGTCCTTGAGGACGCTGGCCGCGCTTGGAACGTTGCTTCTCCAGCCTTGGTTCCTGATCCAAGCGTCGACCCGGGACTCGGTGGGCTGCCGTCTGCCAAAGTGTGCTGTCAAGAACAAAGCAAATTGTTGTCAGTTAGGAAGACTATGTAGATAGGATTGCTTATCAGTAAAATGCTTTAAAAATTAGTACTACAAACAATACTCACAGAGGACATGCCGGACACGCATCCTCATCTGGGCCTTCAGCCAGCGCTCATAGAGCCGTCGCTGAAACTGGCCCGACTTCTGTGTCCGTACATTCTTATCTGGGACGTCGCCATCCAGGGTCACAGGGTTGGTTTGAAGTAGCTGATCGAATGCTGCCTGGACATCCATCTGCTGGTTGGACCCCATGGCAGCATCCCGTGCGGCGCCACGGGCAGAACAGCTGGATCCTTCTTCAGCAGAGTCAGCGCTGGGATAAAAAAACACAAACACACACAAATAAGTTTTACGGTTAGTGTTCAGTGGTGAGGACTTTGGTTGTGTGTCTTGATGTTGGTTGGTAAGTGTATTGACAAACGGAAAACATGCATACCTCGAGTCACCTGCCAGCTTCTTCAGCAGCTTACTGGCCAGCACCACATTCCGCGACTGCTTCATCCTATAGTGCTCGTCAGCTGTCGCAGTAGAATGTGTGAGGTAATCGGCCACCAAGGACTTCTGCTGGTCACTCAAGTCCTTGGTGGCCGTCTCAAAGATGCGCCGGGCCATCTGGCTGGTGACTGGATCCAGCTTGTATCTAAAATACAAAATGAATAAGAAATTCATTAATACGTTTCACACAACACCTGACAATGTGTATCTAGAGCAAATTATAGTGGGAATGAATCATGGTGATTAGCTGACTTTTGGTGTAGCCGGCTGAGGTCATTCGACGCATTGAAGATCGGCCGGCCTGCAGTGGAGACAAAGAACCATCCATCTCCTCCCTGGTCATCCGTCGTCATCCGGCTTCTCTTGGATGTCAGGAGCTGTGGCCGTACCCGGGTGAAGTAGATGTCGAACCACTGTTGGCAGAGGAAAACGACTTAATTTCTGCTTTTGAAATAAACGACAAAATAAATCTTTTCAAACTTGATATACTTACCGTCTCCTCCTCAGAGGACAGTGCAAACGTGGCCACTTGCTGCGCCGACGTCTTGTGCTCCTTCACCCCAATCACCGCATGGTCCGATTCGGTCCTGCTCCTGGCCATCCACTCCTCGACCTGCACAAGACAATGATGCCCCACTGATCAAAAAGAGAACCGGCAAAAAGGAAAAGTGGTGAAGACAAAAAAAAAAAAAAAAAGAGTAAAATACTTACGGTCATGTGCTCCACCACGCCTGGTCGCTGGAGATGTTTTAGAATGACCGTGGCCTCCAGGTAGTAGAGGACCAGGCAGCATTCCGCAGACTCCAGGGGCCTCTCCTCAGGATACACCTTGCCAAGGATTGCCAAGAAGTCGTTCTTGGCAGCCCTCAGCACGGCCCAGCAGTCCTCTGGACTGAGAGGGTCCTTCTCCGTGAGGACGGCATGTCTATGTGTGGGGGGAAAACAGAAGAATATTCCATTACTGTCAATCCTAATTAATACAATCCACATTTTAATGTGCTCACGATGTAAAATGGCTCTGGATCTCCAGGCAGGACACCACAGGAGCAGTGAGGGAGATAAAAAAAAAAACAAGAGTGTTAAACATAGCAGAGGAGATATATAATCAAACCGTGATATGAAATTTAATGGACAGTCGAACTTACCTCCTGTGGATGATCTCCTTACTCACCAACTTGGCAGAGCTCTGCTGTAGTGAGCTCAGGTACTCCACAAAGAACTTTGCCTCGTTCCACAAGGCAATGTTGTCACGCCGCAGGTCGGTGGTGACAGTGTGGTACTTGAGGAATCTGTCAGAGGAAGGACAGGTATGTAAGTATCCATATGTATATGTACATAAACTTGTACATGCAGTCATGACAAAGACAATAGCGGGAGAACTTCTTCCTCGAAGAAACAGATATGTAATACAACATATGCCTAAAATATAAAAACAAACCATGCTACCAACCTCTTCAGGCTCTTCATGTAGTTCACCTGAGTCTGCCTGGAGAGACCAGCCTCAGTCAGCTCCCGAAAGAAGAGCTTCGTCTTCTCCCTCTCCCTGACAAACTCAAGGGAAGGCTCTCCGGGGTTCACAAAAAACATGAACCTGCTGACGTTTTCCACCTGGAAAGAAAAATCAGCATTAGATATATCCATTGCTTAGAAAAAAATCCATTGCTTAGAAAAAATCCATTGTTTAGAAAAAGTGTATTTTTATGGGAGACCTCACCTCCTGCTTGAAATTCTCATTCAGGAGATCCTTCTCCAAGTATGTGGCGAAGCCCTTCAGGAGGGGATGGTCCAGGGAATGTTTCCTGTACAGTCCCTTCTCCTGCATCATCTGCCTGGAGGTCTGTGGCCATTGCACCTCCCGGGTACTGCCAAATGGAAAACACATTTCGTCATACAACTGCACATTCAACGTGTGGCTCACAAACAAAAGCAAAAGGTATCAGTGAAAGCTGTAAAACCGAGATAATCATACTTACACTTGAAAGGTCTCGCCGCTGCTGTCACTGACAACAATGTCTTCTGACTGCTCACTTGCAGAGCTCTCCGGTCCCTGCGCGGTTGCACCAGCCACCACAGGAACACTGCTGGTCTGCGCCGCCACTGCTGGGAAGGGGATGTCAGTCACCACCATGTGCCGACGCTCCAGCTCCTGGACCAACCTTTCATAAATGATAAAAATAAATAAATTAAAAACTGTTAGTCAATTTCATACAGAAGAAAGATGTGAGGTGTGTAAAACAGGCTGAAGAGTTTTCCCACCAACCTGCCAAACGCATTAGTGTCATCCAAAATCTCCCGCAGGTGCCTGTAGCTGAAGACCCTGCCCCACTGCAGAAGTTCAAGGGAATTCTGCTTTTCCTTCTCCATCACTTCCTGGATGGCCTCTTTCGAAGACCTCTTCATGCACACCCTAGCCAGATGCACTGAGAGGCTTGGCTGTGTCTTCTTGCACACGGGGCAGAGCAGGAAATGCCTGCTGGAAGCACTGGGGATAAAAATACAATTAAAAAAGTCATAAATAAAGATTAGATTTGATTCATTACTTTTAGTTGAATAAAGAAACAGTCCAGTCATCATCAACACTGTTCGTTTCACAGTGGTTTGGATAAATAACATTTGCATATCCTTATGGCTCCTAGACTGAGTAAAGTACATAATCACAGCTATTGAAACATGTTGACTAATTACTTACATTTATATTAAAATATAATTTAATTAATTAAATTAAACTTAAGTTGCTTCAAAATATTGTTTTAGTTTTGTAATGGATGCAATTTAAGTTTTAACAATAGCAGTCAGTGGTCAGAGACTTTTGCACAGTGTCAGTAAAGTAGAACAAGTTTATCCACAATTTCTACAGATTCAAATGAAATAATAAATTGACCATAACTTACAACTTGGAAGCCATTCTTGAGAAGTTGTTCAACAAAAGATGAAATCTTCAACAGAATCTGGAGCTCTTGTCTCGCTGGAAGCAGAGGTAGAGTGACTTTACATGTGCAGGTCTCCTCTTAATATACCATTCTGACCGCGTCCCCCACCTCCGCCCCCCGTAGCCCCGCCCACCCCACCTTCAGTGTCACTGTGAGGGACACCTTGAAATTCAAATGTGAAAGAAAGTAACTTTTAAAAATGATAAGAACTGAATTTATATTTCTAAATAAAGTGATAAATCGATAGTGCAGTTGTAAAACTTCTGCACGACTTCGCCACCACATCACATTTCCGTATACTATAATATCATTTACCAGAACAACAGATCCCATATGTTGCTGCTCATATACATTTGATTTATGTCTGTCTTTGCCATTTAAAGACCATGTTGTGACTCGGGCAACTTTAATATAAACTACTGGAGCTGAAATATTCTCAGTTTTACAATCCCTTGATTAATATGGAAGATCGTAATTTAATATAAACAGAATGGTAATAATGAAAGTTTGCTTTCTTGTCACAGTAATCTACCGCAACGCACCGCATACCATCGGAAGGCTACTGCGATTCTGAGCAACACTGGCAGGTAATTTCCAGCTTCTCTCTCTTCACTGGGTACGCTGTTGTTCCTTACCGCTCCATGGCTTGAAAACAGTCGCTCACAACACGAGCAGTCTTGTCCGCTTCTCTCGTCCCCGCCAGCGTCTCCTCTTTCCCGCCAGCGTCTCCTGCTCCCGCCCCTTTTCCCGATTGGTGGACATAACAGTACCCAATTAAAGTAAACGGAAACAGAATACAAAACAACATATGCGGTGCCTGCATCAGCGCAGCACATATATCATGTTCTATTCATACTATAAAAATAAAAAAAAGAATCGAACCCCGGATTACACCTGCATGTGCATCACAGAGGTGCAAAACAGCCATTAAGGAAACAATAGCCCTGGGCTGGCAAGGCTATCCCAGGAATGTGTCCCCTCATCTCAGATGGAGATGTTCCCTGCTTGAGTAAATGACCTGCCTGATTGCAATGCTGATGACTCACAGGCTGAGTAATTTGTAACTAAATAGTTGGATTAAAAATATTTGCATCATTGTAATTTGTCCTTATTAGTGACTTTCAGTTGAATTCCAGTGATCATCTCCATTGTACAGTGCTCAATGCTTTGGATAAATGACATTTAAAATGAATATATAGGTCACTGATAAATGTGAATTATATATAAACATCCATGATGAATCTTGTAAGAAGTGAAATATTATTTCTGATGCATTAAATATATAAGGGTTTGTGTGTGTGTTTGTTTTAATTTAAAAGAATTAAAAATGTGACTTTGATATATTTAAGATAGAAGTCTGGTGGAGACACACACACAGACAAACACACACATATAAGGGAATTAAATTTTAAATGTGATTTTGAGCACCACTGAGGTAAGTGGTATGACAATTAATCACTAAAAAATAAAAATCACTAAAAACATAAAAGATAGAGTACTGGTAGAGAGACATATGTGACCTGCATATATATATATAAATAATTAAAAAATAATGTGCTTTGGATAGCCCTGCATGTGCATCACAGAGGTGCAAAACAGCCATTAAGGAAACAATAGCCCTGGGCTGGCAAGGCTATCCCAGGAATGTGTCCCCTCATCTCAGATGGAGATGTTCCCTGCTTGAGTAAATGACCTGCCTGATTGCAATGCTGATGACTCACAGGCTGAGTAATTTGTAACCAAATAGTTGGATTAAAAATATTTGCATCATTGTAATTTGTCCTTATTAGTGACTTTCAGTTGAATTCCAGTGATCATCTCCATTGTTAAGTGCTCAATGCTTTGGATAAATGACATTTAAAATGAATATATAGGTCACTGATAAATGTGAATTATATATAAACATCCATGATGAATCTTGCAAGCAGTGAAATATTATTCCTGATGCTTTAAATATATAAGGGTTTGTGTGTGTTTGTTTTAATTTAAAATGCTGCTTTATAATCGTTTGAGATAGTCAGCCAGTGTGACAAGTGAAGGCGTTTTGAGTTTACCTACATAAAGTTTTATTTCTGTATTAGGGCATTGTCAGGAACAATGATGTGTTCATCGCCATGATGTGGTCAAAAAGCGATGCATTGAATCTTAGAAACATTTGTGATTTTTCAAACGATGCTTTTCGTTTTATTTAATCAGTAAAAGTTCCATCGGTTTTATATAGTACCCCTTGAAATATGTGTTCAGCTCATTTTCCGGGCATTTTACTAGAATGCATCCTGAGAAATACATACGCTCTGTTGCCTTTCCTTGGTGCCTTGACGTTTAGTGTTGAGTATAATTGTTGCAGTTGCTTTTGTTTATATTCCATGAGACCTGTCGGTGCTATGAGAAGTGTAATATACCCTTACCATACGCTATTGGAGCTGGAATTACCGCGGCTGCTGGCACCAAACTTGCCCTCCAATGGATCCTCGTTAAAGGATTTAAAGTGTACTCATTCTCATTACAGGGCCTCGAAAGAGTCCTGTATGGTTATTTTTCATCACTACCTCCCCGTGTCAGGAGTGGGTAATATATATATTGCTCTTGATCTAATAGGGCTATCGGCCTTACTGGTTGTAAAAAAAAGTATTGTGGTTGTCCCGATGTGTCTAGGAATATTATAGGCATTAAACACTATTCAAAAATGAGTACACCTGTTTTTTGATAGAAAGGTGTAACTTTATTGCACATTCATAAATATAATACAGAAACACAAAACAGAATAAAATGGGGCAAACTGAGGTACAGGGTTTCAGAGCCAGGAAAAAGTTCCTCCCCAACATTTATTTTTCTGACGGACAAAAATAAAATAATGTCCTGCCCCTCTGGCGTGCTGTACAACCTTGGCCGGAGGTTGGCTTTTTTCCGTGAGTGATTAACCAGCCGGCCAAAAGTCTGTATGCCTGGGTGACAGGCACACTCTGGTGAATGGGCATCCACACACATGTGGATGCCCTGGCTGTTCCTAAAAAAAAAACATATAGCCGCATTCTTCTTCGTTTGTACTCTGATGAATTCGCTGGCCCTCAGTGGCTGTGACTACCGGCCCGTGGTAGTCACATACCACCTCACCAGCCTGGAACTGCCGGGTGGTGCAGACTCCCTTCCCCATCCCCGCAATGTCCGCCACAACAAGTCCCTTCCACTTCTGCCTGCGGATGAGGTCCTATATGTGGCTAGAATCAATGGCGGTGTTCACGGAGCCCACTGGTCTCCAGTCCTTGAGGACGCTGGCCGCGCTTGGAACGTTGCTTCTCCAGCCTTGGTTCCTGATCCAAGCGTCGACCCGGGACTCGGTGGGCTGCCGTCTGCCAAAGTGTGCTGTCAAGAACAAAGCAAATTGTTGTCAGTTAGGAAGACTATGTAGATAGGATTGCTTATCAGTAAAATGCTTTAAAAATTAGTACTACAAACAATACTCACAGAGGACATGCCGGACACGCATCCTCATCTGGGCCTTCAGCCAGCGCTCATAGAGCCGTCGCTGAAACTGGCCCGACTTCTGTGTCCGTACATTCTTATCTGGGACGTCGCCATCCAGGGTCACAGGGTTGGTTTGAAGTAGCTGATCGAATGCTGCCTGGACATCCATCTGCTGGTTGGACCCCATGGCAGCATCCCGTGCGGCGCCACGGGCAGAACAGCTGGATCCTTCTTCAGCAGAGTCAGCGCTGGGATAAAAAAACACACACACACAAATAAGTTTTACGGTTAGTGTTCAGTGGTGAGGACTTTGGTTGTGTGTCTTGATGTTGGTTGGTAAGTGTATTGACAAACGGAAAACATGCATACCTCGAGTCACCTGCCAGCTTCTTCAGCAGCTTACTGGCCAGCACCACATTCCGCGACTGCTTCATCCTATAGTGCTCGTCAGCCGTCGCAGTAGAATGTGTGAGGTAATCGGCCACCAAGGACTTCTGCTGGTCACTCAAGTCCTTGGTGGCCGTCTCAAAGATGCGCCGGGCCATCTGGCTGGTGACTGGATCCAGCTTGTATCTAAAATACAAAATGAATAAGAAATTCATTAATACGTTTCACACAACACCTGACAATGTGTATCTAGAGCAAATTATAGTGGGAATGAATCATGGTGATTAGCTGACTTTTGGTGTAGCCGGCTGAGGTCATTCGACGCATTGAAGATCGGCCGGCCTGCAGTGGAGACAAAGAACCGTCCATCTCCTCCCTGGTCATCCGTCGTCATCCGGCTTCTCTTGGATGTCAGGAGCTGTGGCCGTACCCGGGTGAAGTAGATGTCGAACCACTGTTGGCAGAGGAAAACGACTTAATTTCTGCTTTTGAAATAAACGACAAAATAAATCTTTTCAAACTTGATATACTTACCGTCTCCTCCTCAGAGGACAGTGCAAACGTGGCCACTTGCTGCGCCGACGTCTTGTGCTCCTTCACCCCAATCACCGCATGGTCCGATTCGGTCCTGCTCCTGGCCATCCACTCCTCGACCTGCACAAGACAATGATGCCCCACTGATCAAAAAGAGAACCGGCAAAAAGGAAAAGTGGTGAAGACAAAAAAAAAAAAAAAAGAGTAAAATACTTACGGTCATGTGCTCCACCACGCCTGGTCGCTGGAGATGTTTTAGAATGACCGTGGCCTCCAGGTAGTAGAGGACCAGGCAGCATTCCGCAGACTCCAGGGGCCTCTCCTCAGGATACACCTTGCCAAGGATTGCCAAGAAGTCGTTCTTGGCAGCCCTCAGCACGGCCCAGCAGTCCTCTGGACTGAGAGGGTCCTTCTCCGTGAGGACGGCATGTCTATGTGTGGGGGGAAAACAGAAGAATATTCCATTACTGTCAATCCTAATTAATACAATCCACATTTTAATGTGCTCACGATGTAAAATGGCTCTGGATTTCCAGGCAGTGCACCCCAGGAGCAGTGAGGGAGATAAAAAAAAAAACAAGAGTGTTAAACATAGCAGAGGAGATATATAATCAAACCGTGATATGAAATTTAATGGACAGTCGAACTTACCTCCTGTGGATGATCTCCTTACTCACCAACTTGGCAGAGCTCTGCTGTAGTGAGCTCAGGAACTCCACAAAGAACTTTGCCTCGTTCCACAAGGCAATGTTGTCACGCCGCAGGTCGGTGGTGACAGTGTGGTACTTGAGGAATCTGTCAGAGGAAGGACAGGTATGTAAGTATCCATATGTATATGTACATAAACTTGTACATGCAGTCATGACAAAGACAATAGCGGGAGAACTTCTTCCTCGAAGAAACAGATATGTAATACAACATATGCCTAAAATATAAAAACAAACCATGCTACCAACCTCTTCAGGCTCTTCATGTAGTTCACCTGAGTCTGCCTGGAGAGACCAGCCTCAGTCAGCTCCCGAAAGAAGAGCTTCGTCTTCTCCCTCTCCCTGACAAACTCAAGGGAAGGCTCTCCGGGGTTCACAAAAAACATGAACCTGCTGACGTTTTCCACCTGGAAAGAAAAATCAGCATTAGATATATCCATTGCTTAGAAAAAAATCCATTGCTTAGAAAAAATCCATTGTTTAGAAAAAGTGTATTTTTATGGGAGACCTCACCTCCTGCTTGAAATTCTCATTCAGGAGATCCTTCTCCAAGTATGTGGCGAAGCCCTTCAGGAGGGGATGGTCCAGGGAATGTTTCCTGTACAGTCCCTTCTCCTGCATCATCTGCCTGGAGGTCTGTGGCCATTGCACCTCCCGGGTACTGCCAAATGGAAAACACATTTCGTCATACAACTGCACATTCAACGTGTGGCTCACAAACAAAAGCAAAAGGTATCAGTGAAAGCTGTAAAACCGAGATAATCATACTTACACTTGAAAGGTCTCGCCGCTGCTGTCACTGACAACAATGTCTTCTGACTGCTCACTTGCAGAGCTCTCCGGTCCCTGCGCGGTTGCACCAGCCACCACAGGAACACTGCTGGTCTGCGCCGCCACTGCTGGGAAGGGGATGTCAGTCACCACCATGTGCCGACGCTCCAGCTCCTGGACCAACCTTTCATAAATGATAAAAATAAATAAATTAAAAACTGTTAGTCAATTTCATACAGAAGAAAGATGTGAGGTGTGTAAAACAGGCTGAAGAGTTTTCCCACCAACCTGCCAAACGCATTAGTGTCATCCAAAATCTCCCGCAGGTGCCTGTAGCTGAAGACCCTGCCCCACTGCAGAAGTTCAAGGGAATTCTGCTTTTCCTTCTCCATCACTTCCTGGATGGCCTCTTTCGAAGACCTCTTCATGCACACCCTAGCCAGATGCACTGAGAGGCTTGGCTGTGTCTTCTTGCACACGGGGCAGAGCAGGAAATGCCTGCTGGAAGCACTGGGGATAAAAATACAATTAAAAAAGTCATAAATAAAGATTAGATTTGATTCATTACTTTTAGTTGAATAAAGAAACAGTCCAGTCATCATCAACACTGTTCGTTTCACAGTGGTTTGGATAAATAACATTTTCATATCCTGATGGCTCCTAGACTGAGTAAAGTACATAATCACAGCTATTGAAACATGTTGACTAATTACTTACATTTATATTAAAATATAATTTAATTAATTAAATTAAACTTAAGTTGCTTCAAAATATTGTTTTAGTTTTGTAATGGATGCAATTTAAGTTTTAACAATAGCAGTCAGTGGTCAGAGACTTTTGCACAGTGTCAGTAAAGTAGAACAAGTTTATCCACAATTTCTACAGATTCAAATGAAATAATAAATTGACCATAACTTACAACTTGGAAGCCATTCTTGAGAAGTTGTTCAACAAAAGATGAAATCTTCAACAGAATCTGGAGCTCTTGTCTCGCTGGAAGCAGAGGTAGAGTGACTTTACATGTGCAGGTCTCCTCTTAATATACCATTCTGACCGCGTCCCCCACCTCCGCCCCCCGTAGCCCCGCCCACCCCACCTTCAGTGTCACTGTGAGGGACACCTTGAAATTCAAATGTGAAAGAAAGTAACTTTTAAAAATGATAAGAACTGAATTTATATTTCTAAATAGAGTGATAAATCGATAGTGCAGTTGTAAAACTTCTGCACGACTTCGCCACCACATCACATTTATACTATATACTATAATATCATTTACCAGAACAACAGATCCCTTATGTTGCTGCTCATATACATTTGATTTATGTCTGTCTTTGCCATTTAAAGACCATGTTGTGACTCGGGCAACTTTAATATAAACTACTGGAGCTGAAATATTCTCTGTTTTACAATCCCTTGATTAATATCGTAATTAAGATCGTAATTTAATATAAACAGAATGGTAATAATGAAAGTTTGCTTTCTTGTCACAGTAATCTACCGCAACGCACCGCATACCATCGGAAGGCTACTGCGATTCTGAGCAACACTGGCAATATGATCCATTTTTTTCGCCGCTATTACCCTGAAATTTCTGACTGAAATCGCTACCCCGCTCTAACGCACACTCGGACTCACCCACTCTTCGCAGCGAGCCAGCCTTAAGGGGCCCGGATCGCATTACAGATTGTAATACAGATTGTTCTAATCCGTACTGTTCTGACACAGGCAATACATAAAGTGACTACTCATATTAGCAGGAGGATAGGCTGAGTGTATAATGTTCCTAATATTTTGGTGTATTGCTCTTCATGCAATGGGGCTATCGGCATTACTGGTTGTAAAAAATAATAATGATAATTATAATAAAATATTTGATACATTTATCTGACTCAATCTTTTTTTTCTACGTATATATGTGATCTCAGCGCAATTGTTGTGTTATTATTGGGGGATGGCTATCCCTGCATGTGCATCACAGAGGTGCAAAACAGCCATTAAGGAAACAATAGCCCTGGGCTGGCAAGGCTATCCCAGGAATGTGTCCCCTCATCTCAGATGGAGATGTTCCCTGCTTGAGTAAATGACCTGCCTGATTGCAATGCTGATGACTCACAGGCTGAGTAATTTGTAACTAAATAGTTGGATTAAAAATATTTGCATCATTGTAATTTGTCCTTATTAGTGACTTTCAGTTGAATTCCAGTGATCATCTCCATTGTACAGTGCTCAATGCTTTGGATAAATGACATTTAAAATGAATATATAGGTCACTGATAAATGTGAATTATATATAAACATCCATGATGAATCTTGCAAGAAGTGAAATATTATTCCTGATGCAATAAATATATAAGGGTTTGTGTGTGTGTTTGTTTTAATTTAAAAGAATTAAAAATGTGACTTTGATATATTTAAGATAGAAGTCTGATGGAGACACACACACACAGACAAACACACACATGTAAGGGAATTAAATTTTAAATGTGATTTTGAGCACCACTGAGGTAAGTGGTATGACAATTAATCACTAAAAAATAAAAATCACTAAAAACATAAAAGATAGAGTTCTGGTAGAGAGACATATGTGACCTGCATATATATATATATATATATATATATATATATATATATATATATATATATATATATATAAATAATTAAAAAATAATGTGCTTTGGATAGCCCTGCATGTGCATCACAGAGGTGCAAAACAGCCATTAAGGAAACAATAGCCCTGGGCTGGCAAGGCTATCCCAGGAATGTGTCCCCTCATCTCAGATGGAGATGTTCCCTGCTTGATTAAATGACCTGCCTGATTGCAATGGTGATGACTCACAGGCTGAGTAATTTGTAACCAAATAGTTGGATTAAAAATATTTGCATCATTGTAATTTGTCCTTATTAGTGACTTTCAGTTGAATTCCAGTGATCATCTCCATTGTTCAGTGCTCAATGCTTTGGATAAATGACATTTAAAATGAATATATACAGTAGGTCACTGATAAATGTGAATTATATATAAACATCCATGATGAATCTTGCAAGCAGTGAAATATTATTCCTGATGCATTACATATATAAGGGTTTGTGTGTGTTTGTTTTAATTTAAAGCAATTTAAAATGTGATTTTGATATATTTAACATAGAAGTCTGCTGGAGAGACACACACACACACATTTGATGCTGCTGCAGATCAGGCCTGACCAGTTGGGCTATTTTTACTGAATACATTGCTTTGAAGTCTGTGATTTTACTATGGATATCTTGCTAATTCCCTTGCAAACTGTAAAATGAAAGCATAAGAACATAAGAACATAAGAACATAAGAACTATACAAACGAGAGGAGGCCATTCGGCCCATCAAGCTCGCTTGGGGAGAACTAAACTAATAGCTCAGAGTCGTTAAAATCTTATCTAGCTCTGATTTAAAGGAACCCAAGGATTCAGCTTGCACTACATTATCAGGAAGGGTATTCCATACTCTGACTACACGCTGCGTAAAGAAGTGCTTCCTTAAATCCAGCTTGAAATGTTCTCCCGCTAATTTCCACCTATGGCCACGAGTTTGTGTATTTAAACTAATGCTGAAGTAACTATTTGGTTGAACAGCATCCAAACCTGTTAGAATCTTATATACCTGGATCATGTCCCCCCTCAATCTCCTTTGCTTGAGACTGAACAGATTTAGCTCAAGTAACCGTTCCTCGTATGACATTCCTCTAAGACCAGGAATCATTTTTGTGGCCCTACGCTGCACCTTTTCTAAGGCCACAATGTCCTTTTTAAGATATGGTGACCAAACCTGCACACAATATTCTAGGTGAGGTCTCACCAAGGAATTGTATAATCTTAGCATTACCTCCCTTGACTTAAACTCCACACACCTGGAGATATACCCCAACATCCTATTGGCCTTTTTTATTGCTTCCCCACACTGGCGAGAATGGGACATGGAAGCATCAACATACACACCAAGGTCTTTCTCATGATCAGCTACCTTTATTTCAGTGACACCCATGAAATACCTGTACTTTATATTTCTGCTCCCTAGATGGAGTACCTTACATTTATCGACGTTAAATTTCATCTGCCAGGTATCGGCCCAGTCACTAATTAAATCAAGATCCCGCTGTAGCTGCTGAGCCACTAATTCAGTATCTGCTACACCACCCACCTTGGTGTCATCTGCAAATTTCACCAGTTTACTGTATATATTGGTATCCATATCATTTATGTAAATTAGGAACAATAGTGGTCCTAAAATCGAACCCTGCGGTACCCCACTATGAACGCAAGCCCACTGTGACATTGTGCCTCTTATAACTACTCGCTGTTTCCTATCTGTTAACCAGTTATCAATCCAGGTCGCTACGGTACCTAAAATACCAGTCGCTTTGAGTTTAAGTAGGAGCCTCTTGTGGGGGACAACTTCAAAAGCCTTTTGGAAATCTAAGTAGATGACATCATAGGCCTTCTTATCATCAACTTCCTGAGTAGCTTCCTCAAAAAACTCCAACAGATTTGTTAAACAGGATCTACCTCTTCTAAATCCATGCTGGCTATCCCGCAAAATGTTATTGGAGTCCAGGTAATCTATCATTTTCTCTTTGATTATAGCCTCCATAACTTTACCAGTTATACAAGTTAGACTGATTGGCCTATAGTTAGACAAATTACTTCTATCCCCTTTTTTGAAAATAGGCGTTATGAAGGCGTGCTTCCAATCAGAAGGTACCACACCTTCAGATAAGGATTTTTGAAACAGTAAAGTTAAGGGTCGGCAAATAATATCCCTCATCTCTTTTAACACTATAGGTAAGATGCCATCAGGGCCCTGTGATTTATTTATTTTGAGCTTAGCTAGGCTTTGCAAAACATCTGCTTCAGTTATATATATATTAGCTATAGACAATGCTGGATAGGTAATAACTGGTAAATTACTAAGGTCCTCAACAGTGAATACCCGTGCAAAACTATCATTGAACTCATTTGCTATATCAATGTCGTTTACTATTATAAGACCCTTACTATCCTGCAGATTAGTAATTTCAGGTTTTAGAGCTCTTTTAGAGTTAAAATACTGGAAGAAACTTTTAACGTCATCCTTAGCTTCCAATGCAACCATCCTTTCGACATTTCTTTTAGCTCGTCTAATATCATTTTTTAACTCAGCCTGTAGACTTAGATATTCCTGCTTAATTCTGTCATCATCAGTTAATTTCCATTGCTGGAACAAAGCCCTTTTCCTCCTTACTTTATGCTTTATATCCCTAGTAAACCACCTAGGTTGCAATTTCCTAGATTTATTCTTGCTGGAAACAGGTATGAAGTCCTCTTGCACTTGCAATAATGTGCTTTTAAAAAATTCCCAGGCCTCTTCAACAGTTTTGTTATTTAACTGCATCCAGTTCACAGTTTCTAGTTTTAGTCTCATACACTTAAAGTCAGCCTTCCTAACATTATATATTTTTGATTTGGACTTAGCTCTTCGAACACTAAACTGAACCTCAAATTTGACCATGTTATGATCGCTACTGTCAAGTGGTTCTAAAACGTCTAATTTACCAATCCTGTCCTGGTTATTAGAGAGAACAAGATCAAGAATGGCATCTCCCCTGGTAGGGGTGTTAACAAACTGAGTAAAAAAACAATCCTGTACTAATTCCACCATCTCCAGTTCATTTTCTGAAGAGCCAGTGACGATGTCCCACTGCATTCCTGGTAGATTAAAATCACCCATAACTACCACATCATTTTTATTGCTCATAGTCCTAATCTCACTGTATAACAATCTGCTTTCCTCAGCAGCTATATTAGGTGTTCTGTAACAAACACCGACAATTAGGCTATTTGAGTTTTTAGCATCTAATTTTACCCATATTGCTTCCGTAGTTTTATTTATATCAGTAAGTTCCCTTGCCTGCAAGTTTTCCTTTACATATACTGCAACACCACCTCCCTTTTTCCCTATACGATCCTTACGGAACAACGTGTAACCATCCATATTATATTCTTGTCCATCCTTTTCACTCAACCACGTTTCAGTTATTCCTATAATATCATAAGAGTCCGATGAGATAAAAGCCTCTAAATCATGAATTTTATTCCTAATACTTCTGGCGTTTAAATACAGACAACAAAGGGTAGGCCTATTACAGTGCCCACTTACAATATGATTATTTGGGGCTTTCCGTTTCACCCCACTGACATAGTTAACTAACCTCCCTGCCCCCCCAGTCCCTAGTTTAAACATTCCTCAACGACTCTACACATACGCCTCCCCAATACACTGGTTCCCCTCTGGTTCAGGTGCAACCCATCCGGCTTGAACAGGTCCCACCTGTTCCAGAAGGTCCTCCAATGCCCCATAAACCTAAACCCCTCTTTCCTACACCATCCTTTTAGCCACGCATTTAATTTCCTTATCTCAGCTAACTTAGCCTGACTTGCACGTGGCACGGGGAGTATTTCAGAGAATACCACCGTGGACGTTCTGCTTCTAAGCTTATTGGCGACTTCTATAAATTTATCCTGCAGAACAGCCCTTCTACCCTTGCCTATGTCGTTGGTGCCAACATGCACCACGACAACTGGATCCACCCCAGCTGGGGCCAAAAGCTTATCCACACGATCTGGAAGGTCTCCTACCTGGGCACCAGGCAGGCAAGACACCGTACGGGACCCTCTATCACGCGTGCACACATAACTGTCTACTCCCCTAATAATGGAATCCCCCACTACCACAACCTCCCTCTTCCTGGGGGGAGGGGGCTCCTCAGTGCCCAAGGGCCCACCTGCCTCCCCAGTCCGTTCCGGCTCTAAAGCTGGAAGAACCTGAAACCTGTTCGACACAGTCACCTCAGGTGATGCCGCCTCTGCAACGTGTGTACGCCCTTTCCTGCGTCTACGACCTACGGTCACCCAGCTCTCTCGACCTCTCTGCTCTTCATTCTCCCCCCTCCCGGCTAGTGGCGTACACACCTTCTCCCTAAAAGGCATATTAACTTGCTCCTCTAACTCACTGTTAAATGCAATAAAGTGCCGAGTACACTAAAATAAGTTACTTGGGTTGAAACGGAACTTAATTATTATTTTTATTTAAAATTTTAAATCCGATAAATTTACTACTACTTACCAAAATAACTTCTGCTTGAACCAAGTATGAACTAAAAACAAAACGAAATCGAAATTGCTCTTGGGAGGTTGAAAAACCACAAAAACCCCCTCACAGCAGGCTACTGCCGGAGCGGGGAAAAAAGTGGAAAATGTCCTCCCGGCCCCGACTGGCGACCGAGCAAAGCTCAGGAGCAACTGTCCTTTTCTGGCGCTGAGTAACGTTACCGACGTTAGATATTATTAGCTATTTCGCCCCGCCGGTGTTTTTTACGGAGTTAAACGCGAACAGAAAACGCAGCTCACTGCCCGTAACAATCGCGCTGTTAATAAACAGACAGGACAGACAAGCACTCACGCCGACCAAAATAAGAACAATAAATAGAAATTTATTGATTCCTTTCAGGCATCTGTTTCAGGCATCTGTACTGATTGTCAGGCCCTTCCAAAGTCTGTGTCCCCTCATCTCAGATGCTGATGTTAACAGCTTGAGTAAATGACCTGTGGGTCATTATACACATTATATATGTGTATAAAATATATTTATACACATCAGGATGGCCCACCCGAAGCTGCAAAGTGCAGACAAGTGTACAGCCTACCCTACATAGTGCACTACGTTTACTTTGTTTGTACCATGAGTTCTGTCTTTGCACCTTATCTGTTTGGCACTATCTGCAGACATCGTAACACTGTCTGGCTCTTGTTCCGAAAAAACATTATCAAAAGAAGGAAAAAAAGAATATTTAAAGAAGACAAAAAAAACATCCAAAGGGAAAAAAGAAGAACTGAAGGGCCAACGAGGTAGGGGGAAATACAAATTTCGCTGCGTTGGAGTGCCAAGCTGTGAAAGGCATTTGGCCAGAAGCCAAGGTAAGTGTTGTACCTGTTATTTTAAAAAAGCAGTTTTCAAAATGCTGCTTTATAATCGTTTGAGATAGTCAGCCAGTGTGACAAGTGAAGGCGTTTTGAGTTTACCTACATAAAGTTTTATTTCTGTATTAGGGCATTGTCAGGAACAATGATGTGTTCATCGCCATGATGTGGTCAAAAAGCGATGCATTGAATCTTAGAAACATTTGTGATTTTTCAAACGATGCTTTTCGTTTTATTTAATCAGTAAAAGTTCCATCGGTTTTATATAGTACCCCTTGAAATATGTCTTCAGCTCATTTTCCGGGCATTTTACTAGAATGCATCCTGAGAAATACATACGCTCTGTTGCCTTTCCTTGGTGCCTTGACGTTTAGTGTTGAGTATAATTGTTGCAGTTGCTTTTGTTTATATTCCATGAGACCTGTCGGTGCTATGAGAAGTGTAATATACCCTTACCATACGCTATTGGAGCTGGAATTACCGCGGCTGCTGGCACCAAACTTGCCCTCCAATGGATCCTCGTTAAAGGATTTAAAGTGTACTCATTCTCATTACAGGGCCTCGAAAGAGTCCTGTATGGTTATTTTTCATCACTACCTCCCCGTGTCAGGAGTGGGTAATATATATATTGCTCTTGATCTAATAGGGCTATCGGCCTTACTGGTTGTAAAAAAAAGTATTGTGGTTGTCCCGATGTGTCTAGGAATATTATAGGCATTAAACACTATTCAAAAATGAGTACACCTGTTTTTTGATAGAAAGGTGTAACTTTATTGCACATTCATAAATATAATACAGAAACACAAAACAGAATAAAATGGGGCAAACTGAGGTACAGGGTTTCAGAGCCAGGAAAAAGTTCCTCCCCAACATTTATTTTTCTGACGGACAAAAATAAAATAATGTCCTGCCCCTCTGGCGTGCTGTACAACCTTGGCCGGAGGTTGGCTTTTTTCCGTGAGTGATTAACCAGCCGGCCAAAAGTCTGTATGCCTGGGTGACAGGCACACTCTGGTGAATGGGCATCCATACACATGTGGATGCCCTGGCTGTTCCTAAAAAAAAAACATATAGCCGGATTCTTCTTCGTTTGTACTCTGATGAATTCGCTGGCCCTCAGTGGCTGTGACTACCGGCCCGTGGTAGTCACATACCACCTCACCAGCCTGGAACTGCCGGGTGGTGCAGACTCCCTTCCCCATCCCCGCAATGTCCGCCACAACAAGTCCCTTCCACTTCTGCCTGCGGATGAGGTCCTATATGTGGCTAGAATCAATGGCGGTGTTCACGGAGCCCACTGGTCTCCAGTCCTTGAGGACGCTGGCCGCGCTTGGAACGTTGCTTCTCCAGCCTTGGTTCCTGATCCAAGCGTCGACCCGGGACTCGGTGGGCTGCCGTCTGCCAAAGTGTGCTGTCAAGAACAAAGCAAATTGTTGTCAGTTAGGAAGACTATGTAGATAGGATTGCTTATCAGTAAAATGCTTTAAAAATTAGTACTACAAACAATACTCACAGAGGACATGCCGGACACGCATCCTCATCTGGGCCTTCAGCCAGCGCTCATAGAGCCGTCGCTGAAACTGGCCCGACTTCTGTGTCCGTACATTCTTATCTGGGACGTCGCCATCCAGGGTCACAGGGTTGGTTTGAAGTAGCTGATCGAATGCTGCCTGGACATCCATCTGCTGGTTGGACCCCATGGCAGCATCCCGTGCGGCGCCACGGGCAGAACAGCTGGATCCTTCTTCAGCAGAGTCAGCGCTGGGATAAAAAAACACACACACACAAATAAGTTTTACGGTTAGTGTTCAGTGGTGAGGACTTTGGTTGTGTGTCTTGATGTTGGTTGGTAAGTGTATTGACAAACGGAAAACATGCATACCTCGAGTCACCTGCCAGCTTCTTCAGCAGCTTACTGGCCAGCACCACATTCCGCGACTGCTTCATCCTATAGTGCTCGTCAGCCGTCGCAGTAGAATGTGTGAGGTAATCGGCCACCAAGGACTTCTGCTGGTCACTCAAGTCCTTGGTGGCCGTCTCAAAGATGCGCCGGGCCATCTGGCTGGTGACTGGATCCAGCTTGTATCTAAAATACAAAATGAATAAGAAATTCATTAATACGTTTCACACAACACCTGACAATGTGTATCTAGAGCAAATTATAGTGGGAATGAATCATGGTGATTAGCTGACTTTTGGTGTAGCCGGCTGAGGTCATTCGACGCATTGAAGATCGGCCGGCCTGCAGTGGAGACAAAGAACCGTCCATCTCCTCCCTGGTCATCCGTCGTCATCCGGCTTCTCTTGGATGTCAGGAGCTGTGGCCGTACCCGGGTGAAGTAGATGTCGAACCACTGTTGGCAGAGGAAAACGACTTAATTTCTGCTTTTGAAATAAACGACAAAATAAATCTTTTCAAACTTGATATACTTACCGTCTCCTCCTCAGAGGACAGTGCAAACGTGGCCACTTGCTGCGCCGACGTCTTGTGCTCCTTCACCCCAATCACCGCATGGTCCGATTCGGTCCTGCTCCTGGCCATCCACTCCTCGACCTGCACAAGACAATGATGCCCCACTGATCAAAAAGAGAACCGGCAAAAAGGAAAAGTGGTGAAGACAAAAAAAAAAAAAAGAGTAAAATACTTACGGTCATGTGCTCCACCACGCCTGGTCGCTGGAGATGTTTTAGAATGACCGTGGCCTCCAGGTAGTAGAGGACCAGGCAGCATTCCGCAGACTCCAGGGGCCTCTCCTCAGGATACACCTTGCCAAGGATTGCCAAGAAGTCGTTCTTGGCAGCCCTCAGCACGGCCCAGCAGTCCTCTGGACTGAGAGGGTCCTTCTCCGTGAGGACGGCATGTCTATGTGTGGGGGGAAAACAGAAGAATATTCCATTACTGTCAATCCTAATTAATACAATCCACATTTTAATGTGCTCACGATGTAAAATGGCTCTGGATCTCCAGGCAGTGCACCCCAGGAGCAGTGAGGGAGATAAAAAAAAACAAGAGTGTTAAACATAGCAGAGGAGATATATAATCAAACCGTGATATGAAATTTAATGGACAGTCGAACTTACCTCCTGTGGATGATCTCCTTACTCACCAACTTGGCAGAGCTCTGCTGTAGTGAGCTCAGGTACTCCACAAAGAACTTTGCCTCGTTCCACAAGGCAATGTTGTCACGCCGCAGGTCGGTGGTGACAGTGTGGTACTTGAGGAATCTGTCAGAGGAAGGACAGGTATGTAAGTATCCATATGTATATGTACATAAACTTGTACATGCAGTCATGACAAAGACAATAGCGGGAGAACTTCTTCCTCGAAGAAACAGATATGTAATACAACATATGCCTAAAATATAAAAACAAACCATGCTACCAACCTCTTCAGGCTCTTCATGTAGTTCACCTGAGTCTGCCTGGAGAGACCAGCCTCAGTCAGCTCCCGAAAGAAGAGCTTCGTCTTCTCCCTCTCCCTGACAAACTCAAGGGAAGGCTCTCCGGGGTTCACAAAAAACATGAACCTGCTGACGTTTTCCACCTGGAAAGAAAAATCAGCATTAGATATATCCATTGCTTAGAAAAAAATCCATTGCTTAGAAAAAATCCATTGTTTAGAAAAAGTGTATTTTTATGGGAGACCTCACCTCCTGCTTGAAATTCTCATTCAGGAGATCCTTCTCCAAGTATGTGGCGAAGCCCTTCAGGAGGGGATGGTCCAGGGAATGTTTCCTGTACAGTCCCTTCTCCTGCATCATCTGCCTGGAGGTCTGTGGCCATTGCACCTCCCGGGTACTGCCAAATGGAAAACACATTTCGTCATACAACTGCACATTCAACGTGTGGCTCACAAACAAAAGCAAAAGGTATCAGTGAAAGCTGTAAAACCGAGATAATCATATTTACACTTGAAAGGTCTCGCCGCTGCTGTCACTGACAACAATGTCTTCTGACTGCTCACTTGCAGAGCTCTCCGGTCCCTGCGCGGTTGCACCAGCCACCACAGGAACACTGCTGGTCTGCGCCGCCACTGCTGGGAAGGGGATGTCAGTCACCACCATGTGCCGACGCTCCAGCTCCTGGACCAACCTTTCATAAATGATAAAAATAAATAAATTAAAAACTGTTAGTCAATTTCATACAGAAGAAAGATGTGAGGTGTGTAAAACAGGCTGAAGAGTTTTCCCACCAACCTGCAAAACGCATTAGTGTCATCCAAAATCTCCCGCAGGTGCCTGTAGCTGAAGACCCTGCCCCACTGCAGAAGTTCAAGGGAATTCTGCTTTTCCTTCTCCATCACTTCCTGGATGGCCTCTTTCGAAGACCTCTTCATGCACACCCTAGCCAGATGCACTGAGAGGCTTGGCTGTGTCTTCTTGCACACGGGGCAGAGCAGGAAATGCCTGCTGGAAGCACTGGGGATAAAAATACAATTAAAAAAGTCATAAATAAAGATTAGATTTGATTCATTACTTTTAGTTGAATAAAGAAACAGTCCAGTCATCATCAACACTGTTCGTTTCACAGTGGTTTGGATAAATAACATTTGCATATCCTGATGGCTCCTAGACTGAGTAAAGTACATAATCACAGCTATTGAAACATGTTGACTAATTACTTACATTTATATTAAAATATAATTTAATATATTAAATTAAACTTAAGTTGCTTCAAAATATTGTTTTAGTTTTGTAATGGATGCAATTTAAGTTTTAACAATAGCAGTCAGTGGTCAGAGACTTTTGCACAGTGTCAGTAAAGTAGAACAAGTTTATCCACAATTTCTACAGATTCAAATGAAATAATAAATTGACCATAACTTACAACTTGGAAGCCATTCTTGAGAAGTTGTTCAACAAAAGATGAAATCTTCAACAGAATCTGGAGCTCTTGTCTCGCTGGAAGCAGAGGTAGAGTGACTTTACATGTGCAGGTCTCCTCTTAATATACCATTCTGACCGCGTCCCCCACCTCCGCCCCCCGTAGCCCCGCCCACCCCACCTTCAGTGTCACTGTGAGGGACACCTTGAAATTCAAATGTGAAAGAAAGTAACTTTTAAAAATGATAAGAACTGAATTTATATTTCTAAATAAAGTGATAAATCGATAGTGCAGTTGTAAAACTTCTGCACGACTTCGCCACCACATCACATTTCCGTATACTATAATATCATTTACCAGAACAACAGATCCCTTATGTTGCTGCTCATATACATTTGATTTATGTCTGTCTTTGCCATTTAAAGACCATGTTGTGACTCGGGCAACTTTAATATAAACTACTGGAGCTGAAATATTCTCTGTTTTACAATCCCTTGATTAATATGGAAGATCGTAATTTAATATAAACAGAATGGTAATAATGAAAGTTTGCTTTCTTGTCACAGTAATCTACCGCAACGCACCGCATACCATCGGAAGGCTACTGCGATTCTGAGCAACACTGGCAATATGATCCATTTTTTTCGCCGCTATTACCCTGAAATTTCTGACTGAAATCGCTACCCCGCTCTAACGCACACTCGGACTCACCCACTCTTCGCAGCGAGCCAGCCTTAAAGGGCCCGGATCGCATTACAGATTGTAATACAGATTGTTCTAATCCGTACTGTTCTGACACAGGCAATACATAAAGTGACTACTCATATTAGCAGGAGGATACGCTGAGTGTATAATGTTCCTAATATTTTGGTGTATTGCTCTTCATGCAATGGGGCTATCGGCATTACTGGTTGTAAAAAATAATGATAATTATAATAAAATATTTGATACATTTATCTGACTCAATCTTTTTTTTCTACGTATATATGTGATCTCAGCGCAATTGCTGTGTTATTATTGGGGGATGGCTATCCCTGTGTAGCGCCCCCGTCGGCCCTCTATGGGGTCGTACACTGCATTAACACTAACCGGGGGCCCTGGTTTCGTTCGTCCTCTCCTTTCCTTATGCGTTGCGATCTAATCAGAGCCTGTGCTAAGCCAGCATAGGCTAAATTCGGTGCAATCTTCTCCGCAATACACAATGACGCAGTTAACTTTAAAACATTTACTAAATTACACTAATCGACACCAAACATAATACATTCAAACATATTCAAAAACAACAACAAATATACAATAACCCTCAGTCCGGTAGTCCATCAAACACTTAAATATGAAGAAAATTAAAGCAAAAGATCGTGGCAGGCCTGGTTGATGCTTGAGTCCGTAGTGACCACAAACGGAAAAATGGCCGCTTCACTCTGAAGAGCAAAAACAAAATAAATAAAATAATATGCCTACCAGTCCACCCAATTTCAGGCGTGCTCCAAATCCTGGAGTAAGCAATATTTTTCTTTCGTCCCACAGTCTTTCCCTCCTGTAGGGCGAATTTATTCTCCCTCTCCGAAGCGCTGTGCTGGTGATTCGCCGCTGTCCGCAGCTTATGTCGAGCCCCTCGCAAGACGAGCAGTCCTGCGACTCCCGCTCCAGCCAGCTTCTCTCTCTTCACTGGGTACGCTGTTGTTCCTTACCGCTCCATGGCTTGAAAACAGTCGCTCACAAGACGAGCAGTCTTGTCCGCTTCTCTCGTCCCCGCCAGCGTCTCCTCTTTCCCGCCAGCGTCTCCTGCTCCCGCCCCTTTTCCCGATTGGTGGACATAACAGTACCCAATTAAAGTAAACGGAAACAGAATACAAAACAACATATGCGGTGCCTGCATCAGCGCAGCACATATATCATGTTCTATTCATACTATAAAAATAAAAAAAAGAATCGAACCCCGGATTACACCTGCATGTGCATCACAGAGGTGCAAAACAGCCATTAAGGAAACAATAGCCCTGGGCTGGCAAGGCTATCCCAGGAATGTGTCCCCTCATCTCAGATGGAGATGTTCCCTGCTTGAGTAAATGACCTGCCTGATTGCAATGCTGATGACTCACAGGCTGAGTAATTTGTAACTAAATAGTTGGATTAAAAATATTTGCATCATTGTAATTTGTCCTTATTAGTGACTTTCAGTTGAATTCCAGTGATCATCTCCATTGTACAGTGCTCAATGCTTTGGATAAATGACATTTAAAATGAATATATAGGTCACTGATAAATGTGAATTATATATAAACATCCATGATGAATCTTGCAAGAAGTGAAATATTATTCCTGATGCATTAAATATATAAGGGTTTGTGTGTGTGTTTGTTTTAATTTAAAAGAATTAAAAATGTGACTTTGATATATTTAAGATAGAAGTCTGATGGAGACACACACACACAGACAAACACACACATGTAAGGGAATTAAATTTTAAATGTGATTTTGAGCACCACTGAGGTAAGTGGTATGACAATTAATCACTAAAAAATAAAAATCACTAAAAACATAAAAGATAGAGTTCTGGTAGAGAGACATATGTGACCTGCATATATATATATATATATATATATATATATATATAAATAATTAAAAAATAATGTGCTTTGGATAGCCCTGCATGTGCATCACAGAGGTGCAAAACAGCCATTAAGGAAACAATAGCCCTGGGCTGGCAAGGCTATCCCAGGAATGTGTCCCCTCATCTCAGATGGAGATGTTCCCTGCTTGAGTAAATGACCTGCCTGATTGCAATGCTGATGACTCACAGGCTGAGGAATTTGTAACTAAATAGTTGGATTAAAAATATTTGCATCATTGTAATTTGTCCTTATTAGTGACTTTCAGTTGAATTCCAGTGATCATCTCCATTGTTCAGTGCTCAATGCTTTGGATAAATGACATTTAAAATGAATATATAGGTCACTGATAAATGTGAATTATATATAAACATCCATGATGAATCTTGCAAGCAGTGAAATATTATTCCTGATGCATTACATATATAAGGGTTTGTGTGTGTTTGTTTTAATTTAAAGCAATTTAAAATGTGATTTTGATATTATTTAACATAGAACTCTGCTGGAGAGACACACACACACACATTTGATGCTGCTGCAGATCAGGCCTGACCAGTTGGGCTATTTTTACTGAATACATTGCTTTGAAGTCTGTGATTTTACTATGGATATCTTGCTAATTCCCTTGCAAACTGTAAAATGAAAGCATGATTCCTTTCAGGCATCTGTTTCAGGCATCTGTACTGATTGTCAGGACCTTCCAAAGTCTGTGTCCCCTCATCTCAGATGCTGATGTTAACAGCTTGAGTAAATGACCTGTGGGTCATTATACACATTATATATGTGTATAAAATATATTTATACACATCAGGATGGCCCACCCGAAGCTGCAAAGTGCAGACAAGTGTACAGCCTACCCTACATAGTGCACTACGTTTACTTTGTTTGTACCATGAGTTCTGTCTTTGCACCTTATCTGTTTGGCACTATCTGCAGACATCGTAACACTGTCTGGCTCTTGTTCCGAAAAAACATTATCAAAAGAAGGAAAAAAAGAATATTTAAAGAAGACAAAAAAAACATCCAAAGGGAAAAAAACTTAACAAAAAAAACAATATCCGAAGAAGAAGGAAAAACATCCAAAGGGAAAAAAGAAAAACTGAAGGGCCAACGAGGTAGGGGGAAATACAAATTTCGCTGCGTTGGAGTGCCAAGCTGTGAAAGGCATTTGGCCAGAAGCCAAGGTAAGTGTTGTACCTGTTATTTTAAAAAAGCAGTTTTCAAAATGCTGCTTTATAATCGTATGAGATAGTCAGCCAGTGTGACAAGTGAAGGCGTTTTGAGTTTACCTACATAAAGTTTTATTTCTGTATTAGGGCATTGTCAGGAACAATAATGTGTTCATCGCCATGATGTGGTCAAAAAGCGATGCATTGAATCTTAGAAACATTTGTGATTTTTCAAACGTTGCTTTTCGTTTTATTTAATCAATAAAAGTTCCATCGGTTTTATATAGTACCCCTTGAAATATGTCTTCAGCTCATTTTCTGGGAATTTTACTAGAATGCATCCTGAGAAATACATACGCTCTGTTGCCTTTCCTTGGTGCCTTGACGTTTAGTGTTGAGTATAATTGTTGCAGTTGCTTTTGTTTATATTCCATGAGACCTGTCGGTGCTATGAGAAGTGTAATATACCCTTACCATACGCTATTGGAGCTGGAATTACCGCGGCTGCTGCCACCAAACTTGCCCTCCAATGGATCCTCGTTAAAGGATTTAAAGTGTACTCATTCTCATTACAGGGCCTCGAAAGAGTCCTGTATGGTTATTTTTCATCACTACCTCCCTGTGTCAGGAGTGGGTAATATATATATTGCTCTTGATCTAATAGGGCTATCGGCCTTACTGGTTGTAAAAAAAAGTATTGTGGTTGTCCCGATGTGTCTAGGAATATTATAGGCATTAAACACTATTCAAAAATGAGTACACCTGTTTTTTGATAGAAAGGTGTAACTTTATTGCACATTCATAAATATAATACAGAAACACAAAACAGAATAAAATGGGGCAAACTGAGGTACAGGGTTTCAGAGCCAGGAAAAAGTTCCTCCCCAACATTTATTTTTCTGACGGACAAAAATAAAATAATGTCCTGCCCCTCTGGCGTGCTGTACAACCTTGGCCGGAGGTTGGCTTTTTTCCGTGAGTGATTAACCAGCCGGCCAAAAGTCTGTATGCCTGGGTGACAGGCACACTCTGGTGAATGGGCATCCACACACATGTGGATGCCCTGGCTGTTCCTAAAAAAAAAACATATAGCCGGATTCTTCTTCGTTTGTACTCTGATGAATTCGCTGGCCCTCAGTGGCTGTGACTACCGGCCCGTGGTAGTCACATACCACCTCACCAGCCTGGAACTGCCGGGTGGTGCAGACTCCCTTCCCCATCCCCGCAATGTCCGCCACAACAAGTCCCTTCCACTTCTGCCTGCGGATGAGGTCCTATATGTGGCTAGAATCAATGGCGGTGTTCACGGAGCCCACTGGTCTCCAGTCCTTGAGGACGCTGGCCGCGCTTGGAACGTTGCTTCTCCAGCCTTGGTTCCTGATCCAAGCGTCGACCCGGGACTCGGTGGGCTGCCGTCTGCCAAAGTGTGCTGTCAAGAACAAAGCAAATTGTTGTCAGTTAGGAAGACTATGTAGATAGGATTGCTTATCAGTAAAATGCTTTAAAAATTAGTACTACAAACAATACTCACAGAGGACATGCCGGACACGCATCCTCATCTGGGCCTTCAGCCAGCGCTCATAGAGCCGTCGCTGAAACTGGCCCGACTTCTGTGTCCGTACATTCTTATCTGGGACGTCGCCATCCAGGGTCACAGGGTTGGTTTGAAGTAGCTGATCGAATGCTGCCTGGACATCCATCTGCTGGTTGGACCCCATGGCAGCATCCCGTGCGGCGCCACGGGCAGAACAGCTGGATCCTTCTTCAGCAGAGTCAGCGCTGGGATAAAAAAACACACACACACAAATAAGTTTTACGGTTAGTGTTCAGTGGTGAGGACTTTGGTTGTGTGTCTTGATGTTGGTTGGTAAGTGTATTGACAAACGGAAAACATGCATACCTCGAGTCACCTGCCAGCTTCTTCAGCAGCTTACTGGCCAGCACCACATTCCGCGACTGCTTCATCCTATAGTGCTCGTCAGCCGTCGCAGTAGAATGTGTGAGGTAATCGGCCACCAAGGACTTCTGCTGGTCACTCAAGTCCTTGGTGGCCGTCTCAAAGATGCGCCGGGCCATCTGGCTGGTGACTGGATCCAGCTTGTATCTAAAATACAAAATGAATAAGAAATTCATTAATACGTTTCACACAACACCTGACAATGTGTATCTAGAGCAAATTATAGTGGGAATGAATCATGGTGATTAGCTGACTTTTGGTGTAGCCGGCTGAGGTCATTCGACGCATTGAAGATCGGCCGGCCTGCAGTGGAGACAAAGAACCGTCCATCTCCTCCCTGGTCATCCGTCGTCATCCGGCTTCTCTTGGATGTCAGGAGCTGTGGCCGTACCCGGGTGAAGTAGATGTCGAACCACTGTTGGCAGAGGAAAACGACTTAATTTCTGCTTTTGAAATAAACGACAAAATAAATCTTTTCAAACTTGATATACTTACCGTCTCCTCCTCAGAGGACAGTGCAAACGTGGCCACTTGCTGCGCCGACGTCTTGTGCTCCTTCACCCCAATCACCGCATGGTCCGATTCGGTCCTGCTCCTGGCCATCCACTCCTCGACCTGCACAAGACAATGATGCCCCACTGATCAAAAAGAGAACCGGCAAAAAGGAAAAGTGGAGAAGACAAAAAAAAAAAAAGAGTAAAATACTTACGGTCATGTGCTCCACCACGCCTGGTCGCTGGAGATGTTTTAGAATGACCATGGCCTCCAGGTAGTAGAGGACCAGGCAGCATTCCGCAGACTCCAGGGGCCTCTCCTCAGGATACACCTTGCCAAGGATTGCCAAGAAGTCGTTCTTGGCAGCCCTCAGCACGGCCCAGCAGTCCTCTGGACTGAGAGGGTCCTTCTCCGTGAGGACGGCATGTCTATGTGTGGGGGGAAAACAGAAGAATATTCCATTACTGTCAATCCTAATTAATACAATCCACATTTTAATGTGCTCACGATGTAAAATGGCTCTGGATCTCCAGGCAGGACACCCCAGGAGCAGTGAGGGAGATAAAAAAAAAACAAGAGTGTTAAACATAGCAGAGGAGATATATAATCAAACCGTGATATGAAATTTAATGGACAGTCGAACTTACCTCCTGTGGATGATCTCCTTACTCACCAACTTGGCAGAGCTCTGCTGTAGTGAGCTCAGGTACTCCACAAAGAACTTTGCCTCGTTCCACAAGGCAATGTTGTAACGCCGCAGGTCGGTGGTGACAGTGTGGTACTTGAGGAATCTGTCAGAGGAAGGACAGGTATGTAAGTATCCATATGTATATGTACATAAACTTGTACATGCAGTCATGACAAAGACAATAGCGGGAGAACTTCTTCCTCGAAGAAACAGATATGTAATACAACATATGCCTAAAATATAAAAACAAACCATGCTACCAACCTCTTCAGGCTCTTCATGTAGTTCACCTGAGTCTGCCTGGAGAGACCAGCCTCAGTCAGCTCCCGAAAGAAGAGCTTCGTCTTCTCCCTCTCCCTGACAAACTCAAGGGAAGGCTCTCCGGGGTTCACAAAAAACATGAACCTGCTGACGTTTTCCACCTGGAAAGAAAAATCAGCATTAGATATATCCATTGCTTAGAAAAAAATCCATTGCTTAGAAAAAATCCATTGTTTAGAAAAAGTGTATTTTTATGGGAGACCTCACCTCCTGCTTGAAATTCTCATTCAGGAGATCCTTCTCCAAGTATGTGGCGAAGCCCTTCAGGAGGGGATGGTCCAGGGAATGTTTCCTGTACAGTCCCTTCTCCTGCATCATCTGCCTGGAGGTCTGTGGCCATTGCACCTCCCGGGTACTGCCAAATGGAAAACACATTTCGTCATACAACTGCACATTCAACGTGTGGCTCACAAACAAAAGCAAAAGGTATCAGTGAAAGCTGTAAAAGCGAGATAATCATACTTACACTTGAAAGGTCTCGCCGCTGCTGTCACTGACAACAATGTCTTCTGACTGCTCACTTGCAGAGCTCTCCGGTCCCTGCGCGGTTGCACCAGCCACCACAGGAACACTGCTGGTCTGCGCCGCCACTGCTGGGAAGGGGATGTCAGTCACCACCATGTGCCGATGCTCCAGCTCCTGGACCAACCTTTCATAAATGATAAAAATAAATAAATTAAAAACTGTTAGTCAATTTCATACAGAAGAAAGATGTGAGGTGTGTAAAACAGGCTGAAGAGTTTTCCCACCAACCTGCCAAACGCATTAGTGTCATCCAAAATCTCCCGCAGGTGCCTGTAGCTGAAGACCCTGCCCCACTGCAGAAGTTCAAGGGAATTCTGCTTTTCCTTCTCCATCACTTCCTGGATGGCCTCTTTCGAAGACCTCTTCATGCACACCCTAGCCAGATGCACTGAGAGGCTTGGCTGTGTCTTCTTGCACACGGGGCAGAGCAGGAAATGCCTGCTGGAAGCACTGGGGATAAAAATACAATTAAAAAAGTCATAAATAAAGATTAGATTTGATTCATTACTTTTAGTTGAATAAAGAAACAGTCCAGTCATCATCAACACTGTTCGTTTCACAGTGGTTTGGATAAATAACATTTGCATATCCTGATGGCTCCTAGACTGAGTAAAGTACATAATCACAGCTATTGAAACATGTTGACTAATTACTTACATTTATATTAAAATATAATTTAATATATTAAATTAAACTTAAGTTGCTTCAAAATATTGTTTTAGTTTTGTAATGGATGCAATTTAAGTTTTAACAATAGCAGTCAGTGGTCAGAGACTTTTGCACAGTGTCAGTAAAGTAGAACAAGTTTATCCACAATTTCTACAGATTCAAATGAAATAATAAATTGACCATAACTTACAACTTGGAAGCCATTCTTGAGAAGTTGTTCAACAAAAGATGAAATCTTCAACAGAATCTGGAGCTCTTGTCTCGCTGGAAGCAGAGGTAGAGTGACTTTACATGTGCAGGTCTCCTCTTAATATACCATTCTGACCGCGTCCCCCACCTCCGCCCCCCGTAGCCCCGCCCACCGCACCTTCAGTGTCACTGTGAGGGACACCTTGAAATTCAAATGTGAAAGAAAGTAACTTTTAAAAATGATAAGAACTGAATTTATATTTCTAAATAGAGTGATAAATCAATAGTGCAGTTGTAAAACTTCTGCACGACTTCGCCACCACATCACATTTCCGTATACTATAATATCATTTACCAGAACAACAGATCCCATATGTTGCTGCTCATATACATTTGATTTATGTCTGTCTTTGCCATTTAAAGACCATGTTGTGACTTGGGCAACTTTAATATAAACTACTGGAGCTGAAATATTCTCAGTTTTACAATCCCTTGATTAATATGGAAGATCGTAATTTAATATAAACAGAATGGTAATAATGAAAGTTTGCTTTCTTGTCACAGTAATCTACCGCAACGCACCGCATACCATCGGAAGGCTACTGCGATTCTGAGCAACACTGGCAATATGATCCATTTTTTTCGCCGCTATTACCCTGAAATTTCTGACTGAAATCGCTACCCCGCTCTAACGCACACTCGGACTCACCCACTCTTCGCAGCGAGCCAGCCTTAAAGGGCCCGGATCGCATTACAGATTGTAATAGATTGTTCTAATCCGTACTGTTCTGACACAGGCAATACATAAAGTGACTACTCATATTAGCAGGAGGATACGCTGAGTGTATAATGTTCCTAATATTTTGGTGTATTGCTCTTCATGCAATGGGGCTATCGGCATTACTGGTTGTAAAAAATAATAATGATAATTATAATAAAATATTTGATACATTTATCTGACTCAATCTTTTTTTTCTACGTATATATGTGATCTCAGCGCAATTGTTGTGTTATTATTGGGGGATGGCTATCCCTGCATGTGCATCACAGAGGTGCAAAACAGCCATTAAGGAAACAATAGCCCTGGGCTGGCAAGGCTATCCCAGGAATGTGTCCCCTCATCTCAGATGGAGATGTTCCCTGCTTGAGTAAATGACCTGCCTGATTGTGTGGCCTAGCGATCTATAATACCCCTTTCTTCCCCTATGAGTAGCCGACTACGCCACCCCAGGGACACTGCCCTGGGGACCCTAACACCCCAACCCTCAAAACAGCACACAGGTTCGAATCACCGGAAAGGGCCAGAGACGCGAGCCAGTAAAAGTTATGTGTTTTATTACATTCAATGCAAAGGTTCAGTAGTCCACACCATAAATCTAAAACCCCGTAGGCGCTCAATCCCTGCCATCAACCCCGCACCCGGCGTAATACACCAACACCGGTGACTTTACAGCACACGGGTGACGTCCACCATACACCAGGCGGGTGCTGCGCAAGGCTACTAGCCCTGAAACACAGATGAGGGAACAAGACACCAGGTTAGTAGGGTACCGCCGCTTTCCGTTACCCCGCTAGGCCTGCTTAACCGCCCCCAAGATAAATACAAAATCACAATCAAAATAAATTAACAAACCAAGGCACACAAATAATTAAACATGCAATAAAATAAAGCATACCAAAACAACCAAAATACAAAATCTTGAGGCAGTATATGCATGGACTAGATGCCGCAATCGGCAGCGGAATAGCAGCACTCCGAGCAACTCCTGGCACCAAAGTCCCGCTCTGGCCACCCCACGAATCCACGTTCTCCACAGGATGCACAGATGTCGATCGCTGGTAACCAGACAGACAAAACAGCGGCGAGGTCCACGTTCCCCAGTAAACCTGCAATATATTAAAATACTTACAGGCCACGCTAACAACTAAATACCCCGCTAATCTCCCCGACATACATACCACCAACCGGAAGACTTAAACCACTGCTGGGGCTGCCTTCACCACCTCCCCAACAGCAACAGGACGCATCTCCCCAGCGGCATGCATTTCACCAACCATGCGATCAATATACCGCAACCAATGGCTCAGGGATGGTTACGGAAACCAATTAACCCCCTGCCCACTCACAGCACAGCTGCTGCTTCCACCGCCAGCAACAGGAACTGCGTCAGCACCATACCTACCCGAATCCACCCTCTATATAGCGCTAAGCCCCACCCAAAACACAGGGGAACCAATAGGGCAAAGGGATCAATTTTCCCCACTTGGCTACATTCCACCCCCGCCCTTTGCATTGTCGCCCCGGCAATGAACAATACTAACCCTGGAAAGACTGGTCAACTCCAAGGTCGAAACAACCCCATCACTGACTGCAAACTAACATCCGGTGGCCCACCCGGATCATTCACTGGGGCCCCCGCTGCCCGTGGCAAATGATGAATGTTAGAGTGCTGTCCAGCAGTAGGCCGAGTGGTCCTTCGTACAGCTCCCCTACCTGGCACCCCCCCAGAGACACTTACCGAAGTCAGCGGGGGAACTCCCTCCCCTCCTACTTGCCTGCCAATCACCGAGGACCCAGTAGCACCTAACCCTACTAACTCCACAGGCGCTCCTGGGGCCTCAACCATCCGCAGACACCAGTCCCCCATCTCAACTTCCCTCTCTAAAGGGGAAGAAACCACTTCCTCCTCAGGAATCTCCACAGGGGCACCTACCCCAGGTTCTGCTTGGACTTGGGCCTTCAAAAGACTACGATGTACCTGTCTAGTCTTAGTCAAATCTTCAACTGGTGCAATTGTATATACCGAGCCACCCTCTCGTGGGGCTCGCACCACCTGATACAACTTTGAACTCCACACATCTTGAATTTTATGCCTGCCCCTAACCCCACAATCCCGCAGATACACTACTTGACCATCCACTAAGGGAGAACCTCGCACACGACAATCATGCGCCGTCTTACGTCGGTCCGCTGCTGCTCTCAGTCGGTCCTTAGCCCCTTCAAAAGCCACCAGGAGTCTAGTCTGATGTTCCACCACCCATTCCTGAACTGTCCCGGGCTTGGGCTCAGGAACCCGCCCAAGCAGAAAATCCACGGGTAACCAGGGTTCCTGCCCAAACATCAGGAAATGAGGGGCCTCTCCGGTTGCCTGATGAGGTGTGGTGTTATAACAAAAGAGCAACTGAGGTAAACAAGACACCCAATCCCTCTTCCGAGAAGGTGGCAGAGCACGCAACAAATTGTGCAGAGTGCGGTTAAACCGCTCACACTGACCATTACCTTCTGGGTGGTATGGAGTTGTCCGTGACTTCTCCACCTGATACAGCTGGCACAATTGCCGAATGATTCCACTTTCAAAGCTCCGGCCTTGGTCGGAATGCAACCGACTGGGAACCCCGAACTTGTAAAACCATTCGTTCACCAGTACCTGAGCCACCGTTGAAGCACGCTGGTCCCGAGTGGGCACTGCCTGTGTAAACTTACTAAACACATCTGTCATTACGAGAACACTCTCATACCCACCCTTAGAGGGCTCCAAAGATGTAAAATCCATGGCTAAGATTTCATTAGGGCGCGAGGCCACCAAGTGGCCCCAAAAACTCTGCACCACTGGTTGCGAGTCCTTGGCCACCTGACACCGTTCACACTCCTGACACCAACGGGTCACCTCCGCGAACATACCTGGCCAATAACAGCGCTGCCGTATCAGCTCAAGGGTGCGCTCGATACCCTGGTGGCCATGTGCCTGATGTAACTGAACGAAAACCTGCCAACGCAACACTGTCGGCACCACAAGCTGAAAAATGGGCTCTTTTCCAGCCGGCGACAAAACCCGACGATGTAAAACCCCATCCTTCATCACCAACCGCTCCCACTGACGCAGCAGTGTAAGGACAGGCTTAGTGAGCTGCTGGCGCTCCTCTAAAGAGGGGCGTTTCTGCCGTGTCCAGAAAGCCATCGCTGTCCGCAGCTCTATATCTGCTCCCTGCAAAGCAGCCAGATCTACCAAGTTAGAGCAAGGAAGTGCGGAAACCATTGCTTGTATAGCCACAGACTCCAAGCGCAAAGCAGCCTGCAAAGCCTGCGGAAAAGCCGTACCGAAGGCTGCCAAAACCCCTTCCTCAGGTTCCAGACAATACTGTCGCGACAGTGCATCTGCATTTTGATTAACTCGGCCTGACCGGTACTTGATCTCAAAATCAAAGATCGCCAACTGTGACGCCCACCGCTGCTCCGTAGCCCCAAGTTTAGCACTCAATAGGTAACTAAGTGGATTATTGTCTGTATAAATAACACACTTGTTCCCCAAAAGATATTCCCGGAACTTCTCCACCATTGCCCACCTGAGTGCCACAAACTCCAGCTTCATGGAGCTATAGTTAGACATATTGCGTTCCGGGGGGCGAAGAGTACGGCTCGCATAAGCTATCGGTCTCACCTTACCATCCTGCTCCTGGGAGAGGATGGCCCCCAATCCACAATGACTGGCATCCACCTCTAGAATGAAGGGAAGAGAGAAATCTGCATAGGCTAACACCGGTGCCCGGGTAAGCTTATCCTTAAGGGCCTCAAAACTCTGCTCACACTCTCCGGTCCAAGCAGCCATGAAATTACCAGCAAGGGCCCTCCGATGTTTGGTGCCCGCTACTTCAGCCACCAGTCGATGGAGTGGAGCAGCTAACTTAGCAAAACCTTCCACAAAACGCCGGTAATAGCTAGCGAACCCCAAAAAAGACCGTAGCTCTGACACTGCAGTGGGTCGGCGCCAATTAGCCACGGCATCGATCTTACTGGGATCCGTAGCCACCCCCTGGTTTGAGATGACATGGCCCAAATACCTTACCTCCTGCTGGAAGAAGACACACTTCTCTAATTTAGCCTTGAGTCCCTCCTGCTGTAACCGCTCCAACACCAGTTCCAACCGCTGCAAGTGCTGGGACACACTAGATGAAAACACTACAATGTCATCCAAGTACAGAAGCAGGGACTGACACTGCTGGTCCCCGAACAACCGTTCCATGAGACGCTGGAAGGTACTCGGAGCATTACATAAGCCAAAAGGCATCCGATTCCATTCAAACAATCCAAAGGGTGTGCAGAAAGCAGTCTTAGCCTTATCACCCTCCGCCACCGGTACCTGATTGTATCCACTGGCCAGATCTAAGGTGGAAAACCACCTGGCCCCTGTCAATGCATCCAACGACTCCTCGATACGAGGAAGAGGAAATGCATCTTTACGAGTCTTGCTGTTAAGAAGGCGGTAGTCTACACATAACCGCAAACTACCATCCTTCTTCTTCACCAGCACAATCGGGGAAGCGTATGGACTACTACTTTCCCGAATAATCTGTGCCTCCAGCAGCTGATGGATATGCGTCTTAACTGCCTCATACTCCGAAGGTGGAATACGACGGTAGCGTTGTCTTACTGGAACCTCATCCACCAACGGAATGCTATGCGTCAATAGACTTGTACACCCCAGGTCCCTGTCATGACTGGCAAAAACAGACCCATACCGACACAACAAAGACCTCACCTGGGTCTGTTCACTCTCTGTCAACCCTGGCAACTCTAGCTGACTGATCGAATCCAATCCGGACATAGAGGCAGTCTGAGCAGCAACCAACGCTGCTTCAATCGGCTCCTCCGTAACACCAGGGGGTAAGTCGACCATATGGACTTGACTCAAGTGACCTATAGGCGTCCTTGAAAAGAGCAGAACATCTGACTTCCCCACATTAACGACTGGGATATACGCCATACCCCCCACTACCCGCACTAAGGAAACAGACGCCAGTAACCCCGCGGGCAGCCCGGACTCTGGGGGTTCATAAAGCACTGACTGACCTGCCAGATGTTCAGCACAGGTAACAGCAACCAGCTTCATAGAGCCCCCGGGAACACGACAAGCACCCTTCCCCCGCACCCGTACCTTAGATAGCTGATGTTGACTCCGCTGAGTTGATACTGCATGACACTGCTGAAGGGCCTGCACAAGGCCACCATCAGCCCCGGACACTGAGGGTTGACTGAACAACTCAGCCCCATGCTGCCCAAATAATTCCTCATAACACCTACTAATCACGTTCATCCCTAACACTCCTGGAACCTGGGGAGGCAGAGGACCTGGAGGGTCCTTAACAACCAACACCCCACAACGTGGGATCACTGTACCCCCCCAATTCTACATCAAGCTCCAAATACCCCAAATATGGAATAGCCAGCCCATTCGCTGCCCGCAGTTGCAGCCAATGGCAGGACTGAAGACGAGCGGGACCCCCTAGCTCGAAATGCTCCCTAAAAAAAACTCTCCCGCATGGTCGATACCATGGACCCAGTATCCAGTAAACAGGAAACCGGAATACCCTGTATCACCACCTCTATATTGGGGCACTTTGACATCAACCTAAACCGGGGACTTCCCCGACTCGGTACAACTTCTGGGCCCACATCAGCCCCAACCGCACAGGGACCCAACAGTGCGGTGGGCGCTAGTTTTCCGACTGCTTAGGACCTTGGGTCCTAGCGTCCCCAGGCAGTACTGGACGAGGAGGAACCCTCTCCCTCTCACACTCCCTAGCATAGTGGCCCGGTTGATGACATCGACGACATATCACCTGGGCCCTGGAGGAGGAATGACCATGCTGGCTCTGCAAAGCTTGCAAGTTTTGGGCCAGTTGACTGAGCTGGTCCTGTTGTCGCTTTACCAACTCCTTAAGCTCCCCCAAGTCAGCCACCCAAGACCGACTGGGACTATTAACGGAGGCCCCATGCACCCCATACTGAATACCACTCACCTCAGGGAATGAGTAACTACGCCCCCGAGTAACACTAGGCGTACCCTCCCGTTCCCACCTAATCGCTTCACTGCGAGCATCCAACAAGGTAGCAGTAGGCTGATGTCGCACAAACCGTTTCAGCTCCCGGCGCAATGCCCCATCCCTCACGTATTCAATAAACTGGTCACGCAACAGAACCTCCGCATTGGGCACCGCACCAGGGGCAGCTTGGGTAACCTTCCCCATCAAACTCAGCAAAGCTAAGGAAAACTCCTGCAACCCTTCCCCCTCCTGCTGGCGCCTGGAGAAGAAGGCCTCCTGTAAGGCCACGTAAGACTGTTTGCACCCATACAATTCCTGCAAGATGGCAATAATCCTCTCTGGGTTTTCCCTGTCCTCCCGGGGCCGATATTTAATTTCTTCCCTAGCCTCCCCTTCCAGATGGTCCATCATAAAGAGGGCCTGGTCAGCAAAGGCTATTTGACGGGCCCGAATGCAGGCTTGAACCTCCTCCACCCACTCATATATACTGAGCCCTAACCTACCCCTAAACATGGGGCATTTCCTGTCCCTAGAAAACAACACCACTCGCTCGACCCCAGGAGCCATGGCCCCAGCCGCAAGGGACACACCCCAAAGATTAGACAGTCCCACGGTACTGCCCGATGGCCTATCAACCACCCTATCTTGCTGCAACCACTCATTCTCCGCTTCCAGCCGCGCAACCTGCTCGCGCAATTGCCGCAGTTCCTCATCCATAATGGACCCGATGGAAAACTCCCTAACCAACCGATAAAGCCCTCAATCAACTACCACCTAATTGGACCTGCCGCTGTCTTGTCTGTCAACCAACCACTAAGCTGAAACACGTCTCCACCCTTGTTCCAGTGATCCTGCCGACTACGCCAGAATGTGGCCTATACCACTGCTGGGGCTGCCTTCACCACCTCCCCAACAGCAACAGGACGCATCTCCCCAGCGGCATGCATTTCCCCAACCATGCGATCAATATACCGCAACCAATGGCTAAGGGATGGTTACGGAAACCAATTAACCCCCTGCCCACTCACAGCACAGCTGCTGCTTCCACCGCCAGCAACAGGAACTGCGTCAGCACCATACCTACCCGAATCCACCCTCTATATAGCGCTAAGCCCCACCCAAAACACAGGGGAACCAATAGGGCAAAGGGATCAATTTTCCCCACTTGGCTACAATTGCAATGCTGATGACTCACAGGCTGAGTAATTTGTAACTAAATAGTTGGATTAAAAATATTTGCATCATTGTAATTTGTCCTTATTAGTGACTTTCAGTTGAATTCCAGTGATCATCTCCATTGTACAGTGCTCAATGCTTTGGATAAATGACATTTAAAATGAATATATAGGTCACTGATAAATGTGAATTATATATAAACATCCATGATGAATCTTGCAAGAAGTGAAATATTATTCCTGATGCATTAAATATATAAGGGTTTGTGTGTGTGTTTGTTTTAATTTAAAAGAATTAAAAATGTGACTTTGATATATTTAAGATAGAAGTCTGGTGGAGACACACACACACAGACAAACACACACATATAAGGGAATTAAATTTTAAATGTGATTTTGAGCACCACTGAGGTAAGTGGTATGACAATTAATCACTAAAAAATAAAAATCACTAAAAACATAAAAGATAGAGTTCTGGTAGAGAGACATATGTGACCTGCATATATATATATATAAATAATTAAAAAATAATGTGCTTTGGATAGCCCTGCATGTGCATCACAGAGGTGCAAAACAGCCATTAAGGAAACAATAGCCCTGGGCTGGCAAGGCTATCCCAGGAATGTGTCCCCTCATCTCAGATGGAGATATTCCCTGCTTGAGTAAATAACCTGCCTGATTGCAATGCTGATGACTCACAGGCTGAGTAATTTGTAACCAAATAGTTGGATTAAAAATATTTGCATCATTGTAATTTGTCCTTATTAGTGACTTTCAGTTGAATTCCAGTGATCATCTCCATTGTACAGTGCTCAATGCTTTGGATAAATGACATTTAAAATGAATATATAGGTCACTGATAAATGTGAATTATATATAAACATCCATGATGAATCTTGCAAGCAGTGAAATATTATTCCTGATGCATTACATATATAAGGGTTTGTGTGTGTTTGTTTTAATTTAAAGCAATTTAAAATGTGATTTTGATATATTTAACATAGAAGTCTGCTGGAGAGACACACACACACACATTTGATGCTGCTGCAGATCAGGCCTGACCAGTTGGGCTATTTTTACTGAATACATTGCTTTGAAGTCTGTGATTTTATTATGGATATCTTGCTAATTCCCTTGCAAACTGTAAAATGAAAGCATGATTCCTTTCAGGCATCTGTTTCAGGCATCTGTACTGATTGTCAGGCCCTTCCAAAGTCTGTGTCCCCTCATCTCAGATGCTGATGTTAACAGCTTGAGTAAATGACCTGTGGGTCATTATACACATTATATATGTGTATAAAATATATTTATACACATCAGGATGGCCCACCCGAAGCTGCAAAGTGCAGACAAGTGTACAGCCTACCCTACATAGTGCACTACGTTTACTTTGTTTGTACCATGAGTTCTGTCTTTGCACCTTATCTGTTTGGCACTATCTGCAGACATCGTAACACTGTCTGGCTCTTGTTCCGAAAAAACATTATCAAAAGAAGGAAAAAAAGAATATTTAAAGAAGACAAAAAAAACATCCAAAGGGAAAAAACTTAACAAAAAAAACAATATCCGAAGAAGAAGGAAAAACATCCAAAGGGAAAAAAGAAGAACTGAAGGGCCAACGAGGTAGGGGGAAATACAAATTTCGCTGCGTTGGAGTGCCAAGCTGTGAAAGGCATTTGGCCAGAAGCCAAGGTAAGTGTTGTACCTGTTATTTTAAAAAAGCAGTTTTCAAAATGCTGCTTTATAATCGTATGAGATAGTCAGCCAGTGTGACAAGTGAAGGCGTTTTGAGTTTACCTACATAAAGTTTTATTTCTGTATTAGGGCATTGTCAGGAACAATGATGTGTTCATCGCCATGATGTGGTCAAAAAGCGATGCATTGAATCTTAGAAACATTTGTGATTTTTCAAACGATGCTTTTCGTTTTATTTAATCAGTAAAAGTTCCATCGGTTTTATATAGTACCCCTTGAAATATGTCTTCAGCTCATTTTCCGGGCATTTTACTAGAATGCATCCTGAGAAATACATACGCTCTGTTGCCTTTCCTTGGTGCCTTGACGTTTAGTGTTGAGTATAATTGTTGCAGTTGCTTTTGTTTATATTCCATGAGACCTGTCGGTGCTATGAGAAGTGTAATATACCCTTACCATACGCTATTGGAGCTGGAATTACCGCGGCTGCTGGCACCAAACTTGCCCTCCAATGGATCCTCGTTAAAGGATTTAAAGTGTACTCATTCTCATTACAGGGCCTCGAAAGAGTCCTGTATGGTTATTTTTCATCACTACCTCCCCGTGTCAGGAGTGGGTAATATATATATTGCTCTTGATCTAATAGGGCTATCGGCCTTACTGGTTGTAAAAAAAAGTATTGTGGTTGTCCCGATGTGTCTAGGAATATTATAGGCATTAAACACTATTCAAAAATGAGTACACCTGTTTTTTGATAGAAAGGTGTAACTTTATTGCACATTCATAAATATAATACAGAAACACAAAACAGAATAAAATGGGGCAAACTGAGGTACAGGGTTTCAGAGCCAGGAAAAAGTTCCTCCCCAACATTTATTTTTCTGACGGACAAAAATAAAATAATGTCCTGCCCCTCTGGCGTGCTGTACAACCTTGGCCGGAGGTTGGCTTTTTTCCGTGAGTGATTAACCAGCCGGCCAAAAGTCTGTATGCCTGGGTGACAGGCACACTCTGGTGAATGGGCATCCACACACATGTGGATGCCCTGGCTGTTCCTAAAAAAAAAACATATAGCCGGATTCTTCTTCGTTTGTACTCTGATGAATTCGCTGGCCCTCAGTGGCTGTGACTACCGGCCCGTGGTAGTCACATACCACCTCACCAGCCTGGAACTGCCGGGTGGTGCAGACTCCCTTCCCCATCCCCGCAATGTCCGCCACAACAAGTCCCTTCCACTTCTGCCTGCGGATGAGGTCCTATATGTGGCTAGAATCAATGGCGGTGTTCACGGAGCCCACTGGTCTCCAGTCCTTGAGGACGCTGGCCGCGCTTGGAACGTTGCTTCTCCAGCCTTGGTTCCTGATCCAAGCGTCGACCCGGGACTCGGTGGGCTGCCGTCTGCCAAAGTGTGCTGTCAAGAACAAAGCAAATTGTTGTCAGTTAGGAAGACTATGTAGATAGGATTGCTTATCAGTAAAATGCTTTAAAAATTAGTACTACAAACAATACTCACAGAGGACATGCCGGACACGCATCCTCATCTGGGCCTTCAGCCAGCGCTCATAGAGCCGTCGCTGAAACTGGCCCGACTTCTGTGTCCGTACATTCTTATCTGGGACGTCGCCATCCAGGGTCACAGGGTTGGTTTGAAGTAGCTGATCGAATGCTGCCTGGACATCCATCTGCTGGTTGGACCCCATGGCAGCATCCCGTGCGGCGCCACGGGCAGAACAGCTGGATCCTTCTTCAGCAGAGTCAGCGCTGGGATAAAAAAACACACACACACAAATAAGTTTTACGGTTAGTGTTCAGTGGTGAGGACTTTGGTTGTGTGTCTTGATGTTGGTTGGTAAGTGTATTGACAAACGGAAAACATGCATACCTCGAGTCACCTGCCAGCTTCTTCAGCAGCTTACTGGCCAGCACCACATTCCGCGACTGCTTCATCCTATAGTGCTCGTCAGCTGTCGCAGTAGAATGTGTGAGGTAATCGGCCACCAAGGACTTCTGCTGGTCACTCAAGTCCTTGGTGGCCGTCTCAAAGATGCGCCGGGCCATCTGGCTGGTGACTGGATCCAGCTTGTATCTAAAATACAAAATGAATAAGAAATTCATTAATACGTTTCACACAACACCTGACAATGTGTATCTAGAGCAAATTATAGTGGGAATGAATCATGGTGATTAGCTGACTTTTGGTGTAGCCGGCTGAGGTCATTCGACGCATTGAAGATCGGCCGGCCTGCAGTGGAGACAAAGAACCGTCCATCTCCTCCCTGGTCATCCGTCGTCATCCGGCTTCTCTTGGATGTCAGGAGCTGTGGCCGTACCCGGGTGAAGTAGATGTCGAACCACTGTTGGCAGAGGAAAACGACTTAATTTCTGCTTTTGAAATAAACGACAAAATAAATCTTTTCAAACTTGATATACTTACCGTCTCCTCCTCAGAGGACAGTGCAAACGTGGCCACTTGCTGCGCCGACGTCTTGTGCTCCTTCACCCCAATCACCGCATGGTCCGATTCGGTCCTGCTCCTGGCCATCCACTCCTCGACCTGCACAAGACAATGATGCCCCACTGATCAAAAAGAGAACCGGCAAAAAGGAAAAGTGGTGAAGACAAAAAAAAAAAAAAGAGTAAAATACTTACGGTCATGTGCTCCACCACGCCTGGTCGCTGGAGATGTTTTAGAATGACCGTGGCCTCCAGGTAGTAGAGGACCAGGCAGCATTCCGCAGACTCCAGGGGCCTCTCCTCAGGATACACCTTGCCAAGGATTGCCAAGAAGTCGTTCTTGGCAGCCCTCAGCACGGCCCAGCAGTCCTCTGGACTGAGAGGGTCCTTCTCCGTGAGGACGGCATGTCTATGTGTGGGGGGAAAACAGAAGAATATTCCATTACTGTCAATCCTAATTAATACAATCCACATTTTAATGTGCTCACGATGTAAAATGGCTCTGGATCTCCAGGCAGTGCACCCCAGGAGCAGTGAGGGAGATAAAAAAAAAACAAGAGTGTTAAACATAGCAGAGGAGATATATAATCAAACCGTGATATGAAATTTAATGGACAGTCGAACTTACCTCCTGTGGATGATCTCCTTACTCACCAACTTGGCAGAGCTCTGCTGTAGTGAGCTCAGGTACTCCACAAAGAACTTTGCCTCGTTCCACAAGGCAATGTTGTCACGCCGCAGGTCGGTGGTGACAGTGTGGTACTTGAGGAATCTGTCAGAGGAAGGACAGGTATGTAAGTATCCATATGTATATGTACATAAACTTGTACATGCAGTCATGACAAAGACAATAGCGGGAGAACTTCTTCCTCGAAGAAACAGATATGTAATACAACATATGCCTAAAATATGAAAACAAACCATGCTACCAACCTCTTCAGGCTCTTCATGTAGTTCACCTGAGTCTGCCTGGAGAGACCAGCCTCAGTCAGCTCCCGAAAGAAGAGCTTCGTCTTCTCCCTCTCCCTGACAAACTCAAGGGAAGGCTCTCCGGGGTTCACAAAAAACATGAACCTGCTGACGTTTTCCACCTGGAAAGAAAAATCAGCATTAGATATATCCATTGCTTAGAAAAAAATCCATTGCTTGGAAAAAATCCATTGTTTAGAAAAAGTGTATTTTTATGGGAGACCTCACCTCCTGCTTGAAATTCTCATTCAGGAGATCCTTCTCCAAGTATGTGGCGAAGCCCTTCAGGAGGGGATGGTCCAGGGAATGTTTCCTGTACAGTCCCTTCTCCTGCATCATCTGCCTGGAGGTCTGTGGCCATTGCACCTCCCGGGTACTGCCAAATGGAAAACACATTTCGTCATACAACTGCACATTCAACGTGTGGCTCACAAACAAAAGCAAAAGGTATCAGTGAAAGCTGTAAAACCGAGATAATCATACTTACACTTGAAAGGTCTCACCGCTGCTGTCACTGACAACAATGTCTTCTGACTGCTCACTTGCAGAGCTCTCCGGTCCCTGCGCGGTTGCACCAGCCACCACAGGAACACTGCTGGTCTGCGCCGCCACTGCTGGGAAGGGGATGTCAGTCACCACCATGTGCCGACGCTCCAGCTCCTGGACCAACCTTTCATAAATGATAAAAATAAATAAATTAAAAACTGTTAGTCAATTTCATACAGAAGAAAGATGTGAGGTGTGTAAAACAGGCTGAAGAGTTTTCCCACCAACCTGCCAAACGCATTAGTGTCATCCAAAATCTCCCGCAGGTGCCTGTAGCTGAAGACCCTGCCCCACTGCAGAAGTTCAAGGGAATTCTGCTTTTCCTTCTCCATCACTTCCTGGATGGCCTCTTTCGAAGACCTTTTCATGCACACCCTAGCCAGATGCACTGAGAGGCTTGGCTGTGTCTTCTTGCACACGGGGCAGAGCAGGAAATGCCTGCTGGAAGCACTGGGGATAAAAATACAATTAAAAAAGTCATAAATAAAGATTAGATTTGATTCATTACTTTTAGTTGAATAAAGAAACAGTCCAGTCATCATCAACACTGTTCGTTTCACAGTGGTTTGGATAAATAACATTTGCATATCCTGATGGCTCCTAGACTGAGTAAAGTACATAATCACAGCTATTGAAACATGTTGACTAATTACTTACATTTATATCAAAATATAATTTAATATATTAAATTAAACTTAAGTTGCTTCAAAATATTGTTTTAGTTTTGTAATGGATGCAATTTAAGTTTTAACAATAGCAGTCAGTGGTCAGAGACTTTTGCACAGTGTCAGTAAAGTAGAACAAGTTTATCCACAATTTCTACAGATTCAAATGAAATAATAAATTGACCATAACTTACAACTTGGAAGCCATTCTTGAGAAGTTGTTCAACAAAAGATGAAATCTTCAACAGAATCTGGAGCTCTTGTCTCGCTGGAAGCAGAGGTAGAGTGACTTTACATGTGCAGGTCTCCTCTTAATATACCATTCTGACCGCGTCCCCCACCTCCGCCCCCCGTAGCCCCGCCCACCCCACCTTCAGTGTCACTGTGAGGGACACCTTGAAATTCAAATGTGAAAGAAAGTAACTTTTAAAAATGATAAGAACTGAATTTATATTTCTAAATAGAGTGATAAATCGATAGTGCAGTTGTAAAACTTCTGCACGACTTCGCCACCACATCACATTTCCGTATACTATAATATCATTTACCAGAACAACAGATCCCATATGTTGCTGCTCATATACATTTGATTTATGTCTGTCTTTGCCATTTAAAGACCATGTTGTGACTCGGGCAACTTTAATATAAACTACTGGAGCTGAAATATTCTCAGTTTTACAATCCCTTGATTAATATGGAAGATCGTAATTTAATATAAACAGAATGGTAATAATGAAAGTTTGCTTTCTTGTCACAGTAATCTACCGCAACGCACCGCATACCATCGGAAGGCTACTGCGATTCTGAGCAACACTGGCAATATGATCCATTTTTTTCGCCGCTATTACCCTGAAATTTCTGACTGAAATCGCTACCCCGCTCTAACGCACACTCGGACTCACCCACTCTTCGCAGCGAGCCAGCCTTAAAGGGCCCGGATCGCATTACAGATTGTAATACAGATTGTTCTAATCCGTACTGTTCTGACACAGGCAATACATAAAGTGACTACTCATATTAGCAGGAGGATAGGCTGAGTGTATAATGTTCCTAATATTTTGGTGTATTGCTCTTCATGCAATGGGGCTATCGGCATTATTGGTTGTAAAAAATAATAATGATAATTATAATAAAATATTTGATACATTTATCTGACTCAATCTTTTTTTTCTACGTATATATGTGATCTCAGCGCAATTGTTGTGTTATTATTGGGGGATGGCTATCCCTGCATGTGCATCACAGAGGTGCAAAACAGCCATTAAGGAAACAATAGCCCTGGGCTGGCAAGGCTATCCCAGGAATGTGTCCCCTCATCTCAGATGGAGATGTTCCCTGCTTGAGTAAATGACCTGCCTGATTGCAATGCTGATGACTCACAGGCTGAGTAATTTGTAACTAAATAGTTGGATTAAAAATATTTGCATCATTGTAATTTGTCCTTATTAGTGACTTTCAGTTGAATTCCAGTGATCATCTCCATTGTACAGTGCTCAATGCTTTGGATAAATGACATTTAAAATGAATATATAGGTCACTGATAAATGTGAATTATATATAAACATCCATGATGAATCTTGTAAGAAGTGAAATATTATTTCTGATGCATTAAATACATAAGGGTTTGTGTGTGTTTGTTTGTTTTAATTTAAAAGAATTAAAAATGTGACTTTGATATATTTAAGATAGAAGTCTGGTGGAGACACACACACAGACAAACACACACATATAAGGGAATTAAATTTTAAATGTGATTTTGAGCACCACTGAGGTAAGTGGTATGACAATTAATCACTAAAAAATAAAAATCACTTAAAACATAAAAGATAGAGTTCTGGTAGAGAGACATATGTGACCTGCATATATATATATAAATAATTAAAAAATAATGTGCTTTGGATAGCCCTGCATGTGCATCACAGAGGTGCAAAACAGCCATTAAGGAAACAATAGCCCTGGGCTGGCAAGGCTATCCCAGGAATGTGTCCCCTCATCTCAGATGGAGATGTTCCCTGCTTGATTAAATGACCTGCCTGATTGCAATGGTGATGACTCACAGGCTGAGTAATTTGTAACCAAATAGTTGGATTAAAAATATTTGCATCATTGTAATTTGTCCTTATTAGTGACTTTCAGTTGAATTCCAGTGATCATCTCCATTGTTCAGTGCTCAATGCTTTGGATAAATGACATTTAAAATGAATATATACAGTAGGTCACTGATAAATGTGAATTATATATAAACATCCATGATGAATCTTGCAAGCAGTGAAATATTATTCCTGATGCATTACATATATAAGGGTTTGTGTGTGTTTGTTTTAATTTAAAGCAATTTAAAATGTGATTTTGATATATTTAACATAGAAGTCTGCTGGAGAGACACACACACACACATTTGATGCTGCTGCAGATCAGGCCTGACCAGTTGGGCTATTTTTACTGAATACATTGCTTTGAAGTCTGTGATTTTACTATGGATATCTTGCTAATTCCCTTGCAAACTGTAAAATGAAAGCATGATTCCTTTCAGGCATCTGTTTCAGGCAGGCATCTGTACTGATTGTCAGGCCCTTCCAAAGTCTGTGTCCCCTCATCTCAGATGCTGATGTTAACAGCTTGAGTAAATGACCTGTGGGTCATTATACACATTATATATGTGTATAAAATATATTTATACACATCAGGATGGCCCACCCGAAGCTGCAAAGTGCAGACAAGTGTACAGCCTACCCTACATAGTGCACTACGTTTACTTTGTTTGTACCATGAGTTCTGTCTTTGCACCTTATCTGTTTGGCACTATCTGCAGACATCGTAACACTGTCTGGCTCTTGTTCCGAAAAAACATTATCAAAAGAAGGAAAAAAAGAATATTTAAAGAAGACAAAAAAAACATCCAAAGGGAAAAAAGAAGAACTGAAGGGCCAACGAGGTAGGGGGAAATACAAATTTCGCTGCGTTGGAGTGCCAAGCTGTGAAAGGCATTTGGCCAGAAGCCAAGGTAAGTGTTGTACCTGTTATTTTAAAAAAGCAGTTTTCAAAATGCTGCTTTATAATCGTTTGAGATAGTCAGCCAGTGTGACAAGTGAAGGCGTTTTGAGTTTACCTACATAAAGTTTTATTTCTGTATTAGGGCATTGTCAGGAACAATGATGTGTTCATCGCCATGATGTGGTCAAAAAGCGATGCATTGAATCTTAGAAACATTTGTGATTTTTCAAACGATGCTTTTCGTTTTATTTAATCAGTAAAAGTTCCATCGGTTTTATATAGTACCCCTTGAAATATGTCTTCAGCTCATTTTCCGGGCATTTTACTAGAATGCATCCTGAGAAATACATACGCTCTGTTGCCTTTCCTTGGTGCCTTGACGTTTAGTGTTGAGTATAATTGTTGCAGTTGCTTTTGTTTATATTCCATGAGACCTGTCGGTGCTATGAGAAGTGTAATATACCCTTACCATACGCTATTGGAGCTGGAATTACCGCGGCTGCTGGCACCAAACTTGCCCTCCAATGGATCCTCGTTAAAGGATTTAAAGTGTACTCATTCTCATTACAGGGCCTCAAAAGAGTCCTGTATGGTTATTTTTCATCACTACCTCCCCGTGTCAGGAGTGGGTAATATATATATTGCTCTTGATCTAATAGGGCTATCGGCCTTACTGGCTGTAAAAAAAAGTATTGTGGTTGTCCCGATGTGTCTAGGAATATTATAGGCATTAAACACTATTCAAAAATGAGTACACCTGTTTTTTGATAGAAAGGTGTAACTTTATTGCACATTCATAAATATAATACAGAAACACAAAACAGAATAAAATGGGGCAAACTGAGGTTACAGGGTTTCAGAGCCAGGAGAGCTCCAACCCCTCTCCCCTGAATGATGTCCTCTGCACCCCATAATCAAATAAAAAGTTCCTCCCCAACATTTATTTTTCTGACAGACAAAAATAAAATAATGTCCTGTCCCTCTGGCGTGCTGTACAACCTTGTCCGGAGGTTGGCTTTTTTCCGTGAGTGATTAACGTCCAAAAGTCTATGCCTGGGTGACAGGCACACTCTGGTGAATGGGCATCCACACACATGTGGATGCCCTGGCTGTTCCTAAAAAAAAAACATATAGCCGGATTCTTCTTCGTTTGTACTCTGATGAATTCGCTGGCCCTCAGTGGCTGTGACTACCGGCCCGTGGTAGTCACATACCACCTCACCAGCCTGGAACTGCCGGGTGGTGCAGACTCCCTTCCCCATCCCCGCAATGTCCGCCACAACAAGTCCCTTCCACTTCTGCCTGCGGATGAGGTCCTATATGTGGCTAGAATCAATGGCGGTGTTCACGGAGCCCACTGGTCTCCAGTCCTTGAGGACGCTGGCCGCGCTTGGAACGTTGCTTCTCCAGCCTTGGTTCCTGATCCAAGCGTCGACCCGGGACTCGGTGGGCTGCCGTCTGCCAAAGTGTGCTGTCAAGAACAAAGCAAATTGTTGTCAGTTAGGAAGACTATGTAGATAGGATTGCTTATCAGTAAAATGCTTTAAAAATTAGTACTACAAACAATACTCACAGAGGACATGCCGGACACGCATCCTCATCTGGGCCTTCAGCCAGCGCTCATAGAGCCGTCGCTGAAACTGGCCCGACTTCTGTGTCCGTACATTCTTATCTGGGACGTCGCCATCCAGAGTCACAGGGTTGGTTTGAAGTAGCTGATCGAATGCTGCCTGGACATCCATCTGCTGGTTGGACCCCATGGCAGCATCCCGTGCGGCGCCACGGGCAGAACAGCTGGATCCTTCTTCAGCAGAGTCAGCGCTGGGATAAAAAAACACACACACACAAATAAGTTTTACGGTTAGTGTTCAGTGGTGAGGACTTTGGTTGTGTGTCTTGATGTTGGTTGGTAAGTGTATTGACAAATGGAAAACATGCATACCTCGAGTCACCTGCCAGCTTCTTCAGCAGCTTACTGGCTAGCACCACATTCCGCGACTGCTTCATCCTATAGTGCTCGTCAGCCGTCGCAGTAGAATGTGTGAGGTAATCGGCCACCAAGGACTTCTGCTGGTCACTCAAGTCCTTGGTGGCCGTCTCAAAGATGCGCCGGGCCATCTGGCTGGTGACTGGATCCAGCTTGTATCTAAAATACAAAATGAATAAGAAATTCATTAATACGTTTCACACAACACCTGACAATGTGTATCTAGAGCAAATTATAGTGGGAATGAATCATGGTGATTAGCTGACTTTTGGTGTAGCCGGCTGAGGTCATTCGACGCATTGAAGATCGGCCGGCCTGCAGTGGAGACAAAGAACCGTCCATCTCCTCCCTGGTCATCCGTCGTCATCCGGCTTCTCTTGGATGTCAGGAGCTGTGGCCGTACCCGGGTGAAGTAGATGTCGAACCACTGTTGGCAGAGGAAAACGACTTAATTTCTGCTTTTGAAATAAACGACAAAATAAATCTTTTCAAACTTGATATACTTACCGTCTCCTCCTCAGAGGACAGTGCAAACGTGGCCACTTGCTGCGCCGACGTCTTGTGCTCCTTCACCCCAATCACCGCATGGTCCGATTCGGTCCTGCTCCTGGCCATCCACTCCTCGACCTGCACAAGACAATGATGCCCCACTGATCAAAAAGAGAACCGGCAAAAAGGAAAAGTGGTGAAGACAAAAAAAAAAAAAAGAGTAAAATACTTACGGTCATGTGCTCCACCACGCCTGGTCGCTGGAGATGTTTTAGAATGACCGTGGCCTCCAGGTAGTAGAGGACCAGGCAGCATTCCGCAGACTCCAGGGGCCTCTCCTCAGGATACACCTTGCCAAGGATTGCCAAGAAGTCGTTCTTGGCAGCCCTCAGCACGGCCCAGCAGTCCTCTGGACTGAGAGGGTCCTTCTCCGTGAGGACGGCATGTCTATGTGTGGGGGGAAAACAGAAGAATATTCCATTACTGTCAATCCTAATTAATACAATCCACATTTTAATGTGCTCACGATGTAAAATGGCTCTGGATCTCCAGGCAGTGCACCCCAGGAGCAGTGAGGGAGATAAAAAAAAACAAGAGTGTTAAACATAGCAGAGGAGATATATAATCAAACCGTGATATGAAATTTAATGGACAGTCGAACTTACCTCCTGTGGATGATCTCCTTACTCACCAACTTGGCAGAGCTCTGCTGTAGTGAGCTCAGGTACTCCACAAAGAACTTTGCCTCGTTCCACAAGGCAATGTTGTCACGCCGCAGGTCGGTGGTGACAGTGTGGTACTTGAGGAATCTGTCAGAGGAAGGACAGGTATGTAAGTATCCATATGTATATGTACATAAACTTGTACATGCAGTCATGACAAAGACAATAGCGGGAGAACTTCTTCCTCGAAGAAACAGATATGTAATACAACATATGCCTAAAATATAAAAACAAACCATGCTACCAACCTCTTCAGGCTCTTCATGTAGTTCACCTGAGTCTGCCTGGAGAGACCAGCCTCAGTCAGCTCCCGAAAGAAGAGCTTCGTCTTCTCCCTCTCCCTGACAAACTCAAGGGAAGGCTCTCCGGGGTTCACAAAAAACATGAACCTGCTGACGTTTTCCACCTGGAAAGAAAAATCAGCATTAGATATATCCATTGCTTAGAAAAAAATCCATTGCTTAGAAAAAATCCATTGTTTAGAAAAAGTGTATTTTTATGGGAGACCTCACCTCCTGCTTGAAATTCTCATTCAGGAGATCCTTCTCCAAGTATGTGGCGAAGCCCTTCAGGAGGGGATGGTCCAGGGAATGTTTCCTGTACAGTCCCTTCTCCTGCATCATCTGCCTGGAGGTCTGTGGCCATTGCACCTCCCGGGTACTGCCAAATGGAAAACACATTTCGTCATACAACTGCACATTCAACGTGTGGCTCACAAACAAAAGCAAAAGGTATCAGTGAAAGCTGTAAAACCGAGATAATCATACTTACACTTGAAAGGTCTCACCGCTGCTGTCACTGACAACAATGTCTTCTGACTGCTCACTTGCAGAGCTCTCCGGTCCCTGCGCGGTTGCACCAGCCACCACAGGAACACTGCTGGTCTGCGCCGCCACTGCTGGGAAGGGGATGTCAGTCACCACCATGTGCCGACGCTCCAGCTCCTGGACCAACCTTTCATAAATGATAAAAATAAATAAATTAAAAACTGTTAGTCAATTTCATACAGAAGAAAGATGTGAGGTGTGTAAAACAGGCTGAAGAGTTTTCCCACCAACCTGCCAAACGCATTAGTGTCATCCAAAATCTCCCGCAGGTGCCTGTAGCTGAAGACCCTGCCCCACTGCAGAAGTTCAAGGGAATTCTGCTTTTCCTTCTCCATCACTTCCTGGATGGCCTCTTTCGAAGACCTTTTCATGCACACCCTAGCCAGATGCACTGAGAGGCTTGGCTGTGTCTTCTTGCACACGGGGCAGAGCAGGAAATGCCTGCTGGAAGCACTGGGGATAAAAATACAATTAAAAAAGTCATAAATAAAGATTAGATTTGATTCATTACTTTTAGTTGAATAAAGAAACAGTCCAGTCATCATCAACACTGTTCGTTTCACAGTGGTTTGGATAAATAACATTTGCATATCCTGATGGCTCCTAGACTGAGTAAAGTACATAATCACAGCTATTGAAACATGTTGACTAATTACTTACATTTATATCAAAATATAATTTAATATATTAAATTAAACTTAAGTTGCTTCAAAATATTGTTTTAGTTTTGTAATGGATGCAATTTAAGTTTTAACAATAGCAGTCAGTGGTCAGAGACTTTTGCACAGTGTCAGTAAAGTAGAACAAGTTTATCCACAATTTCTACAGATTCAAATGAAATAATAAATTGACCATAACTTACAACTTGGAAGCCATTCTTGAGAAGTTGTTCAACAAAAGATGAAATCTTCAACAGAATCTGGAGCTCTTGTCTCGCTGGAAGCAGAGGTAGAGTGACTTTACATGTGCAGGTCTCCTCTTAATATACCATTCTGACCGCGTCCCCCACCTCCGCCCCCCGTAGCCCCGCCCACCCCACCTTCAGTGTCACTGTGAGGGACACCTTGAAATTCAAATGTGAAAGAAAGTAACTTTTAAAAATGATAAGAACTGAATTTATATTTCTAAATAGAGTGATAAATCGATAGTGCAGTTGTAAAACTTCTGCACGACTTCGCCACCACATCACATTTCCGTATACTATAATATCATTTACCAGAACAACAGATCCCATATGTTGCTGCTCATATACATTTGATTTATGTCTGTCTTTGCCATTTAAAGACCATGTTGTGACTCGGGCAACTTTAATATAAACTACTGGAGCTGAAATATTCTCAGTTTTACAATCCCTTGATTAATATGGAAGATCGTAATTTAATATAAACAGAATGGTAATAATGAAAGTTTGCTTTCTTGTCACAGTAATCTACCGCAACGCACCGCATACCATCGGAAGGCTACTGCGATTCTGAGCAACACTGGCAATATGATCCATTTTTTTCGCCGCTATTACCCTGAAATTTCTGACTGAAATCGCTACCCCGCTCTAACGCACACTCGGACTCACCCACTCTTCGCAGCGAGCCAGCCTTAAAGGGCCCGGATCGCATTACAGATTGTAATACAGATTGTTCTAATCCGTACTGTTCTGACACAGGCAATACATAAAGTGACTACTCATATTAGCAGGAGGATAGGCTGAGTGTATAATGTTCCTAATATTTTGGTGTATTGCTCTTCATGCAATGGGGCTATCGGCATTATTGGTTGTAAAAAATAATAATGATAATTATAATAAAATATTTGATACATTTATCTGACTCAATCTTTTTTTTCTACGTATATATGTGATCTCAGCGCAATTGTTGTGTTATTATTGGGGGATGGCTATCCCTGCATGTGCATCACAGAGGTGCAAAACAGCCATTAAGGAAACAATAGCCCTGGGCTGGCAAGGCTATCCCAGGAATGTGTCCCCTCATCTCAGATGGAGATGTTCCCTGCTTGAGTAAATGACCTGCCTGATTGCAATGCTGATGACTCACAGGCTGAGTAATTTGTAACTAAATAGTTGGATTAAAAATATTTGCATCATTGTAATTTGTCCTTATTAGTGACTTTCAGTTGAATTCCAGTGATCATCTCCATTGTACAGTGCTCAATGCTTTGGATAAATGACATTTAAAATGAATATATAGGTCACTGATAAATGTGAATTATATATAAACATCCATGATGAATCTTGTAAGAAGTGAAATATTATTTCTGATGCATTAAATACATAAGGGTTTGTGTGTGTTTGTTTGTTTTAATTTAAAAGAATTAAAAATGTGACTTTGATATATTTAAGATAGAAGTCTGGTGGAGACACACACACAGACAAACACACACATATAAGGGAATTAAATTTTAAATGTGATTTTGAGCACCACTGAGGTAAGTGGTATGACAATTAATCACTAAAAAATAAAAATCACTTAAAACATAAAAGATAGAGTTCTGGTAGAGAGACATATGTGACCTGCATATATATATATAAATAATTAAAAAATAATGTGCTTTGGATAGCCCTGCATGTGCATCACAGAGGTGCAAAACAGCCATTAAGGAAACAATAGCCCTGGGCTGGCAAGGCTATCCCAGGAATGTGTCCCCTCATCTCAGATGGAGATGTTCCCTGCTTGATTAAATGACCTGCCTGATTGCAATGGTGATGACTCACAGGCTGAGTAATTTGTAACCAAATAGTTGGATTAAAAATATTTGCATCATTGTAATTTGTCCTTATTAGTGACTTTCAGTTGAATTCCAGTGATCATCTCCATTGTTCAGTGCTCAATGCTTTGGATAAATGACATTTAAAATGAATATATACAGTAGGTCACTGATAAATGTGAATTATATATAAACATCCATGATGAATCTTGCAAGCAGTGAAATATTATTCCTGATGCATTACATATATAAGGGTTTGTGTGTGTTTGTTTTAATTTAAAGCAATTTAAAATGTGATTTTGATATATTTAACATAGAAGTCTGCTGGAGAGACACACACACACACATTTGATGCTGCTGCAGATCAGGCCTGACCAGTTGGGCTATTTTTACTGAATACATTGCTTTGAAGTCTGTGATTTTACTATGGATATCTTGCTAATTCCCTTGCAAACTGTAAAATGAAAGCATGATTCCTTTCAGGCATCTGTTTCAGGCAGGCATCTGTACTGATTGTCAGGCCCTTCCAAAGTCTGTGTCCCCTCATCTCAGATGCTGATGTTAACAGCTTGAGTAAATGACCTGTGGGTCATTATACACATTATATATGTGTATAAAATATATTTATACACATCAGGATGGCCCACCCGAAGCTGCAAAGTGCAGACAAGTGTACAGCCTACCCTACATAGTGCACTACGTTTACTTTGTTTGTACCATGAGTTCTGTCTTTGCACCTTATCTGTTTGGCACTATCTGCAGACATCGTAACACTGTCTGGCTCTTGTTCCGAAAAAACATTATCAAAAGAAGGAAAAAAAGAATATTTAAAGAAGACAAAAAAAACATCCAAAGGGAAAAAAGAAGAACTGAAGGGCCAACGAGGTAGGGGGAAATACAAATTTCGCTGCGTTGGAGTGCCAAGCTGTGAAAGGCATTTGGCCAGAAGCCAAGGTAAGTGTTGTACCTGTTATTTTAAAAAAGCAGTTTTCAAAATGCTGCTTTATAATCGTTTGAGATAGTCAGCCAGTGTGACAAGTGAAGGCGTTTTGAGTTTACCTACATAAAGTTTTATTTCTGTATTAGGGCATTGTCAGGAACAATGATGTGTTCATCGCCATGATGTGGTCAAAAAGCGATGCATTGAATCTTAGAAACATTTGTGATTTTTCAAACGATGCTTTTCGTTTTATTTAATCAGTAAAAGTTCCATCGGTTTTATATAGTACCCCTTGAAATATGTCTTCAGCTCATTTTCCGGGCATTTTACTAGAATGCATCCTGAGAAATACATACGCTCTGTTGCCTTTCCTTGGTGCCTTGACGTTTAGTGTTGAGTATAATTGTTGCAGTTGCTTTTGTTTATATTCCATGAGACCTGTCGGTGCTATGAGAAGTGTAATATACCCTTACCATACGCTATTGGAGCTGGAATTACCGCGGCTGCTGGCACCAAACTTGCCCTCCAATGGATCCTCGTTAAAGGATTTAAAGTGTACTCATTCTCATTACAGGGCCTCAAAAGAGTCCTGTATGGTTATTTTTCATCACTACCTCCCCGTGTCAGGAGTGGGTAATATATATATTGCTCTTGATCTAATAGGGCTATCGGCCTTACTGGCTGTAAAAAAAAGTATTGTGGTTGTCCCGATGTGTCTAGGAATATTATAGGCATTAAACACTATTCAAAAATGAGTACACCTGTTTTTTGATAGAAAGGTGTAACTTTATTGCACATTCATAAATATAATACAGAAACACAAAACAGAATAAAATGGGGCAAACTGAGGTTACAGGGTTTCAGAGCCAGGAGAGCTCCAACCCCTCTCCCCTGAATGATGTCCTCTGCACCCCATAATCAAATAAAAAGTTCCTCCCCAACATTTATTTTTCTGACAGACAAAAATAAAATAATGTCCTGTCCCTCTGGCGTGCTGTACAACCTTGTCCGGAGGTTGGCTTTTTTCCGTGAGTGATTAACGTCCAAAAGTCTATGCCTGGGTGACAGGCACACTCTGGTGAATGGGCATCCACACACATGTGGATGCCCTGGCTGTTCCTAAAAAAAAAACATATAGCCGGATTCTTCTTCGTTTGTACTCTGATGAATTCGCTGGCCCTCAGTGGCTGTGACTACCGGCCCGTGGTAGTCACATACCACCTCACCAGCCTGGAACTGCCGGGTGGTGCAGACTCCCTTCCCCATCCCCGCAATGTCCGCCACAACAAGTCCCTTCCACTTCTGCCTGCGGATGAGGTCCTATATGTGGCTAGAATCAATGGCGGTGTTCACGGAGCCCACTGGTCTCCAGTCCTTGAGGACGCTGGCCGCGCTTGGAACGTTGCTTCTCCAGCCTTGGTTCCTGATCCAAGCGTCGACCCGGGACTCGGTGGGCTGCCGTCTGCCAAAGTGTGCTGTCAAGAACAAAGCAAATTGTTGTCAGTTAGGAAGACTATGTAGATAGGATTGCTTATCAGTAAAATGCTTTAAAAATTAGTACTACAAACAATACTCACAGAGGACATGCCGGACACGCATCCTCATCTGGGCCTTCAGCCAGCGCTCATAGAGCCGTCGCTGAAACTGGCCCGACTTCTGTGTCCGTACATTCTTATCTGGGACGTCGCCATCCAGAGTCACAGGGTTGGTTTGAAGTAGCTGATCGAATGCTGCCTGGACATCCATCTGCTGGTTGGACCCCATGGCAGCATCCCGTGCGGCGCCACGGGCAGAACAGCTGGATCCTTCTTCAGCAGAGTCAGCGCTGGGATAAAAAAACACACACACACAAATAAGTTTTACGGTTAGTGTTCAGTGGTGAGGACTTTGGTTGTGTGTCTTGATGTTGGTTGGTAAGTGTATTGACAAATGGAAAACATGCATACCTCGAGTCACCTGCCAGCTTCTTCAGCAGCTTACTGGCTAGCACCACATTCCGCGACTGCTTCATCCTATAGTGCTCGTCAGCCGTCGCAGTAGAATGTGTGAGGTAATCGGCCACCAAGGACTTCTGCTGGTCACTCAAGTCCTTGGTGGCCGTCTCAAAGATGCGCCGGGCCATCTGGCTGGTGACTGGATCCAGCTTGTATCTAAAATACAAAATGAATAAGAAATTCATTAATACGTTTCACACAACACCTGACAATGTGTATCTAGAGCAAATTATAGTGGGAATGAATCATGGTGATTAGCTGACTTTTGGTGTAGCCGGCTGAGGTCATTCGACGCATTGAAGATCGGCCGGCCTGCAGTGGAGACAAAGAACCGTCCATCTCCTCCCTGGTCATCCGTCGTCATCCGGCTTCTCTTGGATGTCAGGAGCTGTGGCCGTACCCGGGTGAAGTAGATGTCGAACCACTGTTGGCAGAGGAAAACGACTTAATTTCTGCTTTTGAAATAAACGACAAAATAAATCTTTTCAAACTTGATATACTTACCGTCTCCTCCTCAGAGGACAGTGCAAACGTGGCCACTTGCTGCGCCGACGTCTTGTGCTCCTTCACCCCAATCACCGCATGGTCCGATTCGGTCCTGCTCCTGGCCATCCACTCCTCGACCTGCACAAGACAATGATGCCCCACTGATCAAAAAGAGAACCGGCAAAAAGGAAAAGTGGTTAAGACAAAAAAAAAAAGAGTAAAATACTGACGGTCATGTGCTCCACCACGCCTGGTCGCTGGAGATGTTTTAGAATGACCGTGGCCTCCAGGTAGTAGAGGACCAGGCAGCATTCCGCAGACTCCAGGGGCCTCTCCTCAGGATACACCTTGCCAAGGATTGCCAAGAAGTCGTTCTTGGCAGCCCTCAGCACGGCCCAGCAGTCCTCTGGACTGAGAGGGTCCTTCTCCGTGAGGACGGCATGTCTATGTGTGGGGGGAAAACAGAAGAATATTCCATTACTGTCAATCCTAATTAATACAATCCACATTTTAATGTGCTCACGATGTAAAATGGCTCTGGATCTCCAGGCAGTGCACCCCAGGAGCAGTGAGGGAGATAAAAAAAAAACAAGAGTGTTAAACATAGCAGAGGAGATATATAATCAAACCGTGATATGAAATTTAATGGACAGTCGAACTTACCTCCTGTGGATGATCTCCTTACTCACCAACTTGGCAGAGCTCTGCTGTAGTGAGCTCAGGTACTCCACAAAGAACTTTGCCTCGTTCCACAAGGCAATGTTGTCACGCCGCAGGTCGGTGGTGACAGTGTGGTACTTGAGGAATCTGTCAGAGGAAGGACAGGTATGTAAGTATCCATATGTATATGTACATAAACTTGTACATGCAATCATGACAAAGACAATAGCGGGAGAACTTCTTCCTCGAAGAAACAGATATGTAATACAACATATGCCTAAAATATAAAAACAAACCATGCTACCAACCTCTTCAGGCTCTTCATGTAGTTCACCTGAGTCTGCCTGGAGAGACCAGCCTCAGTCAGCTCCCGAAAGAAGAGCTTCGTCTTCTCCCTCTCCCTGACAAACTCAAGGGAAGGCTCTCCGGGGTTCACAAAAAACATGAACCTGCTGACGTTTTCCACCTGGAAAGAAAAATCAGCATTAGATATATCCATTGCTTAGAAAAAAATCCATTGCTTAGAAAAAATCCATTGTTTAGAAAAAGTGTATTTTTATGGGAGACCTCACCTCCTGCTTGAAATTCTCATTCAGGAGATCCTTCTCCAAGTATGTGGCGAAGCCCTTCAGGAGGGGATGGTCCAGGGAATGTTTCCTGTACAGTCCCTTCTCCTGCATCATCTGCCTGGAGGTCTGTGGCCATTGCACCTCCCGGGTACTGCCAAATGGAAAACACATTTCGTCATACAACTGCACATTCAACGTGTGGCTCACAAACAAAAGCAAAAGGTATCAGTGAAAGCTGTAAAACCGAGATAATCATACTTACACTTGAAAGGTCTCACCGCTGCTGTCACTGACAACAATGTCTTCTGACTGCTCACTTGCAGAGCTCTCCGGTCCCTGCGCGGTTGCACCAGCCACCACAGGAACACTGCTGGTCTGCGCCGCCACTGCTGGGAAGGGGATGTCAGTCACCACCATGTGCCGACGCTCCAGCTCCTGGACCAACCTTTCATAAATGATAAAAATAAATAAATTAAAAACTGTTAGTCAATTTCATACAGAAGAAAGATGTGAGGTGTGTAAAACAGGCTGAAGAGTTTTCCCACCAACCTGCCAAACGCATTAGTGTCATCCAAAATCTCCCGCAGGTGCCTGTAGCTGAAGACCCTGCCCCACTGCAGAAGTTCAAGGGAATTCTGCTTTTCCTTCTCCATCACTTCCTGGATGGCCTCTTTCGAAGACCTTTTCATGCACACCCTAGCCAGATGCACTGAGAGGCTTGGCTGTGTCTTCTTGCACACGGGGCAGAGCAGGAAATGCCTGCTGGAAGCACTGGGGATAAAAATACAATTAAAAAAGTCATAAATAAAGATTAGATTTGATTCATTACTTTTAGTTGAATAAAGAAACAGTCCAGTCATCATCAACACTGTTCGTTTCACAGTGGTTTGGATAAATAACATTTGCATATCCTGATGGCTCCTAGACTGAGTAAAGTACATAATCACAGCTATTGAAACATGTTGACTAATTACTTACATTTATATCAAAATATAATTTAATATATTAAATTAAACTTAAGTTGCTTCAAAATATTGTTTTAGTTTTGTAATGGATGCAATTTAAGTTTTAACAATAGCAGTCAGTGGTCAGAGACTTTTGCACAGTGTCAGTAAAGTAGAACAAGTTTATCCACAATTTCTACAGATTCAAATGAAATAATAAATTGACCATAACTTACAACTTGGAAGCCATTCTTGAGAAGTTGTTCAACAAAAGATGAAATCTTCAACAGAATCTGGAGCTCTTGTCTCGCTGGAAGCAGAGGTAGAGTGACTTTACATGTGCAGGTCTCCTCTTAATATACCATTCTGACCGCGTCCCCCACCTCCGCCCCCCGTAGCCCCGCCCACCCCACCTTCAGTGTCACTGTGAGGGACACCTTGAAATTCAAATGTGAAAGAAAGTAACTTTTAAAAATGATAAGAACTGAATTTATATTTCTAAATAGAGTGATAAATCGATAGTGCAGTTGTAAAACTTCTGCACGACTTCGCCACCACATCACATTTCCGTATACTATAATATCATTTACCAGAACAACAGATCCCATATGTTGCTGCTCATATACATTTGATTTATGTCTGTCTTTGCCATTTAAAGACCATGTTGTGACTCGGGCAACTTTAATATAAACTACTGGAGCTGAAATATTCTCAGTTTTACAATCCCTTGATTAATATGGAAGATCGTAATTTAATATAAACAGAATGGTAATAATGAAAGTTTGCTTTCTTGTCACAGTAATCTACCGCAACGCACCGCATACCATCGGAAGGCTACTGCGATTCTGAGCAACACTGGCAATATGATCCATTTTTTTCGCCGCTATTACCCTGAAATTTCTGACTGAAATCGCTACCCCGCTCTAACGCACACTCGGACTCACCCACTCTTCGCAGCGAGCCAGCCTTAAAGGGCCCGGATCGCATTACAGATTGTAATACAGATTGTTCTAATCCGTACTGTTCTGACACAGGCAATACATAAAGTGACTACTCATATTAGCAGGAGGATAGGCTGAGTGTATAATGTTCCTAATATTTTGGTGTATTGCTCTTCATGCAATGGGGCTATCGGCATTATTGGTTGTAAAAAATAATAATGATAATTATAATAAAATATTTGATACATTTATCTGACTCAATCTTTTTTTTCTACGTATATATGTGATCTCAGCGCAATTGTTGTGTTATTATTGGGGGATGGCTATCCCTGCATGTGCATCACAGAGGTGCAAAACAGCCATTAAGGAAACAATAGCCCTGGGCTGGCAAGGCTATCCCAGGAATGTGTCCCCTCATCTCAGATGGAGATGTTCCCTGCTTGAGTAAATGACCTGCCTGATTGCAATGCTGATGACTCACAGGCTGAGTAATTTGTAACTAAATAGTTGGATTAAAAATATTTGCATCATTGTAATTTGTCCTTATTAGTGACTTTCAGTTGAATTCCAGTGATCATCTCCATTGTACAGTGCTCAATGCTTTGGATAAATGACATTTAAAATGAATATATAGGTCACTGATAAATGTGAATTATATATAAACATCCATGATGAATCTTGTAAGAAGTGAAATATTATTTCTGATGCATTAAATACATAAGGGTTTGTGTGTGTTTGTTTGTTTTAATTTAAAAGAATTAAAAATGTGACTTTGATATATTTAAGATAGAAGTCTGGTGGAGACACACACACAGACAAACACACACATATAAGGGAATTAAATTTTAAATGTGATTTTGAGCACCACTGAGGTAAGTGGTATGACAATTAATCACTAAAAAATAAAAATCACTTAAAACATAAAAGATAGAGTTCTGGTAGAGAGACATATGTGACCTGCATATATATATATAAATAATTAAAAAATAATGTGCTTTGGATAGCCCTGCATGTGCATCACAGAGGTGCAAAACAGCCATTAAGGAAACAATAGCCCTGGGCTGGCAAGGCTATCCCAGGAATGTGTCCCCTCATCTCAGATGGAGATGTTCCCTGCTTGATTAAATGACCTGCCTGATTGCAATGGTGATGACTCACAGGCTGAGTAATTTGTAACCAAATAGTTGGATTAAAAATATTTGCATCATTGTAATTTGTCCTTATTAGTGACTTTCAGTTGAATTCCAGTGATCATCTCCATTGTTCAGTGCTCAATGCTTTGGATAAATGACATTTAAAATGAATATATACAGTAGGTCACTGATAAATGTGAATTATATATAAACATCCATGATGAATCTTGCAAGCAGTGAAATATTATTCCTGATGCATTACATATATAAGGGTTTGTGTGTGTTTGTTTTAATTTAAAGCAATTTAAAATGTGATTTTGATATATTTAACATAGAAGTCTGCTGGAGAGACACACACACACACATTTGATGCTGCTGCAGATCAGGCCTGACCAGTTGGGCTATTTTTACTGAATACATTGCTTTGAAGTCTGTGATTTTACTATGGATATCTTGCTAATTCCCTTGCAAACTGTAAAATGAAAGCATGATTCCTTTCAGGCATCTGTTTCAGGCAGGCATCTGTACTGATTGTCAGGCCCTTCCAAAGTCTGTGTCCCCTCATCTCAGATGCTGATGTTAACAGCTTGAGTAAATGACCTGTGGGTCATTATACACATTATATATGTGTATAAAATATATTTATACACATCAGGATGGCCCACCCGAAGCTGCAAAGTGCAGACAAGTGTACAGCCTACCCTACATAGTGCACTACGTTTACTTTGTTTGTACCATGAGTTCTGTCTTTGCACCTTATCTGTTTGGCACTATCTGCAGACATCGTAACACTGTCTGGCTCTTGTTCCGAAAAAACATTATCAAAAGAAGGAAAAAAAGAATATTTAAAGAAGACAAAAAAAACATCCAAAGGGAAAAAAGAAGAACTGAAGGGCCAACGAGGTAGGGGGAAATACAAATTTCGCTGCGTTGGAGTGCCAAGCTGTGAAAGGCATTTGGCCAGAAGCCAAGGTAAGTGTTGTACCTGTTATTTTAAAAAAGCAGTTTTCAAAATGCTGCTTTATAATCGTTTGAGATAGTCAGCCAGTGTGACAAGTGAAGGCGTTTTGAGTTTACCTACATAAAGTTTTATTTCTGTATTAGGGCATTGTCAGGAACAATGATGTGTTCATCGCCATGATGTGGTCAAAAAGCGATGCATTGAATCTTAGAAACATTTGTGATTTTTCAAACGATGCTTTTCGTTTTATTTAATCAGTAAAAGTTCCATCGGTTTTATATAGTACCCCTTGAAATATGTCTTCAGCTCATTTTCCGGGCATTTTACTAGAATGCATCCTGAGAAATACATACGCTCTGTTGCCTTTCCTTGGTGCCTTGACGTTTAGTGTTGAGTATAATTGTTGCAGTTGCTTTTGTTTATATTCCATGAGACCTGTCGGTGCTATGAGAAGTGTAATATACCCTTACCATACGCTATTGGAGCTGGAATTACCGCGGCTGCTGGCACCAAACTTGCCCTCCAATGGATCCTCGTTAAAGGATTTAAAGTGTACTCATTCTCATTACAGGGCCTCAAAAGAGTCCTGTATGGTTATTTTTCATCACTACCTCCCCGTGTCAGGAGTGGGTAATATATATATTGCTCTTGATCTAATAGGGCTATCGGCCTTACTGGCTGTAAAAAAAAGTATTGTGGTTGTCCCGATGTGTCTAGGAATATTATAGGCATTAAACACTATTCAAAAATGAGTACACCTGTTTTTTGATAGAAAGGTGTAACTTTATTGCACATTCATAAATATAATACAGAAACACAAAACAGAATAAAATGGGGCAAACTGAGGTTACAGGGTTTCAGAGCCAGGAGAGCTCCAACCCCTCTCCCCTGAATGATGTCCTCTGCACCCCATAATCAAATAAAAAGTTCCTCCCCAACATTTATTTTTCTGACAGACAAAAATAAAATAATGTCCTGTCCCTCTGGCGTGCTGTACAACCTTGTCCGGAGGTTGGCTTTTTTCCGTGAGTGATTAACGTCCAAAAGTCTATGCCTGGGTGACAGGCACACTCTGGTGAATGGGCATCCACACACATGTGGATGCCCTGGCTGTTCCTAAAAAAAAAACATATAGCCGGATTCTTCTTCGTTTGTACTCTGATGAATTCGCTGGCCCTCAGTGGCTGTGACTACCGGCCCGTGGTAGTCACATACCACCTCACCAGCCTGGAACTGCCGGGTGGTGCAGACTCCCTTCCCCATCCCCGCAATGTCCGCCACAACAAGTCCCTTCCACTTCTGCCTGCGGATGAGGTCCTATATGTGGCTAGAATCAATGGCGGTGTTCACGGAGCCCACTGGTCTCCAGTCCTTGAGGACGCTGGCCGCGCTTGGAACGTTGCTTCTCCAGCCTTGGTTCCTGATCCAAGCGTCGACCCGGGACTCGGTGGGCTGCCGTCTGCCAAAGTGTGCTGTCAAGAACAAAGCAAATTGTTGTCAGTTAGGAAGACTATGTAGATAGGATTGCTTATCAGTAAAATGCTTTAAAAATTAGTACTACAAACAATACTCACAGAGGACATGCCGGACACGCATCCTCATCTGGGCCTTCAGCCAGCGCTCATAGAGCCGTCGCTGAAACTGGCCCGACTTCTGTGTCCGTACATTCTTATCTGGGACGTCGCCATCCAGAGTCACAGGGTTGGTTTGAAGTAGCTGATCGAATGCTGCCTGGACATCCATCTGCTGGTTGGACCCCATGGCAGCATCCCGTGCGGCGCCACGGGCAGAACAGCTGGATCCTTCTTCAGCAGAGTCAGCGCTGGGATAAAAAAACACACACACACAAATAAGTTTTACGGTTAGTGTTCAGTGGTGAGGACTTTGGTTGTGTGTCTTGATGTTGGTTGGTAAGTGTATTGACAAATGGAAAACATGCATACCTCGAGTCACCTGCCAGCTTCTTCAGCAGCTTACTGGCTAGCACCACATTCCGCGACTGCTTCATCCTATAGTGCTCGTCAGCCGTCGCAGTAGAATGTGTGAGGTAATCGGCCACCAAGGACTTCTGCTGGTCACTCAAGTCCTTGGTGGCCGTCTCAAAGATGCGCCGGGCCATCTGGCTGGTGACTGGATCCAGCTTGTATCTAAAATACAAAATGAATAAGAAATTCATTAATACGTTTCACACAACACCTGACAATGTGTATCTAGAGCAAATTATAGTGGGAATGAATCATGGTGATTAGCTGACTTTTGGTGTAGCCGGCTGAGGTCATTCGACGCATTGAAGATCGGCCGGCCTGCAGTGGAGACAAAGAACCGTCCATCTCCTCCCTGGTCATCCGTCGTCATCCGGCTTCTCTTGGATGTCAGGAGCTGTGGCCGTACCCGGGTGAAGTAGATGTCGAACCACTGTTGGCAGAGGAAAACGACTTAATTTCTGCTTTTGAAATAAACGACAAAATAAATCTTTTCAAACTTGATATACTTACCGTCTCCTCCTCAGAGGACAGTGCAAACGTGGCCACTTGCTGCGCCGACGTCTTGTGCTCCTTCACCCCAATCACCGCATGGTCCGATTCGGTCCTGCTCCTGGCCATCCACTCCTCGACCTGCACAAGACAATGATGCCCCACTGATCAAAAAGAGAACCGGCAAAAAGGAAAAGTGGTTAAGACAAAAAAAAAAAGAGTAAAATACTGACGGTCATGTGCTCCACCACGCCTGGTCGCTGGAGATGTTTTAGAATGACCGTGGCCTCCAGGTAGTAGAGGACCAGGCAGCATTCCGCAGACTCCAGGGGCCTCTCCTCAGGATACACCTTGCCAAGGATTGCCAAGAAGTCGTTCTTGGCAGCCCTCAGCACGGCCCAGCAGTCCTCTGGACTGAGAGGGTCCTTCTCCGTGAGGACGGCATGTCTATGTGTGGGGGGAAAACAGAAGAATATTCCATTACTGTCAATCCTAATTAATACAATCCACATTTTAATGTGCTCACGATGTAAAATGGCTCTGGATCTCCAGGCAGTGCACCCCAGGAGCAGTGAGGGAGATAAAAAAAAAACAAGAGTGTTAAACATAGCAGAGGAGATATATAATCAAACCGTGATATGAAATTTAATGGACAGTCGAACTTACCTCCTGTGGATGATCTCCTTACTCACCAACTTGGCAGAGCTCTGCTGTAGTGAGCTCAGGTACTCCACAAAGAACTTTGCCTCGTTCCACAAGGCAATGTTGTCACGCCGCAGGTCGGTGGTGACAGTGTGGTACTTGAGGAATCTGTCAGAGGAAGGACAGGTATGTAAGTATCCATATGTATATGTACATAAACTTGTACATGCAATCATGACAAAGACAATAGCGGGAGAACTTCTTCCTCGAAGAAACAGATATGTAATACAACATATGCCTAAAATATAAAAACAAACCATGCTACCAACCTCTTCAGGCTCTTCATGTAGTTCACCTGAGTCTGCCTGGAGAGACCAGCCTCAGTCAGCTCCCGAAAGAAGAGCTTCGTCTTCTCCCTCTCCCTGACAAACTCAAGGGAAGGCTCTCCGGGGTTCACAAAAAACATGAACCTGCTGACGTTTTCCACCTGGAAAGAAAAATCAGCATTAGATATATCCATTGCTTAGAAAAAAATCCATTGCTTAGAAAAAATCCATTGTTTAGAAAAAGTGTATTTTTATGGGAGACCTCACCTCCTGCTTGAAATTCTCATTCAGGAGATCCTTCTCCAAGTATGTGGCGAAGCCCTTCAGGAGGGGATGGTCCAGGGAATGTTTCCTGTACAGTCCCTTCTCCTGCATCATCTGCCTGGAGGTCTGTGGCCATTGCACCTCCCGGGTACTGCCAAATGGAAAACACATTTCGTCATACAACTGCACATTCAACGTGTGGCTCACAAACAAAAGCAAAAGGTATCAGTGAAAGCTGTAAAACCGAGATAATCATACTTACACTTGAAAGGTCTCACCGCTGCTGTCACTGACAACAATGTCTTCTGACTGCTCACTTGCAGAGCTCTCCGGTCCCTGCGCGGTTGCACCAGCCACCACAGGAACACTGCTGGTCTGCGCCGCCACTGCTGGGAAGGGGATGTCAGTCACCACCATGTGCCGACGCTCCAGCTCCTGGACCAACCTTTCATAAATGATAAAAATAAATAAATTAAAAACTGTTAGTCAATTTCATACAGAAGAAAGATGTGAGGTGTGTAAAACAGGCTGAAGAGTTTTCCCACCAACCTGCCAAACGCATTAGTGTCATCCAAAATCTCCCGCAGGTGCCTGTAGCTGAAGACCCTGCCCCACTGCAGAAGTTCAAGGGAATTCTGCTTTTCCTTCTCCATCACTTCCTGGATGGCCTCTTTCGAAGACCTTTTCATGCACACCCTAGCCAGATGCACTGAGAGGCTTGGCTGTGTCTTCTTGCACACGGGGCAGAGCAGGAAATGCCTGCTGGAAGCACTGGGGATAAAAATACAATTAAAAAAGTCATAAATAAAGATTAGATTTGATTCATTACTTTTAGTTGAATAAAGAAACAGTCCAGTCATCATCAACACTGTTCGTTTCACAGTGGTTTGGATAAATAACATTTGCATATCCTGATGGCTCCTAGACTGAGTAAAGTACATAATCACAGCTATTGAAACATGTTGACTAATTACTTACATTTATATCAAAATATAATTTAATATATTAAATTAAACTTAAGTTGCTTCAAAATATTGTTTTAGTTTTGTAATGGATGCAATTTAAGTTTTAACAATAGCAGTCAGTGGTCAGAGACTTTTGCACAGTGTCAGTAAAGTAGAACAAGTTTATCCACAATTTCTACAGATTCAAATGAAATAATAAATTGACCATAACTTACAACTTGGAAGCCATTCTTGAGAAGTTGTTCAACAAAAGATGAAATCTTCAACAGAATCTGGAGCTCTTGTCTCGCTGGAAGCAGAGGTAGAGTGACTTTACATGTGCAGGTCTCCTCTTAATATACCATTCTGACCGCGTCCCCCACCTCCGCCCCCCGTAGCCCCGCCCACCCCACCTTCAGTGTCACTGTGAGGGACACCTTGAAATTCAAATGTGAAAGAAAGTAACTTTTAAAAATGATAAGAACTGAATTTATATTTCTAAATAGAGTGATAAATCGATAGTGCAGTTGTAAAACTTCTGCACGACTTCGCCACCACATCACATTTCCGTATACTATAATATCATTTACCAGAACAACAGATCCCATATGTTGCTGCTCATATACATTTGATTTATGTCTGTCTTTGCCATTTAAAGACCATGTTGTGACTCGGGCAACTTTAATATAAACTACTGGAGCTGAAATATTCTCAGTTTTACAATCCCTTGATTAATATGGAAGATCGTAATTTAATATAAACAGAATGGTAATAATGAAAGTTTGCTTTCTTGTCACAGTAATCTACCGCAACGCACCGCATACCATCGGAAGGCTACTGCGATTCTGAGCAACACTGGCAATATGATCAATTTTTTTCGCCGCTATTACCCTGAAATTTCTGACTGAAATCGCTACCCCGCTCTAACGCACACTCGGACTCACCCACTCTTCGCAGCGAGCCAGCCTTAAAGGGCCCGGATCGCATTACAGATTGTAATACAGATTGTTCTAATCCGTACTGTTCTGACACAGGCAATACATAAAGTGACTACTCATATTAGCAGGAGGATAGGCTGAGTGTATAATGTTCCTAATATTTTGGTGTATTGCTCTTCATGCAATGGGGCTATCGGCATTATTGGTTGTAAAAAATAATAATGATAATTATAATAAAATATTTGATACATTTATCTGACTCAATCTTTTTTTTCTACGTATATATGTGATCTCAGCGCAATTGTTGTGTTATTATTGGGGGATGGCTATCCCTGCATGTGCATCACAGAGGTGCAAAACAGCCATTAAGGAAACAATAGCCCTGGGCTGGCAAGGCTATCCCAGGAATGTGTCCCCTCATCTCAGATGGAGATGTTCCCTGCTTGAGTAAATGACCTGCCTGATTGCAATGCTGATGACTCACAGGCTGAGTAATTTGTAACTAAATAGTTGGATTAAAAATATTTGCATCATTGTAATTTGTCCTTATTAGTGACTTTCAGTTGAATTCCAGTGATCATCTCCATTGTACAGTGCTCAATGCTTTGGATAAATGACATTTAAAATGAATATATAGGTCACTGATAAATGTGAATTATATATAAACATCCATGATGAATCTTGTAAGAAGTGAAATATTATTTCTGATGCATTAAATACATAAGGGTTTGTGTGTGTTTGTTTGTTTTAATTTAAAAGAATTAAAAATGTGACTTTGATATATTTAAGATAGAAGTCTGGTGGAGACACACACACAGACAAACACACACATATAAGGGAATTAAATTTTAAATGTGATTTTGAGCACCACTGAGGTAAGTGGTATGACAATTAATCACTAAAAAATAAAAATCACTTAAAACATAAAAGATAGAGTTCTGGTAGAGAGACATATGTGACCTGCATATATATATATAAATAATTAAAAAATAATGTGCTTTGGATAGCCCTGCATGTGCATCACAGAGGTGCAAAACAGCCATTAAGGAAACAATAGCCCTGGGCTGGCAAGGCTATCCCAGGAATGTGTTCCCTCATCTCAGATGGAGATGTTCCCTGCTTGATTAAATGACCTGCCTGATTGCAATGGTGATGACTCACAGGCTGAGTAATTTGTAACCAAATAGTTGGATTAAAAATATTTGCATCATTGTAATTTGTCCTTATTAGTGACTTTCAGTTGAATTCCAGTGATCATCTCCATTGTTCAGTGCTCAATGCTTTGGATAAATGACATTTAAAATGAATATATACAGTAGGTCACTGATAAATGTGAATTATATATAAACATCCATGATGAATCTTGCAAGCAGTGAAATATTATTCCTGATGCATTACATATATAAGGGTTTGTGTGTGTTTGTTTTAATTTAAAGCAATTTAAAATGTGATTTTGATATATTTAACATAGAAGTCTGCTGGAGAGACACACACACACACATTTGATGCTGCTGCAGATCAGGCCTGACCAGTTGGGCTATTTTTACTGAATACATTGCTTTGAAGTCTATGATTTTACTATGGATATCTTGCTAATTCCCTTGCAAACTGTAAAATGAAAGCATGATTCCTTTCAGGCATCTGTTTCAGGCATCTGTACTGATTGTCAGGCCCTTCCAAAGTCTGTGTCCCCTCATCTCAGATGCTGATGTTAACAGCTTGAGTAAATGACCTGTGGGTCATTATACACATTATATATGTGTATAAAATATATTTATACACATCAGGATGGCCCACCCGAAGCTGCAAAGTGCAGACAAGTGTACAGCCTACCCTACATAGTGCACTACGTTTACTTTGTTTGTACCATGAGTTCTGTCTTTGCACCTTATCTGTTTGGCACTATCTGCAGACATCGTAACACTGTCTGGCTCTTGTTCCGAAAAAACATTATCAAAAGAAGGAAAAAAAGAATATTTAAAGAAGACAAAAAAAACATCCAAAGGGAAAAAAGAAGAACTGAAGGGCCAACGAGGTAGGGGGAAATACAAATTTCGCTGCGTTGGAGTGCCAAGCTGTGAAAGGCATTTGGCCAGAAGCCAAGGTAAGTGTTGTACCTGTTATTTTAAAAAAGCAGTTTTCAAAATGCTGCTTTATAATCGTTTGAGATAGTCAGCCAGTGTGACAAGTGAAGGCGTTTTGAGTTTACCTACATAAAGTTTTATTTCTGTATTAGGGCATTGTCAGGAACAATGATGTGTTCATCGCCATGATGTGGTCAAAAAGCGATGCATTGAATCTTAGAAACATTTGTGATTTTTCAAACGATGCTTTTCGTTTTATTTAATCAGTAAAAGTTCCATCGGTTTTATATAGTACCCCTTGAAATATGTCTTCAGCTCATTTTCCGGGCATTTTACTAGAATGCATCCTGAGAAATACATACGCTCTGTTGCCTTTCCTTGGTGCCTTGACGTTTAGTGTTGAGTATAATTGTTGCAGTTGCTTTTGTTTATATTCCATGAGACCTGTCGGTGCTATGAGAAGTGTAATATACCCTTACCATACGCTATTGGAGCTGGAATTACCGCGGCTGCTGGCACCAAACTTGCCCTCCAATGGATCCTCGTTAAAGGATTTAAAGTGTACTCATTCTCATTACAGGGCCTCAAAAGAGTCCTGTATGGTTATTTTTCATCACTACCTCCCCGTGTCAGGAGTGGGTAATATATATATTGCTCTTGATCTAATAGGGCTATCGGCCTTACTGGCTGTAAAAAAAAGTATTGTGGTTGTCCCGATGTGTCTAGGAATATTATAGGCATTAAACACTATTCAAAAATGAGTACACCTGTTTTTTGATAGAAAGGTGTAACTTTATTGCACATTCATAAATATAATACAGAAACACAAAACAGAATAAAATGGGGCAAACTGAGGTTACAGGGTTTCAGAGCCAGGAGAGCTCCAACCCCTCTCCCCTGAATGATGTCCTCTGCACCCCATAATCAAATAAAAAGTTCCTCCCCAACATTTATTTTTCTGACAGACAAAAATAAAATAATGTCCTGTCCCTCTGGCGTGCTGTACAACCTTGTCCGGAGGTTGGCTTTTTTCCGTGAGTGATTAACGTCCAAAAGTCTATGCCTGGGTGACAGGCACACTCTGGTGAATGGGCATCCACACACATGTGGATGCCCTGGCTGTTCCTAAAAAAAAAACATATAGCCGGATTCTTCTTCGTTTGTACTCTGATGAATTCGCTGGCCCTCAGTGGCTGTGACTACCGGCCCGTGGTAGTCACATACCACCTCACCAGCCTGGAACTGCCGGGTGGTGCAGACTCCCTTCCCCATCCCCGCAATGTCCGCCACAACAAGTCCCTTCCACTTCTGCCTGCGGATGAGGTCCTATATGTGGCTAGAATCAATGGCGGTGTTCACGGAGCCCACTGGTCTCCAGTCCTTGAGGACGCTGGCCGCGCTTGGAACGTTGCTTCTCCAGCCTTGGTTCCTGATCCAAGCGTCGACCCGGGACTCGGTGGGCTGCCGTCTGCCAAAGTGTGCTGTCAAGAACAAAGCAAATTGTTGTCAGTTAGGAAGACTATGTAGATAGGATTGCTTATCAGTAAAATGCTTTAAAAATTAGTACTACAAACAATACTCACAGAGGACATGCCGGACACGCATCCTCATCTGGGCCTTCAGCCAGCGCTCATAGAGCCGTCGCTGAAACTGGCCCGACTTCTGTGTCCGTACATTCTTATCTGGGACGTCGCCATCCAGAGTCACAGGGTTGGTTTGAAGTAGCTGATCGAATGCTGCCTGGACATCCATCTGCTGGTTGGACCCCATGGCAGCATCCCGTGCGGCGCCACGGGCAGAACAGCTGGATCCTTCTTCAGCAGAGTCAGCGCTGGGATAAAAAAACACACACACACAAATAAGTTTTACGGTTAGTGTTCAGTGGTGAGGACTTTGGTTGTGTGTCTTGATGTTGGTTGGTAAGTGTATTGACAAATGGAAAACATGCATACCTCGAGTCACCTGCCAGCTTCTTCAGCAGCTTACTGGCTAGCACCACATTCCGCGACTGCTTCATCCTATAGTGCTCGTCAGCCGTCGCAGTAGAATGTGTGAGGTAATCGGCCACCAAGGACTTCTGCTGGTCACTCAAGTCCTTGGTGGCCGTCTCAAAGATGCGCCGGGCCATCTGGCTGGTGACTGGATCCAGCTTGTATCTAAAATACAAAATGAATAAGAAATTCATTAATACGTTTCACACAACACCTGACAATGTGTATCTAGAGCAAATTATAGTGGGAATGAATCATGGTGATTAGCTGACTTTTGGTGTAGCCGGCTGAGGTCATTCGACGCATTGAAGATCGGCCGGCCTGCAGTGGAGACAAAGAACCGTCCATCTCCTCCCTGGTCATCCGTCGTCATCCGGCTTCTCTTGGATGTCAGGAGCTGTGGCCGTACCCGGGTGAAGTAGATGTCGAACCACTGTTGGCAGAGGAAAACGACTTAATTTCTGCTTTTGAAATAAACGACAAAATAAATCTTTTCAAACTTGATATACTTACCGTCTCCTCCTCAGAGGACAGTGCAAACGTGGCCACTTGCTGCGCCGACGTCTTGTGCTCCTTCACCCCAATCACCGCATGGTCCGATTCGGTCCTGCTCCTGGCCATCCACTCCTCGACCTGCACAAGACAATGATGCCCCACTGATCAAAAAGAGAACCGGCAAAAAGGAAAAGTGGTTAAGACCAAAAAAAAAAGAGTAAAATACTGACGGTCATGTGCTCCACCACGCCTGGTCGCTGGAGATGTTTTAGAATGACCGTGGCCTCCAGGTAGTAGAGGACCAGGCAGCATTCCGCAGACTCCAGGGGCCTCTCCTCAGGATACACCTTGCCAAGGATTGCCAAGAAGTCGTTCTTGGCAGCCCTCAGCACGGCCCAGCAGTCCTCTGGACTGAGAGGGTCCTTCTCCGTGAGGACGGCATGTCTATGTGTGGGGGGAAAACAGAAGAATATTCCATTACTGTCAATCCTAATTAATACAATCCACATTTTAATGTGCTCACGATGTAAAATGGCTCTGGATCTCCAGGCAGTGCACCCCAGGAGCAGTGAGGGAGATAAAAAAAAAACAAGAGTGTTAAACATAGCAGAGGAGATATATAATCAAACCGTGATATGAAATTTAATGGACAGTCGAACTTACCTCCTGTGGATGATCTCCTTACTCACCAACTTGGCAGAGCTCTGCTGTATTGAGCTCAGGTACTCCACAAAGAACTTTGCCTCGTTCCACAAGGCAATGTTGTCACGCCGCAGGTCGGTGGTGACAGTGTGGTACTTGAGGAATCTGTCAGAGGAAGGACAGGTATGTAAGTATCCATATGTATATGTACATAAACTTGTACATGCAGTCATGACAAAGACAATAGCGGGAGAACTTCTTCCTCGAAGAAACAGATATGTAATACAACATATGCCTAAAATATAAAAACAAACCATGCTACCAACCTCTTCAGGCTCTTCATGTAGTTCACCTGAGTCTGCCTGGAGAGACCAGCCTCAGTCAGCTCCCGAAAGAAGAGCTTCGTCTTCTCCCTCTCCCTGACAAACTCAAGGGAAGGCTCTCCGGGGTTCACAAAAAACATGAACCTGCTGACGTTTTCCACCTGGAAAGAAAAATCAGCATTAGATATATCCATTGCTTAGAAAAAAATCCATTGCTTAGAAAAAATCCATTGTTTAGAAAAAGTGTATTTTTATGGGAGACCTCACCTCCTGCTTGAAATTCTCATTCAGGAGATCCTTCTCCAAGTATGTGGCGAAGCCCTTCAGGAGGGGATGGTCCAGGGAATGTTTCCTGTACAGTCCCTTCTCCTGCATCATCTGCCTGGAGGTCTGTGGCCATTGCACCTCCCGGGTACTGCCAAATGGAAAACACATTTCGTCATACAACTGCACATTCAACGTGTGGCTCACAAACAAAAGCAAAAGGTATCAGTGAAAGCTGTAAAACCGAGATAATCATATTTACACTTGAAAGGTCTCGCCGCTGCTGTCACTGACAACAATGTCTTCTGACTGCTCACTTGCAGAGCTCTCCGGTCCCTGCGCGGTTGCACCAGCACCACAGGAACACTGCTGGTCTGCGCCGCCACTGCTGGGAAGGGGATGTCAGTCACCACCATGTGCCGACGCTCCAGCTCCTGGACCAACCTTTCATAAATGATAAAAATAAATAAATTAAAAACTGTTAGTCAATTTCATACAGAAGAAAGATGTGAGGTGTGTAAAACAGGCTGAAGAGTTTTCCCACCAACCTGCAAAACGCATTAGTGTCATCCAAAATCTCCCGCAGGTGCCTGTAGCTGAAGACCCTGCCCCACTGCAGAAGTTCAAGGGAATTCTGCTTTTCCTTCTCCATCACTTCCTGGATGGCCTCTTTCGAAGACCTCTTCATGCACACCCTAGCCAGATGCACTGAGAGGCTTGGCTGTGTCTTCTTGCACACGGGGCAGAGCAGGAAATGCCTGCTGGAAGCACTGGGGATAAAAATACAATTAAAAAAGTCATAAATAAAGATTAGATTTGATTCATTACTTTTAGTTGAATAAAGAAACAGTCCAGTCATCATCAACACTGTTCGTTTCACAGTGGTTTGGATAAATAACATTTTCATATCCTGATGGCTCCTAGACTGAGTAAAGTACATAATCACAGCTATTGAAACATGTTGACTAATTACTTACATTTATATTAAAATATAATTTAATTAATTAAATTAAACTTAAGTTGCTTCAAAATATTGTTTTAGTTTTGTAATGGATGCAATTTAAGTTTTAACAATAGCAGTCAGTGGTCAGAGACTTTTGCACAGTGTCAGTAAAGTAGAACAAGTTTATCCACAATTTCTACAGATTCAAATGAAATAATAAATTGACCATAACTTACAACTTGGAAGCCATTCTTGAGAAGTTGTTCAACAAAAGATGAAATCTTCAACAGAATCTGGAGCTCTTGTCTCGCTGGAAGCAGAGGTAGAGTGACTTTACATGTGCAGGTCTCCTCTTAATATACCATTCTGACCGCGTCCCCCACCTCCGCCCCCCGTAGCCCCGCCCACCCCACCTTCAGTGTCACTGTGAGGGACACCTTGAAATTCAAATGTGAAAGAAAGTAACTTTTAAAAATGATAAGAACTGAATTTATATTTCTAAATAAAGTGATAAATCGATAGTGCAGTTGTAAAACTTCTGCACGACTTCGCCACCACATCACATTTCCGTATACTATAATATCATTTACCAGAACAACAGATCCCTTATGTTGCTGCTCATATACATTTGATTTATGTCTGTCTTTGCCATTTAAAGACCATGTTGTGACTCGGGCAACTTTAATATAAACTACTGGAGCTGAAATATTCTCTGTTTTACAATCCCTTGATTAATATGGAAGATCGTAATTTAATATAAACAGAATGGTAATAATGAAAGTTTGCTTTCTTGTCACAGTAATCTACCGCAACGCACCGCATACCATCGGAAGGCTACTGCGATTCTGAGCAACACTGGCAATATGATCCATTTTTTTCGCCGCTATTACCCTGAAATTTCTGACTGAAATCGCTACCCCGCTCTAACGCACACTCGGACTCACCCACTCTTCGCAGCGAGCCAGCCTTAAAGGGCCCGGATCGCATTACATATTGTAATACAGATTGTTCTAATCCGTACTGTTCTGACACAGGCAATACATAAAGTGACTACTCATATTAGCAGGAGGATACGCTGAGTGTATAATGTTCCTAATATTTTGGTGTATTGCTCTTCATGCAATGGGGCTATCGGCATTACTGGTTGTAAAAAATAATAATGATAATTATAATAAAATATTTGATACATTTATCTGACTCAATCTTTTTTTTCTACGTATATATGTGATCTCAGCGCAATTGCTGTGTTATTATTGGGGGATGGCTATCCCTGTGTAGCGCCCCCGTCGGCCCTCTATGGGGTCGTACACTGCATTAACACTAACCGGGGGGCCCTGGTTTCGTTCGTCCTCTCCTTTCCTTATGCGTTGCGATCTAATCAGAGCCTGTGCTAAGCCAGCATAGGCTAAATTCGGTGCAATCTTCTCCGCAATACACAATGACGCAGTTAACTTTAAAACATTTACTAAATTACACTAATCGACACCAAACATAATACATTCAAACATATTCAAAAACAACAACAAATATACAATAACCCTCAGTCCGGTAGTCCATCAAACACTTAAATATGAAGAAAATTAAAGCAAAAGATCGTGGCAGGCCTGGTTGATGCTTGAGTCCGTAGTGACCACAAACGGAAAAATGGCCGCTTCACTCTGAAGAGCAAAAACAAAATAAATAAAATAATATGCCTACCAGTCCACCCAATTTCAGGCGTGCTCCAAATCCTGGAGTAAGCAATATTTTTCTTTCGTCCCACAGTCTTTCCCTCCTGTAGGGCGAATTTATTCTCCCTCTCCGAAGCGCTGTGCTGGTGATTCGCCGCTGTCCGCAGCTTATGTCGAGCCCCTCGCAAGACGAGCAGTCCTGCGACTCCCGCTCCAGCCAGCTTCTCTCTCTTCACTGGGTACGCTGTTGTTCCTTACCGCTCCATGGCTTGAAAACAGTCGCTCACAAGACGAGCAGTCTTGTCCGCTTCTCTCGTCCCCGCCAGCGTCTCCTCTTTCCCGCCAGCGTCTCCTGCTCCCGCCCCTTTTCCCGATTGGTGGACATAACAGTACCCAATTAAAGTAAACGGAAACAGAATACAAAACAACATATGCGGTGCCTGCATCAGCGCAGCACATATATCATGTTCTATTCATACTATAAAAATAAAAAAAAGAATCGAACCCCGGATTACACCTGCATGTGCATCACAGAGGTGCAAAACAGCCATTAAGGAAACAATAGCCCTGGGCTGGCAAGGCTATCCCAGGAATGTGTCCCCTCATCTCAGATGGAGATGTTCCCTGCTTGAGTAAATGACCTGCCTGATTGCAATGCTGATGACTCACAGGCTGAGTAATTTGTAACTAAATAGTTGGATTAAAAATATTTGCATCATTGTAATTTGTCCTTATTAGTGACTTTCAGTTGAATTCCAGTGATCATCTCCATTGTACAGTGCTCAATGCTTTGGATAAATGACATTTAAAATGAATATATAGGTCACTGATAAATGTGAATTATATATAAACATCCATGATGAATCTTGTAAGAAGTGAAATATTATTTCTGATGCATTAAATATATAAGGGTTTGTGTGTGTGTTTGTTTTAATTTAAAAGAATTAAAAATGTGACTTTGATATATTTAAGATAGAAGTCTGGTGGAGACACACACACAGACAAACACACACATATAAGGGAATTAAATTTTAAATGTGATTTTGAGCACCACTGAGGTAAGTGGTATGACAATTAATCACTAAAAAATAAAAATCACTAAAAACATAAAAGATAGAGTACTGGTAGAGAGACATATGTGACCTGCATATATATATATAAATAATTAAAAAATAATGTGCTTTGGATAGCCCTGCATGTGCATCACAGAGGTGCAAAACAGCCATTAAGGAAACAATAGCCCTGGGCTGGCAAGGCTATCCCAGGAATGTGTCCCCTCATCTCAGATGGAGATGTTCCCTGCTTGAGTAAATGACCTGCCTGATTGCAATGCTGATGACTCACAGGCTGAGTAATTTGTAACCAAATAGTTGGATTAAAAATATTTGCATCATTGTAATTTGTCCTTATTAGTGACTTTCAGTTGAATTCCAGTGATCATCTCCATTGTTCAGTGCTCAATGCTTTGGATAAATGACATTTAAAATGAATATATAGGTCACTGATAAATGTGAATTATATATAAACAACCATGATGAATCTTGCAAGCAGTGAAATATTATTCCTGATGCATTAAATATATAAGGGTTTGTGTGTGTTTGTTTTAATTTAAAATGCTGCTTTATAATCGTTTGAGATAGTCAGCCAGTGTGACAAGTGAAGGCGTTTTGAGTTTACCTACATAAAGTTTTATTTCTGTATTAGGGCATTGTCAGGAACAATGATGTGTTCATCGCCATGATGTGGTCAAAAAGCGATGCATTGAATCTTAGAAACATTTGTGATTTTTCAAACGATGCTTTTCGTTTTATTTAATCAGTAAAAGTTCCATCGGTTTTATATAGTACCCCTTGAAATATGTCTTCAGCTCATTTTCCGGGCATTTTACTAGAATGCATCCTGAGAAATACATACGCTCTGTTGCCTTTCCTTGGTGCCTTGACGTTTAGTGTTGAGTATAATTGTTGCAGTTGCTTTTGTTTATATTCCATGAGACCTGTCGGTGCTATGAGAAGTGTAATATACCCTTACCATACCCTATTGGAGCTGGAATTACCGCGGCTGCTGGCACCAAACTTGCCCTCCAATGGATCCTCGTTAAAGGATTTAAAGTGTACTCATTCTCATTACAGGGCCTCGAAAGAGTCCTGTATGGTTATTTTTCATCACTACCTCCCCGTGTCAGGAGTGGGTAATATATATATTGCTCTTGATCTAATAGGGCTATCGGCCTTACTGGTTGTAAAAAAAAGTATTGTGGTTGTCCCGATGTGTCTAGGAATATTATAGGCATTAAACACTATTCAAAAATGAGTACACCTGTTTTTTGATAGAAAGGTGTAACTTTATTGCACATTCATAAATATAATACAGAAACACAAAACAGAATAAAATGGGGCAAACTGAGGTACAGGGTTTCAGAGCCAGGAGAGCTCCAACCCCTCTCCCCTGAATGATGTCCTCTGCACCCCATAATCAAATAAAAAGTTCCTCCCCAACATTTATTTTTCTGACAGACAAAAATAAAATAATGTCCTGTCCCTCTGGCGTGCTGTACAACCTTGGCCGGAGGTTGGCTTTTTTCCGTGAGTGATTAACCAGCCGGCCAAAAGTCTGTATGCCTGGGTGACAGGCACACTCTGGTGAATGGGCATCCACACACATGTGGATGCCCTGGCTGTTCCTAAAAAAAAAACATATAGCCGGATTCTTCTTCGTTTGTACTCTGATGAATTCGCTGGCCCTCAGTGGCTGTGACTACCGGCCCGTGGTAGTCACATACCACCTCACCAGCCTGGAACTGCCGGGTGGTGCAGACTCCCTTCCCCATCCCCGCAATGTCCGCCACAACAAGTCCCTTCCACTTCTGCCTGCGGATGAGGTCCTATATGTGGCTAGAATCAATGGCGGTGTTCACGGAGCCCACTGGTCTCCAGTCCTTGAGGACGCTGGCCGCGCTTGGAACGTTGCTTCTCCAGCCTTGGTTCCTGATCCAAGCGTCGACCCGGGACTCGGTGGGCTGCCGTCTGCCAAAGTGTGCTGTCAAGAACAAAGCAAATTGTTGTCAGTTAGGAAGACTATGTAGATAGGATTGCTTATCAGTAAAATGCTTTAAAAATTAGTACTACAAACAATACTCACAGAGGACATGCCGGACACGCATCCTCATCTGGGCCTTCAGCCAGCGCTCATAGAGCCGTCGCTGAAACTGGCCCGACTTCTGTGTCCGTACATTCTTATCTGGGACGTCGCCATCCAGGGTCACAGGGTTGGTTTGAAGTAGCTGATCGAATGCTGCCTGGACATCCATCTGCTGGTTGGACCCCATGGCAGCATCCCGTGCGGCGCCACGGGCAGAACAGCTGGATCCTTCTTCAGCAGAGTCAGCGCTGGGATAAAAAAACACACACACACAAATAAGTTTTACGGTTAGTGTTCAGTGGTGAGGACTTTGGTTGTGTGTCTTGATGTTGGTTGGTAAGTGTATTGACAAACGGAAAACATGCATACCTCGAGTCACCTGCCAGCTTCTTCAGCAGCTTACTGGCCAGCACCACATTCCGCGACTGCTTCATCCTATAGTGCTCGTCAGCCGTCGCAGTAGAATGTGTGAGGTAATCGGCCACCAAGGACTTCTGCTGGTCACTCAAGTCCTTGGTGGCCGTCTCAAAGATGCGCCGGGCCATCTGGCTGGTGACTGGATCCAGCTTGTATCTAAAATACAAAATGAATAAGAAATTCATTAATACGTTTCACACAACACCTGACAATGTGTATCTAGAGCAAATTATAGTGGGAATGAATCATGGTGATTAGCTGACTTTTGGTGTAGCCGGCTGAGGTCATTCGACGCATTGAAGATCGGCCGGCCTGCAGTGGAGACAAAGAACCGTCCATCTCCTCCCTGGTCATCCGTCGTCATCCGGCTTCTCTTGGATGTCAGGAGCTGTGGCCGTACCCGGGTGAAGTAGATGTCGAACCACTGTTGGCAGAGGAAAACGACTTAATTTCTGCTTTTGAAATAAACGACAAAATAAATCTTTTCAAACTTGATATACTTACCGTCTCCTCCTCAGAGGACAGTGCAAACGTGGCCACTTGCTGCGCCGACGTCTTGTGCTCCTTCACCCCAATCACCGCATGGTCCGATTCGGTCCTGCTCCTGGCCATCCACTCCTCGACCTGCACAAGACAATGATGCCCCACTGATCAAAAAGAGAACCGGCAAAAAGGAAAAGTGGAGAAGACAAAAAAAAAAAAAGAGTAAAATACTTACGGTCATGTGCTCCACCACGCCTGGTCGCTGGAGATGTTTTAGAATGACCGTGGCCTCCAGGTAGTAGAGGACCAGGCAGCATTCCGCAGACTCCAGGGGCCTCTCCTCAGGATACACCTTGCCAAGGATTGCCAAGAAGTCGTTCTTGGCAGCCCTCAGCACGGCCCAGCAGTCCTCTGGACTGAGAGGGTCCTTCTCCGTGAGGACGGCATGTCTATGTGTGGGGGGAAAACAGAAGAATATTCCATTACTGTCAATCCTAATTAATACAATCCACATTTTAATGTGCTCACGATGTAAAATGGCTCTGGATCTCTAGGCAGTGCACCCCAGGAGCAGTGAGGGAGATAAAAAAAAAAACAAGAGTGTTAAACATAGCAGAGGAGATATATAATCAAACCGTGATATGAAATTTAATGGACAGTCGAACTTACCTCCTGTGGATGATCTCCTTACTCACCAACTTGGCAGAGCTCTGCTGTAGTGAGCTCAGGTACTCCACAAAGAACTTTGCCTCGTTCCACAAGGCAATGTTGTCACGCCGCAGGTCGGTGGTGACAGTGTGGTACTTGAGGAATCTGTCAGAGGAAGGACAGGTATGTAAGTATCCATATGTATATGTACATAAACTTGTACATGCAGTCATGACAAAGACAATAGCGGGAGAACTTCTTCCTCGAAGAAACAGATATGTAATACAACATATGCCTAAAATATAAAAACAAACCATGCTACCAACCTCTTCAGGCTCTTCATGTAGTTCACCTGAGTCTGCCTGGAGAGACCAGCCTCAGTCAGCTCCCGAAAGAAGAGCTTCGTCTTCTCCCTCTCCCTGACAAACTCAAGGGAAGGCTCTCCGGGGTTCACAAAAAACATGAACCTGCTGACGTTTTCCACCTGGAAAGAAAAATCAGCATTAGATATATCCATTGCTTAGAAAAAAATCCATTGCTTAGAAAAAATCCATTGTTTAGAAAAAGTGTATTTTTATGGGAGACCTCACCTCCTGCTTGAAATTCTCATTCAGGAGATCCTTCTCCAAGTATGTGGCGAAGCCCTTCAGGAGGGGATGGTCCAGGGAATGTTTCCTGTACAGTCCCTTCTCCTGCATCATCTGCCTGGAGGTCTGTGGCCATTGCACCTCCCGGGTACTGCCAAATGGAAAACACATTTCGTCATACAACTGCACATTCAACGTGTGGCTCACAAACAAAAGCAAAAGGTATCAGTGAAAGCTGTAAAAGCGAGATAATCATACTTACACTTGAAAGGTCTCGCCGCTGCTGTCACTGACAACAATGTCTTCTGACTGCTCACTTGCAGAGCTCTCCGGTCCCTGCGCGGTTGCACCAGCCACCACAGGAACACTGCTGGTCTGCGCCGCCACTGCTGGGAAGGGGATGTCAGTCACCACCATGTGCCGACGCTCCAGCTCCTGGACCAACCTTTCATAAATGATAAAAATAAATAAATTAAAAACTGTTAGTCAATTTCATACAGAAGAAAGATGTGAGGTGTGTAAAACAGGCTGAAGAGTTTTCCCACCAACCTGCCAAACGCATTAGTGTCATCCAAAATCTCCCGCAGGTGCCTGTAGCTGAAGACCCTGCCCCACTGCAGAAGTTCAAGGGAATTCTGCTTTTCCTTCTCCATCACTTCCTGGATGGCCTCTTTCGAAGACCTCTTCATGCACACCCTAGCCAGATGCACTGAGAGGCTTGGCTGTGTCTTCTTGCACACGGGGCAGAGCAGGAAATGCCTGCTGGAAGCACTGGGGATAAAAATACAATTAAAAAAGTCATAAATAAAGATTAGATTTGATTCATTACTTTTAGTTGAATAAAGAAACAGTCCAGTCATCATCAACACTGTTCGTTTCACAGTGGTTTGGATAAATAACATTTGCATATCCTTATGGCTCCTAGACTGAGTAAAGTACATAATCACAGCTATTGAAACATGTTGACTAATTACTTACATTTATATTAAAATATAATTTAATTAATTAAATTAAACTTAAGTTGCTTCAAAATATTGTTTTAGTTTTGTAATGGATGCAATTTAAGTTTTAACAATAGCAGTCAGTGGTCAGAGACTTTTGCACAGTGTCAGTAAAGTAGAACAAGTTTATCCACAATTTCTACAGATTCAAATGAAATAATAAATTGACCATAACTTACAACTTGGAAGCCATTCTTGAGAAGTTGTTCAACAAAAGATGAAATCTTCAACAGAATCTGGAGCTCTTGTCTCGCTGGAAGCAGAGGTAGAGTGACTTTACATGTGCAGGTCTCCTCTTAATATACCATTCTGACCGCGTCCCCCACCTCCGCCCCCCGTAGCCCCGCCCACCCCACCTTCAGTGTCACTGTGAGGGACACCTTGAAATTCAAATGTGAAAGAAAGTAACTTTTAAAAATGATAAGAACTGAATTTATATTTCTAAATAGAGTGATAAATCGATAGTGCAGTTGTAAAACTTCTGCACGACTTCGCCACCACATCACATTTATACTATATACTATAATATCATTTACCAGAACAACAGATCCCTTATGTTGCTGCTCATATACATTTGATTTATGTCTGTCTTTGCCATTTAAAGACCATGTTGTGACTCGGGCAACTTTAATATAAACTACTGGAGCTGAAATATTCTCAGTTTTACAATCCCTTGATTAATATGGAAGATCGTAATTTAATATAAACAGAATGGTAATAATGAAAGTTTGCTTTCTTGTCACAGTAATCTACCGCAACGCACCGCATACCATCGGAAGGATACTGCGATTCTGAGCAACACTGGCAATATGATCCATTTTTTTCGCCGCTATTACCCTGAAATTTCTGACTGAAATCGCTACCCCGCTCTAACGCATACTCGGACTCACCCACTCTTCGCAGCGAGCCAGCCTTAAAGGGCCCGGATCGCATTACAGATTGGAATACAGATTGTTCTAATCCGTACTGTTCTGACACAGGCAATACATAAAGTGACTACTCATATTAGCAGGAGGATAGGCTGAGTGTATAATGTTCCTAATATTTTGGTGTATTGCTCTTCATGCAATGGGGCTATTGGCATTACTGGTTGTAAAAAATAATAATGATAATTATAATAAAATATTTGATACATTTATCTGACTCAATCTTTTTTTTCTACGTATATATGTGATCTCAGCGCAATTGTTGTGTTATTATTGGGGGATGGCTATCCCTGCATGTGCATCACAGAGGTGCAAAACAGCCATTAAGGAAACAATAGCCCTGGGCTGGCAAGGCTATCCCAGGAATGTGTCCCCTCATCTCAGATGGAGATGTTCCCTGCTTGAGTAAATGACCTGCCTGATTGCAATGCTGATGACTCACAGGCTGAGTAATTTGTAACTAAATAGTTGGATTAAAAATATTTGCATCATTGTAATTTGTCCTTATTAGTGACTTTCAGTTGAATTCCAGTGATCATCTCCATTGTACAGTGCTCAATGCTTTGGATAAATGACATTTAAAATGAATATATAGGTCACTGATAAATGTGAATTATATATAAACATCCATGATGAATCTTGCAAGAAGTGAAATATTATTCCTGATGCATTAAATATATAAGGGTTTGTGTGTGTGTTTGTTTTAATTTAAAAGAATTAAAAATGTGACTTTGATATATTTAAGATAGAAGTCTGATGGAGACACACACACACAGACAAACACACACATGTAAGGGAATTAAATTTTAAATGTGATTTTGAGCACCACTGAGGTAAGTGGTATGACAATTAATCACTAAAAAATAAAAATCACTAAAAACATAAAAGATAGAGTTCTGGTAGAGAGACATATGTGACCTGCATATATATATATATATATATAAATAATTAAAAAATAATGTGCTTTGGATAGCCCTGCATGTGCATCACAGAGGTGCAAAACAGCCATTAAGGAAACAATAGCCCTGGGCTGGCAAGGCTATCCCAGGAATGTGTCCCCTCATCTCAGATGGAGATGTTCCCTGCTTGAGTAAATGACCTGCCTGATTGCAATGCTGATGACTCACAGGCTGAGGAATTTGTAACTAAATAGTTGGATTAAAAATATTTGCATCATTGTAATTTGTCCTTATTAGTGACTTTCAGTTGAATTCCAGTGATCATCTCCATTGTTCAGTGCTCAATGCTTTGGATAAATGACATTTAAAATGAATATATAGGTCACTGATAAATGTGAATTATATATAAACATCCATGATGAATCTTGCAAGCAGTGAAATATTATTCCTGATGCATTACATATATAAGGGTTTGTGTGTGTTTGTTTTAATTTAAAGCAATTTAAAATGTGATTTTGATATTATTTAACATAGAACTCTGCTGGAGAGACACACACACACACATTTGATGCTGCTGCAGATCAGGCCTGACCAGTTGGGCTATTTTTACTGAATACATTGCTTTGAAGTCTGTGATTTTACTATGGATATCTTGCTAATTCCCTTGCAAACTGTAAAATGAAAGCATGATTCCTTTCAGGCATCTGTTTCAGGCATCTGTACTGATTGTCAGGACCTTCCAAAGTCTGTGTCCCCTCATCTCAGATGCTGATGTTAACAGCTTGAGTAAATGACCTGTGGGTCATTATACACATTATATATGTGTATAAAATATATTTATACACATCAGGATGGCCCACCCGAAGCTGCAAAGTGCAGACAAGTGTACAGCCTACCCTACATAGTGCACTACGTTTACTTTGTTTGTACCATGAGTTCTGTCTTTGCACCTTATCTGTTTGGCACTATCTGCAGACATCGTAACACTGTCTGGCTCTTGTTCCGAAAAAACATTATCAAAAGAAGGAAAAAAAGAATATTTAAAGAAGACAAAAAAAACATCCAAAGGGAAAAAAACTTAACAAAAAAAACAATATCCGAAGAAGAAGGAAAAACATCCAAAGGGAAAAAAGAAAAACTGAAGGGCCAACGAGGTAGGGGGAAATACAAATTTCGCTGCGTTGGAGTGCCAAGCTGTGAAAGGCATTTGGCCAGAAGCCAAGGTAAGTGTTGTACCTGTTATTTTAAAAAAGCAGTTTTCAAAATGCTGCTTTATAATCGTATGAGATAGTCAGCCAGTGTGACAAGTGAAGGCGTTTTGAGTTTACCTACATAAAGTTTTATTTCTGTATTAGGGCATTGTCAGGAACAATAATGTGTTCATCGCCATGATGTGGTCAAAAAGCGATGCATTGAATCTTAGAAACATTTGTGATTTTTCAAACGTTGCTTTTCGTTTTATTTAATCAATAAAAGTTCCATCGGTTTTATATAGTACCCCTTGAAATATGTCTTCAGCTCATTTTCTGGGAATTTTACTAGAATGCATCCTGAGAAATACATACGCTCTGTTGCCTTTCCTTGGTGCCTTGACGTTTAGTGTTGAGTATAATTGTTGCAGTTGCTTTTGTTTATATTCCATGAGACCTGTCGGTGCTATGAGAAGTGTAATATACCCTTACCATACGCTATTGGAGCTGGAATTACCGCGGCTGCTGGCACCAAACTTGCCCTCCAATGGATCCTCGTTAAAGGATTTAAAGTGTACTCATTCTCATTACAGGGCCTCGAAAGAGTCCTGTATGGTTATTTTTCATCACTACCTCCCCGTGTCAGGAGTGGGTAATATATATATTGCTCTTGATCTAATAGGGCTATCGGCCTTACTGGTTGTAAAAAAAAGTATTGTGGTTGTCCCGATGTGTCTAGGAATATTATAGGCATTAAACACTATTCAAAAATGAGTACACCTGTTTTTTGATAGAAAGGTGTAACTTTATTGCACATTCATAAATATAATACAGAAACACAAAACAGAATAAAATGGGGCAAACTGAGGTACAGGGTTTCAGAGCCAGGAAAAAGTTCCTCCCCAACATTTATTTTTCTGACGGACAAAAATAAAATAATGTCCTGCCCCTCTGGCGTGCTGTACAACCTTGGCCGGAGGTTGGCTTTTTTCCGTGAGTGATTAACCAGCCGGCCAAAAGTCTGTATGCCTGGGTGACAGGCACACTCTGGTGAATGGGCATCCACACACATGTGGATGCCCTGGCTGTTCCTAAAAAAAAAACATATAGCCGGATTCTTCTTCGTTTGTACTCTGATGAATTCGCTGGCCCTCAGTGGCTGTGACTACCGGCCCGTGGTAGTCACATACCACCTCACCAGCCTGGAACTGCCGGGTGGTGCAGACTCCCTTCCCCATCCCCGCAATGTCCGCCACAACAAGTCCCTTCCACTTCTGCCTGCGGATGAGGTCCTATATGTGGCTAGAATCAATGGCGGTGTTCACGGAGCCCACTGGTCTCCAGTCCTTGAGGACGCTGGCCGCGCTTGGAATGTTGCTTCTCCAGCCTTGGTTCCTGATCCAAGCGTCGACCCGGGACTCGGTGGGCTGCCGTCTGCCAAAGTGTGCTGTCAAGAACAAAGCAAATTGTTGTCAGTTAGGAAGACTATGTAGATAGGATTGCTTATCAGTAAAATGCTTTAAAAATTAGTACTACAAACAATACTCACAGAGGACATGCCGGACACGCATCCTCATCTGGGCCTTCAGCCAGCGCTCATAGAGCCGTCGCTGAAACTGGCCCGACTTCTGTGTCCGTACATTCTTATCTGGGACGTCGCCATCCAGGGTCACAGGGTTGGTTTGAAGTAGCTGATCGAATGCTGCCTGGACATCCATCTGCTGGTTGGACCCCATGGCAGCATCCCGTGCGGCGCCACGGGCAGAACAGCTGGATCCTTCTTCAGCAGAGTCAGCGCTGGGATAAAAAAACACACACACACAAATAAGTTTTACGGTTAGTGTTCAGTGGTGAGGACTTTGGTTGTGTGTCTTGATGTTGGTTGGTAAGTGTATTGACAAACGGAAAACATGCATACCTCGAGTCACCTGCCAGCTTCTTCAGCAGCTTACTGGCCAGCACCACATTCTGCGACTGCTTCATCCTATAGTGCTCGTCAGCCGTCGCAGTAGAATGTGTGAGGTAATCGGCCACCAAGGACTTCTGCTGGTCACTCAAGTCCTTGGTGGCCGTCTCAAAGATGCGCCGGGCCATCTGGCTGGTGACTGGATCCAGCTTGTATCTAAAATACAAAATGAATAAGAAATTCATTAATACGTTTCACACAACACCTGACAATGTGTATCTAGAGCAAATTATAGTGGGAATGAATCATGGTGATTAGCTGACTTTTGGTGTAGCCGGCTGAGGTCATTCGACGCATTGAAGATCGGCCGGCCTGCAGTGGAGACAAAGAACCGTCCATCTCCTCCCTGGTCATCCGTCGTCATCCGGCTTCTCTTGGATGTCAGGAGCTGTGGCCGTACCCGGGTGAAGTAGATGTCGAACCACTGTTGGCAGAGGAAAACGACTTAATTTCTGCTTTTGAAATAAAGGACAAAATAAATCTTTTCAAACTTGATATACTTACCGTCTCCTCCTCAGAGGACAGTGCAAACGTGGCCACTTGCTGCGCCGACGTCTTGTGCTCCTTCACCCCAATCACCGCATGGTCCGATTCGGTCCTGCTCCTGGCCATCCACTCCTCGACCTGCACAAGACAATGATGCCCCACTGATCAAAAAGAGAACCGGCAAAAAGGAAAAGTGGAGAAGACAAAAAAAAAAAAAAAGAGTAAAATACTTACGGTCATGTGCTCCACCACGCCTGGTCGCTGGAGATGTTTTAGAATGACCGTGGCCTCCAGGTAGTAGAGGACCAGGCAGCATTCCGCAGACTCCAGGGGCCTCTCCTCAGGATACACCTTGCCAAGGATTGCCAAGAAGTCGTTCTTGGCAGCCCTCAGCACGGCCCAGCAGTCCTCTGGACTGAGAGGGTCCTTCTCCGTGAGGACGGCATGTCTATGTGTGGGGGGAAAACAGAAGAATATTCCATTACTGTCAATCCTAATTAATACAATCCACATTTTAATGTGCTCACGATGTAAAATGGCTCTGGATCTCCAGGCAGGACACCCCAGGAGCAGTGAGGGAGATAAAAAAAAAACAAGAGTGTTAAACATAGCAGAGGAGATATATAATCAAACCGTGATATGAAATTTAATGGACAGTCGAACTTACCTCCTGTGGATGATCTCCTTACTCACCAACTTGGCAGAGCTCTGCTGTAGTGAGCTCAGGTACTCCACAAAGAACTTTGCCTCGTTCCACAAGGCAATGTTGTAACGCCGCAGGTCGGTGGTGACAGTGTGGTACTTGAGGAATCTGTCAGAGGAAGGACAGGTATGTAAGTATCCATATGTATATGTACATAAACTTGTACATGCAGTCATGACAAAGACAATAGCGGGAGAACTTCTTCCTCGAAGAAACAGATATGTAATACAACATATGCCTAAAATATAAAAACAAACCATGCTACCAACCTCTTCAGGCTCTTCATGTAGTTCACCTGAGTCTGCCTGGAGAGACCAGCCTCAGTCAGCTCCCGAAAGAAGAGCTTCGTCTTCTCCCTCTCCCTGACAAACTCAAGGGAAGGCTCTCCGGGGTTCACAAAAAACATGAACCTGCTGACGTTTTCCACCTGGAAAGAAAAATCAGCATTAGATATATCCATTGCTTAGAAAAAAATCCATTGCTTAGAAAAAATCCATTGTTTAGAAAAAGTGTATTTTTATGGGAGACCTCACCTCCTGCTTGAAATTCTCATTCAGGAGATCCTTCTCCAAGTATGTGGCGAAGCCCTTCAGGAGGGGATGGTCCAGGGAATGTTTCCTGTACAGTCCCTTCTCCTGCATCATCTGCCTGGAGGTCTGTGGCCATTGCACCTCCCGGGTACTGCCAAATGGAAAACACATTTCGTCATACAACTGCACATTCAACGTGTGGCTCACAAACAAAAGCAAAAGGTATCAGTGAAAGCTGTAAAAGCGAGATAATCATACTTACACTTGAAAGGTCTCGCCGCTGCTGTCACTGACAACAATGTCTTCTGACTGCTCACTTGCAGAGCTCTCCGGTCCCTGCGCGGTTGCACCAGCCACCACAGGAACACTGCTGGTCTGCGCCGCCACTGCTGGGAAGGGGATGTCAGTCACCACCATGTGCCGATGCTCCAGCTCCTGGACCAACCTTTCATAAATGATAAAAATAAATAAATTAAAAACTGTTAGTCAATTTCATACAGAAGAAAGATGTGAGGTGTGTAAAACAGGCTGAAGAGTTTTCCCACCAACCTGCCAAACGCATTAGTGTCATCCAAAATCTCCCGCAGGTGCCTGTAGCTGAAGACCCTGCCCCACTGCAGAAGTTCAAGGGAATTCTGCTTTTCCTTCTCCATCACTTCCTGGATGGCCTCTTTCGAAGACCTCTTCATGCACACCCTAGCCAGATGCACTGAGAGGCTTGGCTGTGTCTTCTTGCACACGGGGCAGAGCAGGAAATGCCTGCTGGAAGCACTGGGGATAAAAATACAATTAAAAAAGTCATAAATAAAGATTAGATTTGATTCATTACTTTTAGTTGAATAAAGAAACAGTCCAGTCATCATCAACACTGTTCGTTTCACAGTGGTTTGGATAAATAACATTTGCATATCCTGATGGCTCCTAGACTGAGTAAAGTACATAATCACAGCTATTGAAACATGTTGACTAATTACTTACATTTATATTAAAATATAATTTAATATATTAAATTAAACTTAAGTTGCTTCAAAATATTGTTTTAGTTTTGTAATGGATGCAATTTAAGTTTTAACAATAGCAGTCAGTGGTCAGAGACTTTTGCACAGTGTCAGTAAAGTAGAACAAGTTTATCCACAATTTCTACAGATTCAAATGAAATAATAAATTGACCATAACTTACAACTTGGAAGCCATTCTTGAGAAGTTGTTCAACAAAAGATGAAATCTTCAACAGAATCTGGAGCTCTTGTCTCGCTGGAAGCAGAGGTAGAGTGACTTTACATGTGCAGGTCTCCTCTTAATATACCATTCTGACCGCGTCCCCCACCTCCGCCCCCCGTAGCCCCGCCCACCCCACCTTCAGTGTCACTGTGAGGGACACCTTGAAATTCAAATGTGAAAGAAAGTAACTTTTAAAAATGATAAGAACTGAATTTATATTTCTAAATAGAGTGATAAATCAATAGTGCAGTTGTAAAACTTCTGCACGACTTCGCCACCACATCACATTTCCGTATACTATAATATCATTTACCAGAACAACAGATCCCATATGTTGCTGCTCATATACATTTGATTTATGTCTGTCTTTGCCATTTAAAGACCATGTTGTGACTTGGGCAACTTTAATATAAACTACTGGAGCTGAAATATTCTCAGTTTTACAATCCCTTGATTAATATGGAAGATCGTAATTTAATATAAACAGAATGGTAATAATGAAAGTTTGCTTTCTTGTCACAGTAATCTACCGCAACGCACCGCATACCATCGGAAGGCTACTGCGATTCTGAGCAACACTGGCAATATGATCCATTTTTTTCGCCGCTATTACCCTGAAATTTCTGACTGAAATCGCTACCCCGCTCTAACGCACACTCGGACTCACCCACTCTTCGCAGCGAGCCAGCCTTAAAGGGCCCGGATCGCATTACAGATTGTAATACAGATTGTTCTAATCCGTACTGTTCTGACACAGGCAATACATAAAGTGACTACTCATATTAGCAGGAGGATACGCTGAGTGTATAATGTTCCTAATATTTTGGTGTATTGCTCTTCATGCAATGGGGCTATCGGCATTACTGGTTGTAAAAAATAATAATGATAATTATAATAAAATATTTGATACATTTATCTGACTCAATCTTTTTTTTCTACGTATATATGTGATCTCAGCGCAATTGTTGTGTTATTATTGGGGGATGGCTATCCCTGCATGTGCATCACAGAGGTGCAAAACAGCCATTAAGGAAACAATAGCCCTGGGCTGGCAAGGCTATCCCAGGAATGTGTCCCCTCATCTCAGATGGAGATGTTCCCTGCTTGAGTAAATGACCTGCCTGATTGTGTGGCCTAGCGATCTATAATACCCCTTTTTTCCCCTATGAGTAGCCGACTACGCCACCCCAGGGACACTGCCCTGGGGACCCTAACACCCCAACCCTCAAAACAGCACACAGGTTCGAATCACCGGAAAGGGCCAGAGACGCGAGCCAGTAAAAGTTATGTGTTTTATTACATTCAATGCAAAGGTTCAGTAGTCCACACCATAAATCTAAAACCCCGTAGGCGCCCAATCCCTGCCATCAACCCCGCACCCGGCGTAATACACCAACACCGGTGACTTTACAGCACACGGGTGACGTCCACCATACACCAGGCGGGTGCTGCGCAAGGCTACTAGCCCTGAAACACAGATGAGGGAACAAGACACCAGGTTAGTAGGGTACCGCCGCTTTCCGTTACCCCGCTAGGCCTGCTTAACCGCCCCCAAGATAAATACAAAATCACAATCAAAATAAATTAACAAACCAAGGCACACAAATAATTAAACATGCAATAAAATAAAGCATACCAAAACAACCAAAATACAAAATCTTGAGGCAGTATATGCATGGACTAGATGCCGCAATCGGCAGCGGAATAGCAGCACTCCGAGCAACTCCTGGCACCAAAGTCCCGCTCTGGCCACCCCACGAATCCACGTTCTCCACAGGATGCACAGATGTCGATCGCTGGTAACCAGACAGACAAAACAGCGGCGAGGTCCACGTTCCCCAGTAAACCTGCAATATATTAAAATACTTACAGGCCACGCTAACAACTAAATACCCCGCTAATCTCCCCGACATACATACCACCAACCGGAAGACTTAAACCACTGCTGGGGCTGCCTTCACCACCTCCCCAACAGCAACAGGACGCATCTCCCCAGCGGCATGCATTTCACCAACCATGCGATCAATATACCGCAACCAATGGCTCAGGGATGGTTACGGAAACCAATTAACCCCCTGCCCACTCACAGCACAGCTGCTGCTTCCACCGCCAGCAACAGGAACTGCGTCAGCACCATACCTACCCGAATCCACCCTCTATATAGCGCTAAGCCCCACCCAAAACACAGGGGAACCAATAGGGCAAAGGGATCAATTTTCCCCACTTGGCTACATTCCACCCCCGCCCTTTGCATTGTCGCCCCGGCAATGAACAATACTAACCCTGGAAAGACTGGTCAACTCCAAGGTCGAAACAACCCCATCACTGACTGCAAACTAACATCCGGTGGCCCACCCGGATCATTCACTGGGGCCCCCGCTGCCCGTGGCAAATGATGAATGTTAGAGTGCTGTCCAGCAGTAGGCCGAGTGGTCCTTCGTACAGCTCCCCTACCTGGCACCCCCCCAGAGACACTACCCGAAGTCAGCGGGGGAACTCCCTCCCCTCCTACTTGCCTGCCAATCACCGAGGACCCAGTAGCACCTAACCCTACTAACTCCACAGGCGCTCCTGGGGCCTCAACCATCCGCAGACACCAGTCCCCCATCTCAACTTCCCTCTCTAAAGGGGAAGAAACCACTTCCTCCTCAGGAATCTCCACAGGGGCACCTACCCCAGGTTCTGCTTGGACTTGGGCCTTCAAAAGACTACGATGTACCTGTCTAGTCTTAGTCAAATCTTCAACTGGTGCAATTGTATATACCGAGCCACCCTCTCGTGGGGCTCGCACCACCTGATACAACTTTGAACTCCACACATCTTGAATTTTATGCCTGCCCCTAACCCCACAATCCCGCAGATACACTACTTGACCATCCACTAAGGGAGAACCTCGCACACGACAATCATGCGCCGTCTTACGTCGGTCCGCTGCTGCTCTCAGTCGGTCCTTAGCCCCTTCAAAAGCCACCAGGAGTCTAGTCTGATGTTCCACCACCCATTCCTGAACTGTCCCGGGCTTGGGCTCAGGAACCCGCCCAAGCAGAAAATCCACGGGTAACCAGGGTTCCTGCCCAAACATCAGGAAATGAGGGGCCTCTCCGGTTGCCTGATGAGGTGTGGTGTTATAACAAAAGAGCAACTGAGGTAAACAAGACACCCAATCCCTCTTCCGAGAAGGTGGCAGAGCACGCAACAAATTGTGCAGAGTGCGGTTAAACCGCTCACACTGACCATTACCTTCTGGGTGGTATGGAGTTGTCCGTGACTTCTCCACCTGATACAGCTGGCACAATTGCCGAATGATTCCACTTTCAAAGCTCCGGCCTTGGTCGGAATGCAACCGACTGGGAACCCCGAACTTGTAAAACCATTCGTTCACCAGTACCTGAGCCACCGTTGAAGCACGCTGGTCCCGAGTGGGCACTGCCTGTGTAAACTTACTAAACACATCTGTCATTACGAGAACACTCTCATACCCACCCTTAGAGGGCTCCAAAGATGTAAAATCCATGGCTAAGATTTCATTAGGGCGCGAGGCCACCAAGTGGCCCCAAAAACTCTGCACCACTGGTTGCGAGTCCTTGGCCACCTGACACCGTTCACACTCCTGACACCAACGGGTCACCTCCGCGAACATACCTGGCCAATAACAGCGCTGCCGTATCAGCTCAAGGGTGCGCTCGATACCCTGGTGGCCATGTGCCTGATGTAACTGAACGAAAACCTGCCAACGCAACACTGTCGGCACCACAAGCTGAAAAATGGGCTCTTTTCCAGCCGGCGACAAAACCCGACGATGTAAAACCCCATCCTTCATCACCAACCGCTCCCACTGACGCAGCAGTGTAAGGACAGGCTTAGTGAGCTGCTGGCGCTCCTCTAAAGAGGGGCGTTTCTGCCGTGTCCAGAAAGCCATCGCTGTCCGCAGCTCTATATCTGCTCCCTGCAAAGCAGCCAGATCTACCAAGTTAGAGCAAGGAAGTGCGGAAACCATTGCTTGTATAGCCACAGACTCCAAGCGCAAAGCAGCCTGCAAAGCCTGCGGAAAAGCCGTACCGAAGGCTGCCAAAACCCCTTCCTCAGGTTCCAGACAATACTGTCGCGACAGTGCATCTGCATTTTGATTAACTCGGCCTGACCGGTACTTGATCTCAAAATCAAAGATCGCCAACTGTGACGCCCACCGCTGCTCCGTAGCCCCAAGTTTAGCACTCAATAGGTAACTAAGTGGATTATTGTCTGTATAAATAACACACTTGTTCCCCAAAAGATATTCCCGGAACTTCTCCACCATTGCCCACCTGAGTGCCACAAACTCCAGCTTCATGGAGCTATAGTTAGACATATTGCGTTCCGGGGGGCGAAGAGTACGGCTCGCATAAGCTATCGGTCTCACCTTACCATCCTGCTCCTGGGAGAGGATGGCCCCCAATCCACAATGACTGGCATCCACCTCTAGAATGAAGGGAAGAGAGAAATCTGCATAGGCTAACACCGGTGCCCAGGTAAGCTTATCCTTAAGGGCCTCAAAACTCTGCTCACACTCTCCGGTCCAAGCAGCCATGAAATTACCAGCAAGGGCCCTCCGATGTTTGGTGCCCGCTACTTCAGCCACCAGTCGATGGAGTGGAGCAGCTAACTTAGCAAAACCTTCCACAAAACGCCGGTAATAGCTAGCGAACCCCAAAAAAGACCGTAGCTCTGACACTGCAGTGGGTCGGCGCCAATTAGCCACGGCATCGATCTTACTGGGATCCGTAGCCACCCCCTGGTTTGAGATGACATGGCCCAAATACCTTACCTCCTGCTGGAAGAAGACACACTTCTCTAATTTAGCCTTGAGTCCCTCCTGCTGTAACCGCTCCAACACCAGTTCCAGCCGCTGCAAGTGCTGGGACACACTAGATGAAAACACTACAATGTCATCCAAGTACAGAAGCAGGGACTGACACTGCTGGTCCCCGAACAACCGTTCCATGAGACGCTGGAAGGTACTCGGAGCATTACATAAGCCAAAAGGCATCCGATTCCATTCAAACAATCCAAAGGGTGTGCAGAAAGCAGTCTTAGCCTTATCACCCTCCGCCACCGGTACCTGATTGTATCCACTGGCCAGATCTAAGGTGGAAAACCACCTGGCCCCTGTCAATGCATCCAACGACTCCTCGATACGAGGAAGAGGAAATGCATCTTTACGAGTCTTGCTGTTAAGAAGGCGGTAGTCTACACATAACCGCAAACTACCATCCTTCTTCTTCACCAGCACAATCGGGGAAGCGTATGGACTACTACTTTCCCGAATAATCTGTGCCTCCAGCAGCTGATGGATATGCGTCTTAACTGCCTCATACTCCGAAGGTGGAATACGACGGTAGCGTTGTCTTACTGGAACCTCATCCACCAACGGAATGCTATGCGTCAATAGACTTGTACACCCCAGGTCCCTGTCATGACTGGCAAAAACAGACCCATACCGACACAACAAAGACCTCACCTGGGTCTGTTCACTCTCTGTCAACCCTGGCAACTCTAGCTGACTGATCGAATCCAATCCGGACATAGAGGCAGTCTGAGCAGCAACCAACGCTGCTTCAATCGGCTCCTCCGTAACACCAGGGGGTAAGTCGACCATATGGACTTGACTCAAGTGACCTATAGGCGTCCTTGAAAAGAGCAGAACATCTGACTTCCCCACATTAACGACTGGGATATACGCCATACCCCCCACTACCCGCACTAAGGAAACAGACGCCAGTAACCCCGCGGGCAGCCCGGACTCTGGGGGTTCATAAAGCACTGACTGACCTGCCAGATGTTCAGCACAGGTAACAGCAACCAGCTTCATAGAGCCCCCGGGAACACGACAAGCACCCTTCCCCCGCACCCGTACCTTAGATAGCTGATGTTGACTCCGCTGAGTTGATACTGCATGACACTGCTGAAGGGCCTGCACAAGGCCACCATCAGCCCCGGACACTGAGGGTTGACTGAACAACTCAGCCCCATGCTGCCCAAATAATTCCTCATAACACCTACTAATCACGTTCATCCCTAACACTCCTGGAACCTGGGGAGGCAGAGGACCTGGAGGGTCCTTAACAACCAACACCCCACAACGTGGGATCACTGTACCCCCCCAATTCTACATCAAGCTCCAAATACCCCAAATATGGAATAGCCAGCCCATTCGCTGCCCGCAGTTGCAGCCAATGGCAGGACTGAAGACGAGCGGGACCCCCTAGCTCGAAATGCTCCCTAAAAAAACTCTCCCGCATGGTCGATACCATGGACCCAGTATCCAGTAAACAGGAAACCGGAATACCCTGTATCACCACCTCTATATTGGGGCACTTTGACATCAACCTAAACCGGGGACTTCCCCGACTCGGTACAACTTCTGGGCCCACATCAGCCCCAACCGCACAGGGACCCAACAGTGCGGTGGGCGCTAGTTTTCCGACTGCTTAGGACCTTGGGTCCTAGCGTCCCCAGGCAGTACTGGACGAGGAGGAACCCTCTCCCTCTCACACTCCCTAGCATAGTGGCCCGGTTGATGACATCGACGACATATCACCTGGGCCCTGGAGGAGGAATGACCATGCTGGCTCTGCAAAGCTTGCAAGTTTTGGGCCAGTTGACTGAGCTGGTCCTGTTGTCGCTTTACCAACTCCTTAAGCTCCCCCAAGTCAGCCACCCAAGACCGACTGGGACTATTAACGGAGGCCCCATGCACCCCATACTGAATACCACTCACCTCAGGGAATGAGTAACTACGCCCCCGAGTAACACTAGGCGTACCCTCCCGTTCCCACCTAATCGCTTCACTGCGAGCATCCAACAAGGTAGCAGTAGGCTGATGTCGCACAAACCGTTTCAGCTCCCGGCGCAATGCCCCATCCCTCACGTATTCAATAAACTGGTCACGCAACAGAACCTCCGCATTGGGCACCGCACCAGGGGCAGCTTGGGTAACCTTCCCCATCAAACTCAGCAAAGCTAAGGAAAACTCCTGCAACCCTTCCCCCTCCTGCTGGCGCCTGGAGAAGAAGGCCTCCTGTAAGGCCACGTAAGACTGTTTGCACCCATACAATTCCTGCAAGATGGCAATAATCCTCTCTGGGTTTTCCCTGTCCTCCCGGGGCCGATATTTAATTTCTTCCCTAGCCTCCCCTTCCAGATGGTCCATCATAAAGAGGGCCTGGTCAGCAAAGGCTATTTGACGGGCCCGAATGCAGGCTTGAACCTCCTCCACCCACTCATATATACTGAGCCCTAACCTACCCCTAAACATGGGGCATTTCCTGTCCCTAGAAAACAACACCACTCGCTCGACCCCAGGAGCCATGGCCCCAGCCGCAAGGGACACACCCCGAAGATTAGACTGTCCCACGGTACTGCCCGATGGCCTATCAACCACCCTATCTTGCTGCAACCACTCATTCTCCGCTTCCAGCCGCGCAACCTGCTCGCGCAATTGCCGCAGTTCCTCATCCATAATGGACCCGATGGAAAACTCCCTAACCAACCGATAAAGCCCTCAATCAACTACCACCTAATTGGACCTGCCGCTGTCTTGTCTGTCAACCAACCACTAAGCTGAAACACGTCTCCACCCTTGTTCCGGTGATCCTGCCGACTACGCCAGAATGTGGCCTATACCACTGCTGGGGCTGCCTTCACCACCTCCCCAACAGCAACAGGACGCATCTCCCCAGCGGCATGCATTTCCCCAACCATGCGATCAATATACCGCAACCAATGGCTAAGGGATGGTTACGGAAACCAATTAACCCCCTGCCCACTCACAGCACAGCTGCTGCTTCCACCGCCAGCAACAGGAACTGCGTCAGCACCATACCTACCCGAATCCACCCTCTATATAGCGCTAAGCCCCACCCAAAACACAGGGGAACCAATAGGGCAAAGGGATCAATTTTCCCCACTTGGCTACAATTGCAATGCTGATGACTCACAGGCTGAGTAATTTGTAACTAAATAGTTGGATTAAAAATATTTGCATCATTGTAATTTGTCCTTATTAGTGACTTTCAGTTGAATTCCAGTGATCATCTCCATTGTACAGTGCTCAATGCTTTGGATAAATGACATTTAAAATGAATATATAGGTCACTGATAAATGTGAATTATATATAAACATCCATGATGAATCTTGCAAGAAGTGAAATATTATTCCTGATGCATTAAATATATAAGGGTTTGTGTGTGTGTTTGTTTTAATTTAAAAGAATTAAAAATGTGACTTTGATATATTTAAGATAGAAGTCTGGTGGAGACACACACACACAGACAAACACACACATATAAGGGAATTAAATTTTAAATGTGATTTTGAGCACCACTGAGGTAAGTGGTATGACAATTAATCACTAAAAAATAAAAATCACTAAAAACATAAAAGATAGAGTTCTGGTAGAGAGACATATGTGACCTGCATATATATATATATAAATAATTAAAAAATAATGTGCTTTGGATAGCCCTGCATGTGCATCACAGAGGTGCAAAACAGCCATTAAGGAAACAATAGCCCTGGGCTGGCAAGGCTATCCCAGGAATGTGTCCCCTCATCTCAGATGGAGATATTCCCTGCTTGAGTAAATAACCTGCCTGATTGCAATGCTGATGACTCACAGGCTGAGTAATTTGTAACCAAATAGTTGGATTAAAAATATTTGCATCATTGTAATTTGTCCTTATTAGTGACTTTCAGTTGAATTCCAGTGATCATCTCCATTGTACAGTGCTCAATGCTTTGGATAAATGACATTTAAAATGAATATATAGGTCACTGATAAATGTGAATTATATATAAACATCCATGATGAATCTTGCAAGCAGTGAAATATTATTCCTGATGCATTACATATATAAGGGTTTGTGTGTGTTTGTTTTAATTTAAAGCAATTTAAAATGTGATTTTGATATATTTAACATAGAAGTCTGCTGGAGAGACACACACACACACATTTGATGCTGCTGCAGATCAGGCCTGACCAGTTGGGCTATTTTTACTGAATACATTGCTTTGAAGTCTGTGATTTTATTATGGATATCTTGCTAATTCCCTTGCAAACTGTAAAATGAAAGCATGATTCCTTTCAGGCATCTGTTTCAGGTATCTGTACTGATTGTCAGGCCCTTCCAAAGTCTGTGTCCCCTCATCTCAGATGCTGATGTTAACAGCTTGAGTAAATGACCTGTGGGTCATTATACACATTATATATGTGTATAAAATATATTTATACACATCAGGATGGCCCACCCGAAGCTGCAAAGTGCAGACAAGTGTACAGCCTACCCTACATAGTGCACTACGTTTACTTTGTTTGTACCATGAGTTCTGTCTTTGCACCTTATCTGTTTGGCACTATCTGCAGACATCGTAACACTGTCTGGCTCTTGTTCCGAAAAAACATTATCAAAAGAAGGAAAAAAAGAATATTTAAAGAAGACAAAAAAAACATCCAAAGGGAAAAAAGAAGAACTGAAGGGCCAACGAGGTAGGGGGAAATACAAATTTCGCTGCGTTGGAGTGCCAAGCTGTGAAAGGCATTTGGCCAGAAGCCAAGGTAAGTGTTGTACCTGTTATTTTAAAAAAGCAGTTTTCAAAATGCTGCTTTATAATCGTTTGAGATAGTCAGCCAGTGTGACAAGTGAAGGCGTTTTGAGTTTACCTACATAAAGTTTTATTTCTGTATTAGGGCATTGTCAGGAACAATGATGTGTTCATCGCCATGATGTGGTCAAAAAGCGATGCATTGAATCTTAGAAACATTTGTGATTTTTCAAACGATGCTTTTCGTTTTATTTAATCAGTAAAAGTTCCATCGGTTTTATATAGTACCCCTTGAAATATGTCTTCAGCTCATTTTCCGGGCATTTTACTAGAATGCATCCTGAGAAATACATACGCTCTGTTGCCTTTCCTTGGTGCCTTGACGTTTAGTGTTGAGTATAATTGTTGCAGTTGCTTTTGTTTATATTCCATGAGACCTGTCGGTGCTATGAGAAGTGTAATATACCCTTACCATACGCTATTGGAGCTGGAATTACCGCGGCTGCTGGCACCAAACTTGCCCTCCAATGGATCCTCGTTAAAGGATTTAAAGTGTACTCATTCTCATTACAGGGCCTCGAAAGAGTCCTGTATGGTTATTTTTCATCACTACCTCCCCGTGTCAGGAGTGGGTAATATATATATTGCTCTTGATCTAATAGGGCTATCGGCCTTACTGGCTGTAAAAAAAAGTATTGTGGTTGTCCCGATGTGTCTAGGAATATTATAGGCATTAAACACTATTCAAAAATGAGTACACCTGTTTTTTGATAGAAAGGTGTAACTTTATTGCACATTCATAAATATAATACAGAAACACAAAACAGAATAAAATGGGGCAAACTGAGGTTACAGGGTTTCAGAGCCAGGAGAGCTCCAACCCCTCTCCCCTGAATGATGTCCTCTGCACCCCATAATCAAATAAAAAGTTCCTCCCCAACATTTATTTTTCTGACAGACAAAAATAAAATAATGTCCTGTCCCTCTGGCGTGCTGTACAACCTTGTCCGGAGGTTGGCTTTTTTCCGTGAGTGATTAACGTCCAAAAGTCTGTATGCCTGGGTGACAGGCACACTCTGGTGAATGGGCATCCACACACATGTGGATGCCCTGGCTGTTCCTAAAAAAAAAACATATAGCCGGATTCTTCTTCGTTTGTACTCTGATGAATTCGCTGGCCCTCAGTGGCTGTGACTACCGGCCCGTGGTAGTCACATACCACCTCACCAGCCTGGAACTGCCGGGTGGTGCAGACTCCCTTCCCCATCCCCGCAATGTCCGCCACAACAAGTCCCTTCCACTTCTGCCTGCGGATGAGGTCCTATATGTGGCTAGAATCAATGGCGGTGTTCACGGAGCCCACTGGTCTCCAGTCCTTGAGGACGCTGGCCGCGCTTGGAACGTTGCTTCTCCAGCCTTGGTTCCTGATCCAAGCGTCGACCCGGGACTCGGTGGGCTGCCGTCTGCCAAAGTGTGCTGTCAAGAACAAAGCAAATTGTTGTCAGTTAGGAAGACTATGTAGATAGGATTGCTTATCAGTAAAATGCTTTAAAAATTAGTACTACAAACAATACTCACAGAGGACATGCCGGACACGCATCCTCATCTGGGCCTTCAGCCAGCGCTCATAGAGCCGTCGCTGAAACTGGCCCGACTTCTGTGTCCGTACATTCTTATCTGGGACGTCGCCATCCAGAGTCACAGGGTTGGTTTGAAGTAGCTGATCGAATGCTGCCTGGACATCCATCTGCTGGTTGGACCCCATGGCAGCATCCCGTGCGGCGCCACGGGCAGAACAGCTGGATCCTTCTTCAGCAGAGTCAGCGCTGGGATAAAAAAACACACACACACAAATAAGTTTTACGGTTAGTGTTCAGTGGTGAGGACTTTGGTTGTGTGTCTTGATGTTGGTTGGTAAGTGTATTGACAAATGGAAAACATGCATACCTCGAGTCACCTGCCAGCTTCTTCAGCAGCTTACTGGCCAGCACCACATTCCGCGACTGCTTCATCCAATAGTGCTCGTCAGCCGTCGCAGTAGAATGTGTGAGGTAATCGGCCACCAAGGACTTCTGCTGGTCACTCAAGTCCTTGGTGGCCGTCTCAAAGATGCGCCGGGCCATCTGGCTGGTGACTGGATCCAGCTTGTATCTAAAATACAAAATGAATAAGAAATTCATTAATACGTTTCACACAACACCTGACAATGTGTATCTAGAGCAAATTATAGTGGGAATGAATCATGGTGATTAGCTGACTTTTGGTGTAGCCGGCTGAGGTCATTCGACGCATTGAAGATCGGCCGGCCTGCAGTGGAGACAAAGAACCGTCCATCTCCTCCCTGGTCATCCGTCGTCATCCGGCTTCTCTTGGATGTCAGGAGCTGTGGCCGTACCCGGGTGAAGTAGATGTCGAACCACTGTTGGCAGAGGAAAACGACTTAATTTCTGCTTTTGAAATAAACGACAAAATAAATCTTTTCAAACTTGATATACTTACCGTCTCCTCCTCAGAGGACAGTGCAAACGTGGCCACTTGCTGCGCCGACGTCTTGTGCTCCTTCACCCCAATCACCGCATGGTCCGATTCGGTCCTGCTCCTGGCCATCCACTCCTCGACCTGCACAAGACAATGATGCCCCACTGATCAAAAAGAGAACCGGCAAAAAGGAAAAGTGGTTAAGACAAAAAAAAAAAAGAGTAAAATACTGACGGTCATGTGCTCCACCACGCCTGGTCGCTGGAGATGTTTTAGAATGACCGTGGCCTCCAGGTAGTAGAGGACCAGGCAGCATTCCGCAGACTCCAGGGGCCTCTCCTCAGGATACACCTTGCCAAGGATTGCCAAGAAGTCGTTCTTGGCAGCCCTCAGCACGGCCCAGCAGTCCTCTGGACTGAGAGGGTCCTTCTCCGTGAGGACGGCATGTCTATGTGTGGGGGAAAAACAGAAGAATATTCCATTACTGTCAATCCTAATTAATACAATCCACATTTTAATGTGCTCACGATGTAAAATGGCTCTGGATCTCCAGGCAGTGCACCCCAGGAGCAGTGAGGGAGATAAAAAAAAACAAGAGTGTTAAACATAGCAGAGGAGATATATAATCAAACCGTGATATGAAATTTAATGGACAGTCGAACTTACCTCCTGTGGATGATCTCCTTACTCACCAACTTGGCAGAGCTCTGCTGTAGTGAGCTCAGGTACTCCACAAAGAACTTTGCCTCGTTCCACAAGGCAATGTTGTCACGCCGCAGGTCGGTGGTGACAGTGTGGTACTTGAGGAATCTGTCAGAGGAAGGACAGGTATGTAAGTATCCATATGTATATGTACATAAACTTGTACATGCAGTCATGACAAAGACAATAGCGGGAGAACTTCTTCCTCGAAGAAACAGATATGTAATACAACATATGCCTAAAATATAAAAACAAACCATGCTACCAACCTCTTCAGGCTCTTCATGTAGTTCACCTGAGTCTGCCTGGAGAGACCAGCCTCAGTCAGCTCCCGAAAGAAGAGCTTCGTCTTCTCCCTCTCCCTGACAAACTCAAGGGAAGGCTCTCCGGGGTTCACAAAAAACATGAACCTGCTGACGTTTTCCACCTGGAAAGAAAAATCAGCATTAGATATATCCATTGCTTAGAAAAAAATCCATTGCTTAGAAAAAATCCATTGTTTAGAAAAAGTGTATTTTTATGGGAGACCTCACCTCCTGCTTGAAATTCTCATTCAGGAGATCCTTCTCCAAGTATGTGGCGAAGCCCTTCAGGAGGGGATGGTCCAGGGAATGTTTCCTGTACAGTCCCTTCTCCTGCATCATCTGCCTGGAGGTCTGTGGCCATTGCACCTCCCGGGTACTGCCAAATGGAAAACACATTTCGTCATACAACTGCACATTCAACGTGTGGCTCACAAACAAAAGCAAAAGGTATCAGTGAAAGCTGTAAAACCGAGATAATCATATTTACACTTGAAAGGTCTCGCCGCTGCTGTCACTGACAACAATGTCTTCTGACTGCTCACTTGCAGAGCTCTCCGGTCCCTGCGCGGTTGCACCAGCCACCACAGGAACACTGCTGGTCTGCGCCGCCACTGCTGGGAAGGGGATGTCAGTCACCACCATGTGCCGACGCTCCAGCTCCTGGACCAACCTTTCATAAATGATAAAAATAAATAAATTAAAAACTGTTAGTCAATTTCATACAGAAGAAAGATGTGAGGTGTGTAAAACAGGCTGAAGAGTTTTCCCACCAACCTGCAAAACGCATTAGTGTCATCCAAAATCTCCCGCAGGTGCCTGTAGCTGAAGACCCTGCCCCACTGCAGAAGTTCAAGGGAATTCTGCTTTTCCTTCTCCATCACTTCCTGGATGGCCTCTTTCGAAGACCTCTTCATGCACACCCTAGCCAGATGCACTGAGAGGCTTGGCTGTGTCTTCTTGCACACGGGGCAGAGCAGGAAATGCCTGCTGGAAGCACTGGGGATAAAAATACAATTAAAAAAGTCATAAATAAAGATTAGATTTGATTCATTACTTTTAGTTGAATAAACAGTCCAGTCATCATCAACACTGTTCGTTTCACAGTGGTTTGGATAAATAACATTTTCATATCCTGATGGCTCCTAGACTGAGTAAAGTACATAATCACAGCTATTGAAACATGTTGACTAATTACTTACATTTATATTAAAATATAATTTAATTAATTAAATTAAACTTAAGTTGCTTCAAAATATTGTTTTAGTTTTGTAATGGATGCAATTTAAGTTTTAACAATAGCAGTCAGTGGTCAGAGACTTTTGCACAGTGTCAGTAAAGTAGAACAAGTTTATCCACAATTTCTACAGATTCAAATGAAATAATAAATTGACCATAACTTACAACTTGGAAGCCATTCTTGAGAAGTTGTTCAACAAAAGATGAAATCTTCAACAGAATCTGGAGCTCTTGTCTCGCTGGAAGCAGAGGTAGAGTGACTTTACATGTGCAGGTCTCCTCTTAATATACCATTCTGACCGCGTCCCCCACCTCCGCCCCCCGTAGCCCCGCCCACCCCACCTTCAGTGTCACTGTGAGGGACACCTTGAAATTCAAATGTGAAAGAAAGTAACTTTTAAAAATGATAAGAACTGAATTTATATTTCTAAATAGAGTGATAAATCGATAGTGCAGTTGTAAAACTTCTGCACGACTTCGCCACCACATCACATTTATACTATATACTATAATATCATTTACCAGAACAACAGATCCCTTATGTTGCTGCTCATATACATTTGATTTATGTCTGTCTTTGCCATTTAAAGACCATGTTGTGACTCGGGCAACTTTAATATAAACTACTGGAGCTGAAATATTCTCAGTTTTACAATCCCTTGATTAATATGGAAGATCGTAATTTAATATAAACAGAATGGTAATAATGAAAGTTTGCTTTCTTGTCGCAGTAATCTACCGCAACGCACCGCATACCATCGGAAGGCTACTGCGATTCTGAGCAACACTGGCAATATGATCCATTTTTTTCGCCGCTATTACCCTGAAATTTCTGACTGAAATCGCTACCCCGCTCTAACGCACACTCGGACTCACCCACTCTTCGCAGCGAGCCAGCCTTAAAGGGCCCGGATCGCATTACAGATTGTAATACAGATTGTTCTAATCCGTACTGTTCTGACACAGGCAATACATAAAGTGACTACTCATATTAGCAGGAGGATAGGCTGAGTGTATAATGTTCCTAATATTTTGGTGTATTGCTCTTCATGCAATGGGGCTATCGGCATTATTGGTTGTAAAAAATAATAATGATAATTATAATAAAATATTTGATACATTTATCTGACTCAATCTTTTTTTTCTACGTATATATGTGATCTCAGCGCAATTGTTGTGTTATTATTGGGGGATGGCTTACCCTGCATGTGCATCACAGAGGTGCAAAACAGCCATTAAGGAAACAATAGCCCTGGGCTGGCAAGGCTATCCCAGGAATGTGTCCCCTCATCTCAGATGGAGATGTTCCCTGCTTGAGTAAATGACCTGCCTGATTGCAATGCTGATGACTCACAGGCTGAGTAATTTGTAACCAAATAGTTGGATTAAAAATATTTGCATCATTGTAATTTGTCCTTATTAGTGACTTTCAGTTGAATTCCAGTGATCATCTCCATTGTTCAGTGCTCAATGCTTTGGATAAATGACATTTAAAATGAATATATAGGTCACTGATAAATGTGAATTATATATAAACATCCATGATGAATCTTGCAAGCAGTGAAATATTATTCCTGATGCATTACATATATAAGGGTTTGTGTGTGTTTGTTTTAATTTAAAGCAATTTAAAATGTGATTTTGATATATTTAACATAGAAGTCTGCTGGAGAGACACACACACACACATTTGATGCTGCTGCAGATCAGGCCTGACCAGTTGGGCTATTTTTACTGAATACATTGCTTTGAAGTCTGTGATTTTACTGTGGATATCTTGCTAATTCCCTTGCAAACTGTAAAATGAAAGCATGATTCCTTTCAGGCATCTGTTTCAGGCATCTGTACTGATTGTCAGGACCTTCCAAAGTCTGTGTCCCCTCATCTCAGATGCTGATGTTAACAGCTTGAGTAAATGACCTGTGGGTCATTATACACATTATATATGTGTATAAAATATATTTATACACATCAGGATGGCCCACCCGAAGCTGCAAAGTGCAGACAAGTGTACAGCCTACCCTACATAGTGCACTACGTTTACTTTGTTTGTACCATGAGTTCTGTCTTTGCACCTTATCTGTTTGGCACTATCTGCAGACATCGTAACACTGTCTGGCTCTTGTTCCGAAAAAACATTATCAAAAGAAGGAAAAAAAGAATATTTAAAGAAGACAAAAAAAACATCCAAAGGGAAAAAACTTAACAAAAAAAACAATATCCGAAGAATAAGGAAAAACATCCAAAGGGAAAAAAGAAGAACTGAAGGGCCAACGAGGTAGGGGGAAATACAAATTTCGCTGCGTTGGAGTGCCAAGCTGTGAAAGGCATTTGGCCAGAAGCCAAGGTAAGTGTTGTACCTGTTATTTTAAAAAAAGCAGTTTTCAAAATGCTGCTTTATAATCGTTTGAGATAGTCAGCCAGTGTGACAAGTGAAGGCGTTTTGAGTTTACCTACATAAAGTTTTATTTCTGTATTAGGGCATTGTCAGGAACAATGATGTGTTCATCGCCATGATGTGGTCAAAAAGCGATGCATTGAATCTTAGAAACATTTGTGATTTTTCAAACGATGCTTTTCGTTTTATTTAATCAGTAAAAGTTCCATCGGTTTTATATAGTACCCCTTGAAATATGTCTTCAGCTCATTTTCCGGGCATTTTACTAGAATGCATCCTGAGAAATACATACGCTCTGTTGCCTTCCCTTGGTGCCTTGACGTTTAGTGTTGAGTATAATTGTTGCAGTTGCTTTTGTTTATATTCCATGAGACCTGTCGGTGCTATGAGAAGTGTAATATACCCTTACCATACGCTATTGGAGCTGGAATTACCGCGGCTGCTGGCACCAAACTTGCCCTCCAATGGATCCTCGTTAAAGGATTTAAAGTGTACTCATTCTCATTACAGGGCCTCGAAAGAGTCCTGTATGGTTATTTTTCATCACTACCTCCCCGTGTCAGGAGTGGGTAATATATATATTGCTCTTGATCTAATAGGGCTATCGGCCTTACTGGTTGTAAAAAAAAGTATTGTGGTTGTCCCGATGTGTCTAGGAATATTATAGGCATTAAACACTATTCAAAAATGAGTACACCTGTTTTTTGATAGAAAGGTGTAACTTTATTGCACATTCATAAATATAATACAGAAACACAAAACAGAATAAAATGGGGCAAACTGAGGTACAGGGTTTCAGAGCCAGGAGAGCTCCAACCCCTCTCCCCTGAATGATGTCCTCTGCACCCCATAATCAAATAAAAAGTTCCTCCCCAACATTTATTTTTCCGACAGACAAAAATAAAATAATGTCCTGTCCCTCTGGCGTGCTGTACAACCTTGGCCGGAGGTTGGCTTTTTTCCGTGAGTGATTAACCAGCCGGCCAAAAGTCTGTATGCCTGGGTGACAGGCACACTCTGGTGAATGGGCATCCACACACATGTGGATGCCCTGGCTGTTCCTAAAAAAAAAACATATAGCCGGATTCTTCTTCGTTTGTACTCTGATGAATTCGCTGGCCCTCAGTGGCTGTGACTACCGGCCCGTGGTAGTCACATACCACCTCACCAGCCTGGAACTGCCGGGTGGTGCAGACTCCCTTCCCCATCCCCGCAATGTCCGCCACAACAAGTCCCTTCCACTTCTGCCTGCGGATGAGGTCCTATATGTGGCTAGAATCAATGGCGGTGTTCACGGAGCCCACTGGTCTCCAGTCCTTGAGGACGCTGGCCGCGCTTGGAACGTTGCTTCTCCAGCCTTGGTTCCTGATCCAAGCGTCGACCCGGGACTCGGTGGGCTGCCGTCTGCCAAAGTGTGCTGTCAAGAACAAAGCAAATTGTTGTCAGTTAGGAAGACTATGTAGATAGGATTGCTTATCAGTAAAATGCTTTAAAAATTAGTACTACAAACAATACTCACAGAGGACATGCCGGACACGCATCCTCATCTGGGCCTTCAGCCAGCGCTCATAGAGCCGTCGCTGAAACTGGCCCGACTTCTGTGTCCGTACATTCTTATCTGGGACGTCGCCATCCAGGGTCACAGGGTTGGTTTGAAGTAGCTGATCGAATGCTGCCTGGACATCCATCTGCTGGTTGGACCCCATGGCAGCATCCCGTGCGGCGCCTCGGGCAGAACAGCTGGATCCTTCTTCAGCAGAGTCAGCGCTGGGATAAAAAAACACACACACACAAATAAGTTTTACGGTTAGTGTTCAGTGGTGAGGACTTTGGTTGTGTGTCTTGATGTTGGTTGGTAAGTGTATTGACAAACGGAAAACATGCATACCTCGAGTCACCTGCCAGCTTCTTCAGCAGCTTACTGGCCAGCACCACATTCCGCGACTGCTTCATCCAATAGTGCTCGTCAGCCGTCGCAGTAGAATGTGTGAGGTAATCGGCCACCAAGGACTTCTGCTGGTCACTCAAGTCCTTGGTGGCCGTCTCAAAGATGCGCCGGGCCATCTGGCTGGTGACTGGATCCAGCTTGTATCTAAAATACAAAATGAATAAGAAATTCATTAATACGTTTCACACAACACCTGACAATGTGTATCTAGAGCAAATTATAGTGGGAATGAATCATGGTGATTAGCTGACTTTTGGTGTAGCCGGCTGAGGTCATTCGACGCATTGAAGATCGGCCGGCCTGCAGTGGAGACAAAGAACCGTCCATCTCCTCCCTGGTCATCCGTCGTCATCCGGCTTCTCTTGGATGTCAGGAGCTGTGGCCGTACCCGGGTGAAGTAGATGTCGAACCACTGTTGGCAGAGGAAAACGACTTAATTTCTGCTTTTGAAATAAACGACAAAATAAATCTTTTCAAACTTGATATACTTACCGTCTCCTCCTCAGAGGACAGTGCAAACGTGGCCACTTGCTGCGCCGACGTCTTGTGCTCCTTCACCCCAATCACCGCATGGTCCGATTCGGTCCTGCTCCTGGCCATCCACTCCTCGACCTGCACAAGACAATGATGCCCCACTGATCAAAAAGAGAACCGGCAAAAAGGAAAAGTGGTGAAGACAAAAAAAAAAAAAAGAGTAAAATACTTACGGTCATGTGCTCCACCACGCCTGGTCGCTGGAGATGTTTTAGAATGACCGTGGCCTCCAGGTAGTAGAGGACCAGGCAGCATTCCGCAGACTCCAGGGGCCTCTCCTCAGGATACACCTTGCCAAGGATTGCCAAGAAGTCGTTCTTGGCAGCCCTCAGCACGGCCCAGCAGTCCTCTGGACTGAGAGGGTCCTTCTCCGTGAGGACGGCATGTCTATGTGTGGGGGGAAAACAGAAGAATATTCCATTACTGTCAATCCTAATTAATACAATCCACATTTTAATGTGCTCACGATGTAAAATGGCTCTGGATCTCCAGGCAGTGCACCCCAGGAGCAGTGAGGGAGATAAAAAAAAAACAAGAGTGTTAAACATAGCAGAGGAGATATATAATCAAACCGTGATATGAAATTTAATGGACAGTCGAACTTACCTCCTGTGGATGATCTCCTTACTCACCAACTTGGCAGAGCTCTGCTGTAGTGAGCTCAGGAACTCCACAAAGAACTTTGCCTCGTTCCACAAGGCAATGTTGTCACGCCGCAGGTCGGTGGTGACAGTGTGGTACTTGAGGAATCTGTCAGAGGAAGGACAGGTATGTAAGTATCCATATGTATATGTACATAAACTTGTACATGCAGTCATGACAAAGACAATAGCGGGAGAACTTCTTCCTCGAAGAAACAGATATGTAATACAACATATGCCTAAAATATAAAAACAAACCATGCTACCAACCTCTTCAGGCTCTTCATGTAGTTCACCTGAGTCTGCCTGGAGAGACCAGCCTCAGTCAGCTCCCGAAAGAAGAGCTTCGTCTTCTCCCTCTCCCTGACAAACTCAAGGGAAGGCTCTCCGGGGTTCACAAAAAACATGAACCTGCTGACGTTTTCCACCTGGAAAGAAAAATCAGCATTAGATATATCCATTGCTTAGAAAAAAATCCATTGCTTAGAAAAAATCCATTGTTTAGAAAAAGTGTATTTTTATGGGAGACCTCACCTCCTGCTTGAAATTCTCATTCAGGAGATCCTTCTCCAAGTATGTGGCGAAGCCCTTCAGGAGGGGATGGTCCAGGGAATGTTTCCTGTACAGTCCCTTCTCCTGCATCATCTGCCTGGAGGTCTGTGGCCATTGCACCTCCCGGGTACTGCCAAATGGAAAACACATTTCGTCATACAACTGCACATTCAACGTGTGGCTCACAAACAAAAGCAAAAGGTATCAGTGAAAGCTGTAAAACCGAGATAATCATACTTACACTTGAAAGGTCTCGCCGCTGCTGTCACTGACAACAATGTCTTCTGACTGCTCACTTGCAGAGCTCTCCGGTCCCTGCGCGGTTGCACCAGCCACCACAGGAACACTGCTGGTCTGCGCCGCCACTGCTGGGAAGGGGATGTCAGTCACCACCATGTGCCGACGCTCCAGCTCCTGGACCAACCTTTCATAAATGATAAAAATAAATAAATTAAAAACTGTTAGTCAATTTCATACAGAAGAAAGATGTGAGGTGTGTAAAACAGGCTGAAGAGTTTTCCCACCAACCTGCAAAACGCATTAGTGTCATCCAAAATCTCCCGCAGGTGCCTGTAGCTGAAGACCCTGCCCCACTGCAGAAGTTCAAGGGAATTCTGCTTTTCCTTCTCCATCACTTCCTGGATGGCCTCTTTCGAAGACCTCTTCATGCACACCCTAGCCAGATGCACTGAGAGGCTTGGCTGTGTCTTCTTGCACACGGGGCAGAGCAGGAAATGCCTGCTGGAAGCACTGGGGATAAAAATACAATTAAAAAAGTCATAAATAAAGATTAGATTTGATTCATTACTTTTAGTTGAATAAAGAAACAGTCCAGTCATCATCAACACTGTTCGTTTCACAGTGGTTTGGATAAATAACATTTTCATATCCTGATGGCTCCTAGACTGAGTAAAGTACATAATCACAGCTATTGAAACATGTTGACTAATTACTTACATTTATATTAAAATATAATTTAATTAATTAAATTAAACTTAAGTTGCTTCAAAATATTGTTTTAGTTTTGTAATGGATGCAATTTAAGTTTTAACAATAGCAGTCAGTGGTCAGAGACTTTTGCACAGTGTCAGTAAAGTAGAACAAGTTTATCCACAATTTCTACAGATTCAAATGAAATAATAAATTGACCATAACTTACAACTTGGAAGCCATTCTTGAGAAGTTGTTCAACAAAAGATGAAATCTTCAACAGAATCTGGAGCTCTTGTCTCGCTGGAAGCAGAGGTAGAGTGACTTTACATGTGCAGGTCTCCTCTTAATATACCATTCTGACCGCGTCCCCCACCTCCGCCCCCCGTAGCCCCGCCCACCCCACCTTCAGTGTCACTGTGAGGGACACCTTGAAATTCAAATGTGAAAGAAAGTAACTTTTAAAAATGATAAGAACTGAATTTATATTTCTAAGTAGAGTGATAAATCGATAGTGCAGTTGTAAAACTTCTGCACGACTTCGCCACCACATCACATTTATACTATATACTATAATATCATTTACCAGAACAACAGATCCCTTATGTTGCTGCTCATATACATTTGATTTATGTCTGTCTTTGCCATTTAAAGACCATGTTGTGACTCGGGCAACTTTAATATAAACTACTGGAGCTGAAATATTCTCAGTTTTACAATCCCTTGATTAATATGGAAGATCGTAATTTAATATAAACAGAATGGTAATAATGAAAGTTTGCTTTCTTGTCACAGTAATCTACCGCAACGCACCGCATACCATCGGAAGGCTACTGCGATTCTGAGCAACACTGGCAATATGATCCATTTTTTTCGCCGCTATTACCCTGAAATTTCTGACTGAAATCGCTACCCCGCTCTAACGCACACTCGGACTCACCCACTCTTCGCAGCGAGCCAGCCTTAAAGGGCCCGGATCGCATTACAGATTGTAATACAGATTGTTCTAATCCGTACTGTTCTGACACAGGCAATACATAAAGTGACTACTCATATTAGCAGGAGGATAGGCTGAGTGTATAATGTTCCTAATATTTTGGTGTATTGCTCTTCATGCAATGGGGCTATCGGCATTACTGGTTGTAAAAAATAATAATGATAATTATAATAAAATATTTGATACATTTATCTGACTCAATCTTTTTTTTCTACGTATATATGTGATCTCAGCGCAATTGTTGTGTTATTATTGGGGGATGGCTATCCCTGCATGTGCATCACAGAGGTGCAAAACAGCCATTAAGGAAACAATAGCCCTGGGCTGGCAAGGCTATCCCAGGAATGTGTCCCCTCATCTCAGATGGAGATGTTCCCTGCTTGAGTAAATGACCTGCCTGATTGCAATGCTGATGACTCACAGGCTGAGTAATTTGTAACTAAATAGTTGGATTAAAAATATTTGCATCATTGTAATTTGTCCTTATTAGTGACTTTCAGTTGAATTCCAGTGATCATCTCCATTGTACAGTGCTCAATGCTTTGGATAAATGACATTTAAAATGAATATATAGGTCACTGGTAAATGTGAATTATATATAAACATCCATGATGAATCTTGCAAGAAGTGAAATATTATTCCTGATGCAATAAATATATAAGGGTTTGTGTGTGTGTTTGTTTTAATTTAAAAGAATTAAAAATGTGACTTTGATATATTTAAGATAGAAGTCTGATGGAGACACACACACACAGACAAACACACACATGTAAGGGAATTAAATTTTAAATGTGATTTTGAGCACCACTGAGGTAAGTGGTATGACAATTAATCACTAAAAAATAAAAATCACTAAAAACATAAAAGATAGAGTTCTGGTAGAGAGACATATGTGACCTGCATATATATATATATATATATATATATATATATATATATATATATATATATATATATATATATATATATATATATAAATAATTAAAAAATAATGTGCTTTGGATAGCCCTGCATGTGCATCACAGAGGTGCAAAACAGCCATTAAGGAAACAATAGCCCTGGGCTGGCAAGGCTATCCCAGGAATGTGTCCCCTCATCTCAGATGGAGATGTTCCCTGCTTGATTAAATGACCTGCCTGATTGCAATGGTGATGACTCACAGGCTGAGTAATTTGTAACCAAATAGTTGGATTAAAAATATTTGCATCATTGTAATTTGTCCTTATTAGTGACTTTCAGTTGAATTCCAGTGATCATCTCCATTGTTCAGTGCTCAATGCTTTGGATAAATGACATTTAAAATGAATATATACAGTAGGTCACTGATAAATGTGAATTATATATAAACATCCATGATGAATCTTGCAAGCAGTGAAATATTATTCCTGATGCATTACATATATAAGGGTTTGTGTGTGTTTGTTTTAATTTAAAGCAATTTAAAATGTGATTTTGATATATTTAACATAGAAGTCTGCTGGAGAGACACACACACACACATTTGATGCTGCTGCAGATCAGGCCTGACCAGTTGGGCTATTTTTACTGAATACATTGCTTTGAAGTCTGTGATTTTACTGTGGATATCTTGCTAATTCCCTTGCAAACTGTAAAATGAAAGCATAAGAACATAAGAACATAAGAACATAAGAACTATACAAACGAGAGGAGGCCATTCGGCCCATCAAGCTCGCTTGGGGAGAACTAAACTAATAGCTCAGAGTCGTTAAAATCTTATCTAGCTCTGATTTAAAGGAACCCAAGGATTCAGCTTGCACTACATTATCAGGAAGGCTATTCCATACTCTGACTACACGCTGCGTAAAGAAGTGCTTCCTTAAATCCAGCTTGAAATGTTCTCCCGCTAATTTCCACCTATGGCCACGAGTTTGTGTATTTAAACTAATGCTGAAGTAACTATTTGGTTGAACAGCATCCAAACCTGTTAGAATCTTATATACCTGGATCATGTCCCCCCTCAATCTCCTTTGCTTGAGACTGAACAGATTTAGCTCAAGTAACCGTTCCTCGTATGACATTCCTCTAAGACCAGGAATCATTTTTGTGGCCCTACGCTGCACCTTTTCTAAGGCCACAATGTCCTTTTTAAGATATGGTGACCAAACCTGCACACAATATTCTAGGTGAGGTCTGACCAAGGAATTGTATAATCTTAGCATTACCTCCCTTGACTTAAACTCCACACACCTGGAGATATACCCCAACATCCTATTGGCCTTTTTTATTGCTTCCCCACACTGGCGAGAATGGGACATGGAAGCATCAACATACACACCAAGGTCTTTCTCATGATCAGCTACCTTTATTTCAGTGACACCCATGAAATACCTGTACTTTATATTTCTGCTCCCTAGATGGAGTACCTTACATTTATCGACGTTAAATTTCATCTGCCAGGTATCGGCCCAGTCACTAATTAAATCAAGATCCCGCTGTAGCTGCTGAGCCACTAATTCAGTATCTGCTACACCACCCACCTTGGTGTCATCTGCAAATTTCACCAGTTTACTGTATATATTGGTATCCATATCATTTATGTAAATTAGGAACAATAGTGGTCCTAAAATCGAACCCTGCGGTACCCCACTATGAACGCAAGCCCACTGTGACATTGTGCCTCTTATAACTACTCGCTGTTTCCTATCTGTTAACCAGTTATCAATCCAGGTCGCTACGGTACCTAAAATACCAGTCGCTTTGAGTTTAAGTAGGAGCCTCTTGTGGGGGACAACATCAAAAGCCTTTTGGAAATCTAAGTAGATGACATCATAGGCCTTCTTATCATCAACTTCCTGAGTAGCTTCCTCAAAAAACTCCAACAGATTTGTTAAACAGGATCTACCTCTTCTAAATCCATGCTGGCTATCCCGCAAAATGTTATTGGAGTCCAGGTAATCTATCATTTTCTCTTTGATTATAGCCTCCATAACTTTACCAGTTATACAAGTTAGACTGATTGGCCTATAGTTAGACAAATTACTTCTATCCCCTTTTTTGAAAATAGGCGTTATGAAGGCGTGCTTCCAATCAGAAGGTACCACACCTTCAGATAAGGATTTTTGAAACAGTAAAGTTAAGGGTCGGCAAATAATATCCCTCATCTCTTTTAACACTATAGGTAAGATGCCATCAGGGCCCTGTGATTTATTTATTTTGAGCTTAGCTAGGCTTTGCAAAACATCTGCTTCAGTTATATATATATTAGCTATAGACAATGCTGGATAGGTAATAACTGGTAAATTACTAAGGTCCTCAACAGTGAATACCCGTGCAAAACTATCATTGAACTCATTTGCTATATCAATGTCGTTTACTATTATAAGACCCTTACTATCCTGCAGATTAGTAATTTCAGGTTTTAGAGCTCTTTTAGAGTTAAAATACTGGAAGAAACTTTTAACGTCATCCTTAGCTTCCAATGCAACCATCCTTTCGACATTTCTTTTAGCTCGTCTAATATCATTTTTTAACTCAGCCTGTAGACTTAGATATTCCTGCTTAATTCTGTCATCATCAGTTAATTTCCATTGCTGGAACAAAGCCCTTTTCCTCCTTACTTTATGCTTTATATCCCTAGTAAACCACCTAGGTTGCAATTTCCTAGATTTATTCTTGCTGGAAACAGGTATGAAGTCCTCTTGCACTTGCAATAATGTGCTTTTAAAAAATTCCCAGGCCTCTTCAACAGTTTTGTTATTTAACTGCATCCAGTTCACAGTTTCTAGTTTTAGTCTCATACACTTAAAGTCAGCCTTCCTAACATTATATATTTTTGATTTGGACTTAGCTCTTCGAACACTAAACTGAACCTCAAATTTGACCATGTTATGATCGCTACTGTCAAGTGGTTCTAAAACGTCTAATTTACCAATCCTGTCCTGGTTATTAGAGAGAACAAGATCAAGAATGGCATCTCCCCTGGTAGGGGTGTTAACAAACTGAGTAAAAAAACAATCCTGTACTAATTCCACCATCTCCAGTTCATTTTCTGAAGAGCCAGTGACGATGTCCCACTGCATTCCTGGTAGATTAAAATCACCCATAACTACCACATCATTTTTATTGCTCATAGTCCTAATCTCACTGTATAACAATCTGCTTTCCTCAGCAGCTATATTAGGTGTTCTGTAACAAACACCGACAATTAGGCTATTTGAGTTTTTAGCATCTAATTTTACCCATATTGCTTCCGTAGTTTTATTTATATCAGTAAGTTCCCTTGCCTGCAAGTTTTCCTTTACATATACTGCAACACCACCTCCCTTTTTCCCTATACGATCCTTACGGAACAACGTGTAACCATCCATATTATATTCTTGTCCATCCTTTTCACTCAACCACGTTTCAGTTATTCCTATAATATCATAAGAGTCCGATGAGATAAAAGCCTCTAAATCATGAATTTTATTCCTAATACTTCTGGCGTTTAAATACAGACAACAAAGGGTAGGCCTATTACAGTGCCCACTTACAATATGATTATTTGGGGCTTTCCGTTTCACCCCACTGACATAGTTAACTAACCTCCCTGCCCCCCCAGTCCCTAGTTTAAACATTCCTCAACGACTCTACACATACGCCTCCCCAATACACTGGTTCCCCTCTGGTTCAGGTGCAACCCATCCGGCTTGAACAGGTCCCACCTGTTCCAGAAGGTCCTCCAATGCCCCATAAACCTAAACCCCTCTTTCCTACACCATCCTTTTAGCCACGCATTTAATTTCCTTATCTCAGCTAACTTAGCCTGACTTGCACGTGGCACGGGGAGTATTTCAGAGAATACCACCGTGGACGTTCTGCTTCTAAGCTTATTGGCGACTTCTATAAATTTATCCTGCAGAACAGCCCTTCTACCCTTGCCTATGTCGTTGGTGCCAACATGCACCACGACAACTGGATCCACCCCAGCTGGGGCCAAAAGCTTATCCACACGATCTGGAAGGTCTCCTACCTGGGCACCAGGCAGGCAAGACACCGTACGGGACCCTCTATCACGCGTGCACACATAACTGTCTACTCCCCTAATAATGGAATCCCCCACTACCACAACCTCCCTCTTCCTGGGGGGAGGGGGCTCCTCAGTGCCCAAGGGCCCACCTGCCTCCCCAGTCCGTTCCGGCTCTAAAGCTGGAAGAACCTGAAACCTGTTCGACACAGTCACCTCAGGTGATGCCGCCTCTGCAACGTGTGTACGCCCTTTCCTGCGTCTACGACCTACGGTCACCCAGCTCTCTCGACCTCTCTGCTCTTCATTCTCCCCCCTCCCGGCTAGTGGCGTACACACCTTCTCCCTAAAAGGCATATTAACTTGCTCCTCTAACTCACTGTTGCATTGGATGAGAGCCAGTTGCTCCTCAAGGTCGCGAACCTTGACCATGAGCGAGTCCACTAGCTTACATCGCTCGCAGATGAAGTCCGACTGGACACTAACGTCCAGAAGGGCAAACATGTTGCAAACGCCACACTGAGCCGGCCCCATAATTAACTAACTCACTATGACCCCGTACTCCCAGCCCAGTAAATTTATATAGCGTATTTAACTTTAAAGATTAATTAGCGTACCGTTAAATGCAATAAAGTGCCGAGTACACTAAAATAAGTTACTTGGGTTGAAACGGAACTTAATTATTATTTTTATTTAAAATTTTAAATCCGATAAATTTACTACTACTTACCAAAATAACTTCTGCTTGAACCAAGTATGAACTAAAAACAAAACGAAATCGAAATTGCTCTTGGGAGGTTGAAAAACCACAAAAACCCCCTCACAGCAGGAAACTGCAGGAGCGGGGAAAAAAGTGGAAAATGTCCTCCCGGCCCCGACTGGCGACCGAGCAAAGCTCAGGAGCAACTGTCCTTTTCTGGCGCTGAGTAACGTTACCGACGTTAGATATTATTAGCTATTTCGCCCCGCCGGTGATTTTTACGGAGTTAAAAACTGCCGTAACAATCGCGCTGTTAATAAACAGACAGGACAGACAAGCACTCACGCCGACCAAAATAAGAACAATAAATAGAAATTTATTGATTCCTTTCAGGCATCTGTTTCAGGCATCTGTACTGATTGTCAGGCCCTTCCAAAGTCTGTGTCCCCTCATCTCAGATGCTGATGTTAACAGCTTGAGTAAATGACCTGTGGGTCATTATACACATTATATATGTGTATAAAATATATTTATACACATCAGGATGGCCCACCCGAAGCTGCAAAGTGCAGACAAGTGTACAGCCTACCCTACATAGTGCACTACGTTTACTTTGTTTGTACCATGAGTTCTGTCTTTGCACCTTATCTGTTTGGCACTATCTGCAGACATCGTAACACTGTCTGGCTCTTGTTCCGAAAAAACATTATCAAAAGAAGGAAAAAAAGAATATTTAAAGAAGACAAAAAAAACATCCAAAGGGAAAAAAGAAGAACTGAAGGGCCAACGAGGTAGGGGGAAATACAAATTTCGCTGCGTTGGAGTGCCAAGCTGTGAAAGGCATTTGGCCAGAAGCCAAGGTAAGTGTTGTACCTGTTATTTTAAAAAAGCAGTTTTCAAAATGCTGCTTTATAATCGTTTGAGATAGTCAGCCAGTGTGACAAGTGAAGGCGTTTTGAGTTTACCTACATAAAGTTTTATTTCTGTATTAGGGCATTGTCAGGAACAATGATGTGTTCATCGCCATGATGTGGTCAAAAAGCGATGCATTGAATCTTAGAAACATTTGTGATTTTTCAAACGATGCTTTTCGTTTTATTTAATCAGTAAAAGTTCCATCGGTTTTATATAGTACCCCTTGAAATATGTCTTCAGCTCATTTTCCGGGCATTTTACTAGAATGCATCCTGAGAAATACATACGCTCTGTTGCCTTTCCTTGGTGCCTTGACGTTTAGTGTTGAGTATAATTGTTGCAGTTGCTTTTGTTTATATTCCATGAGACCTGTCGGTGCTATGAGAAGTGTAATATACCCTTACCATACGCTATTGGAGCTGGAATTACCGCGGCTGCTGGCACCAAACTTGCCCTCCAATGGATCCTCGTTAAAGGATTTAAAGTGTACTCATTCTCATTACAGGGCCTCGAAAGAGTCCTGTATGGTTATTTTTCATCACTACCTCCCCGTGTCAGGAGTGGGTAATATATATATTGCTCTTGATCTAATAGGGCTATCGGCCTTACTGGTTGTAAAAAAAAGTATTGTGGTTGTCCCGATGTGTCTAGGAATATTATAGGCATTAAACACTATTCAAAAATGAGTACACCTGTTTTTTGATAGAAAGGTGTAACTTTATTGCACATTCATAAATATAATACAGAAACACAAAACAGAATAAAATGGGGCAAACTGAGGTACAGGGTTTCAGAGCCAGGAAAAAGTTCCTCCCCAACATTTATTTTTCTGACGGACAAAAATAAAATAATGTCCTGTCCCTCTGGCGTGCTGTACAACCTTGGCCGGAGGTTGGCTTTTTTCCGTGAGTGATTAACCAGCCGGCCAAAAGTCTGTATGCCTGGGTGACAGGCACACTCTGGTGAATGGGCATCCACACACATGTGGATGCCCTGGCTGTTCCTAAAAAAAAAACATATAGCCGGATTCTTCTTCGTTTGTACTCTGATGAATTCGCTGGCCCTCAGTGGCTGTGACTACCGGCCCGTGGTAGTCACATACCACCTCACCAGCCTGGAACTGCCGGGTGGTGCAGACTCCCTTCCCCATCCCCGCAATGTCCGCCACAACAAGTCCCTTCCACTTCTGCCTGCGGATGAGGTCCTATATGTGGCTAGAATCAATGGCGGTGTTCACGGAGCCCACTGGTCTCCAGTCCTTGAGGACGCTGGCCGCGCTTGGAACGTTGCTTCTCCAGCCTTGGTTCCTGATCCAAGCGTCGACCCGGGACTCGGTGGGCTGCCGTCTGCCAAAGTGTGCTGTCAAGAACAAAGCAAATTGTTGTCAGTTAGGAAGACTATGTAGATAGGATTGCTTATCAGTAAAATGCTTTAAAAATTAGTACTACAAACAATACTCACAGAGGACATGCCGGACACGCATCCTCATCTGGGCCTTCAGCCAGCGCTCATAGAGCCGTCGCTGAAACTGGCCCGACTTCTGTGTCCGTACATTCTTATCTGGGACGTCGCCATCCAGGGTCACAGGGTTGGTTTGAAGTAGCTGATCGAATGCTGCCTGGACATCCATCTGCTGGTTGGACCCCATGGCAGCATCCCGTGCGGCGCCTCGGGCAGAACAGCTGGATCCTTCTTCAGCAGAGTCAGCGCTGGGATAAAAAAACACACACACACAAATAAGTTTTACGGTTAGTGTTCAGTGGTGAGGACTTTGGTTGTGTGTCTTGATGTTGGTTGGTAAGTGTATTGACAAACGGAAAACATGCATACCTCGAGTCACCTGCCAGCTTCTTCAGCAGCTTACTGGCCAGCACCACATTCCGCGACTGCTTCATCCTATAGTGCTCCTCAGCCGTCGCAGTAGAATGTGTGAGGTAATCGGCCACCAAGGACTTCTGCTGGTCACTCAAGTCCTTGGTGGCCGTCTCAAAGATGCGCCGGGCCATCTGGCTGGTGACTGGATCCAGCTTGTATCTAAAATACAAAATGAATAAGAAATTCATTAATACGTTTCACACAACACCTGACAATGTGTATCTAGAGCAAATTATAGTGGGAATGAATCATGGTGATTAGCTGACTTTTGGTGTAGCCGGCTGAGGTCATTCGACGCATTGAAGATCGGCCGGCCTGCAGTGGAGACAAAGAACCGTCCATCTCCTCCCTGGTCATCCGTCGTCATCCGGCTTCTCTTGGATGTCAGGAGCTGTGGCCGTACCCGGGTGAAGTAGATGTCGAACCACTGTTGGCAGAGGAAAACGACTTAATTTCTGCTTTTGAAATAAACGACAAAATAAATCTTTTCAAACTTGATATACTTACCGTCTCCTCCTCAGAGGACAGTGCAAACGTGGCCACTTGCTGCGCCGACGTCTTGTGCTCCTTCACCCCAATCACCGCATGGTCCGATTCGGTCCTGCTCCTGGCCATCCACTCCTCGACCTGCACAAGACAATGATGCCCCACTGATCAAAAAGAGAACCGGCAAAAAGGAAAAGTGGTGAAGACAAAAAAAAAAAAAAGAGTAAAATACTTACGGTCATGTGCTCCACCACGCCTGGTCGCTGGAGATGTTTTAGAATGACCGTGGCCTCCAGGTAGTAGAGGACCAGGCAGCATTCCGCAGACTCCAGGGGCCTCTCCTCAGGATACACCTTGCCAAGGATTGCCAAGAAGTCGTTCTTGGCAGCCCTCAGCACGGCCCAGCAGTCCTCTGGACTGAGAGGGTCCTTCTCCGTGAGGACGGCATGTCTATGTGTGGGGGGAAAACAGAAGAATATTCCATTACTGTCAATCCTAATTAATACAATCCACATTTTAATGTGCTCACGATGTAAAATGACTCTGGATCTCCAGGCAGTGCACCCCAGGAGCAGTGAGGGAGATAAAAAAAAAAACAAGAGTGTTAAACATAGCAGAGGAGATATATAATCAAACCGTGATATGAAATTTAATGGACAGTCGAACTTACCTCCTGTGGATGATCTCCTTACTCACCAACTTGGCAGAGCTCTGCTGTAGTGAGCTCAGGAACTCCACAAAGAACTTTGCCTCGTTCCACAAGGCAATGTTGTCACGCCGCAGGTCGGTGGTGACAGTGTGGTACTTGAGGAATCTGTCAGAGGAAGGACAGGTATGTAAGTATCCATATGTATATGTACATAAACTTGTACATGCAGTCATGACAAAGACAATAGCGGGAGAACTTCTTCCTCGAAGAAACAGATATGTAATACAACATATGCCTAAAATATAAAAACAAACCATGCTACCAACCTCTTCAGGCTCTTCATGTAGTTCACCTGAGTCTGCCTGGAGAGACCAGCCTCAGTCAGCTCCCGAAAGAAGAGCTTCGTCTTCTCCCTCTCCCTGACAAACTCAAGGGAAGGCTCTCCGGGGTTCACAAAAAACATGAACCTGCTGACGTTTTCCACCTGGAAAGAAAAATCAGCATTAGATATATCCATTGCTTAGAAAAAAATCCATTGCTTAGAAAAAATCCATTGTTTAGAAAAAGTGTATTTTAATGGGAGACCTCACCTCCTGCTTGAAATTCTCATTCAGGAGATCCTTCTCCAAGTATGTGGCGAAGCCCTTCAGGAGGGGATGGTCCAGGGAATGTTTCCTGTACAGTCCCTTCTCCTGCATCATCTGCCTGGAGGTCTGTGGCCATTGCACCTCCCGGGTACTGCCAAATGGAAAACACATTTCGTCATACAACTGCACATTCAACGTGTGGCTCACAAACAAAAGCAAAAGGTATCAGTGAAAGCTGTAAAACCGAGATAATCATACTTACACTTGAAAGGTCTCGCCGCTGCTGTCACTGACAACAATGTCTTCTGACTGCTCACTTGCAGAGCTCTCCGGTCCCTGCGCGGTTGCACCAGCCACCACAGGAACACTGCTGGTCTGCGCCGCCACTGCTGGGAAGGGGATGTCAGTCACCACCATGTGCCGACGCTCCAGCTCCTGGACCAACCTTTCATAAATGATAAAAATAAATAAATTAAAAACTGTTAGTCAATTTCATACAGAAGAAAGATGTGAGGTGTGTAAAACAGGCTGAAGAGTTTTCCCACCAACCTGCCAAACGCATTAGTGTCATCCAAAATCTCCCGCAGGTGCCTGTAGCTGAAGACCCTGCCCCACTGCAGAAGTTCAAGGGAATTCTGCTTTTCCTTCTCCATCACTTCCTGGATGGCCTCTTTCGAAGACCTCTTCATGCACACCCTAGCCAGATGCACTGAGAGGCTTGGCTGTGTCTTCTTGCACACGGGGCAGAGCAGGAAATGCCTGCTGGAAGCACTGGGGATAAAAATACAATTAAAAAAGTCATAAATAAAGATTAGATTTGATTCATTACTTTTAGTTGAATAAAGAAACAGTCCAGTCATCATCAACACTGTTCGTTTCACAGTGGTTTGGATAAATAACATTTGCATATCCTGATGGCTCCTAGACTGAGTAAAGTACATAATCACAGCTATTGAAACATGTTGACTAATTACTTACATTTATATTAAAATATAATTTAATTAATTAAATTAAACATAAGTTGCTTCAAAATATTGTTTTAGTTTTGTAATGGATGCAATTTAAGTTTTAACAATAGCAGTCAGTGGTCAGAGACTTTTGCACAGTGTCAGTAAAGTAGAACAAGTTTATCCACAATTTCTACAGATTCAAATGAAATAATAAATTGACCATAACTTACAACTTGGAAGCCATTCTTGAGAAGTTGTTCAACAAAAGATGAAATCTTCAACAGAATCTGGAGCTCTTGTCTCGCTGGAAGCAGAGGTAGAGTGACTTTACATGTGCAGGTCTCCTCTTAATATACCATTCTGACCGCGTCCCCCACCTCCGCCCCCCGTAGCCCCGCCCACCCCACCTTCAGTGTCACTGTGAGGGACACCTTGAAATTCAAATGTGAAAGAAAGTAACTTTTAAAAATGATAAGAACTGAATTTATATTTCTAAATAGAGTGATAAAATCGATAGTGCAGTTGTAAAACTTCTGCACGACTTCGCCACCACATCACATTTCCGTATACTATAATATCATTTACCAGAACAACAGATCCCTTATGTTGCTGCTCATATACATTTGATTTATGTCTGTCTTTGCCATTTAAAGACCATGTTGTGACTCGGGCAACTTTAATATAAACTACTGGAGCTGAAATATTCTCAGTTTTACAATCCCTTGATTAATATGGAAGATCGTAATTTAATATAAACAGAATGGTAATAATGAAAGTTTGCTTTCTTGTCACAGTAATCTACCGCAACGCACCGCATACCATCGGAAGGCTACTGCGATTCTGAGCAACACTGGCAATATGATCCATTTTTTTCGCCGCTATTACCCTGAAATTTCTGACTGAAATCGCTACCCCGCTCTAACGCACACTCGGACTCACCCACTCTTCGCAGCGAGCCAACCTTAAAGGGCCCGGATCGCATTACAGATTGTAATACAGATTGTTCTAATCCGTACTGTTCTGACACAGGCAATACATAAAGTGACTACTCATATTAGCAGGAGGATAGGCTGAGTGTATAATGTTCCTAATATTTTGGTGTATTGCTCTTCATGCAATGGGGCTATCGGCATTACTGGTTGTAAAAAATAATAATGATAATTATAATAAAATATTTGATACATTTATCTGACTCAATCTTTTTTTTCTACGTATATATGTGATCTCAGCGCAATTGTTGTGTTATTATTGGGGGATGGCTATCCCTGCATGTGCATCACAGAGGTGCAAAACAGCCATTAAGGAAACAATAGCCCTGGGCTGGCAAGGCTATCCCAGGAATGTGTCCCCTCATCTCAGATGGAGATGTTCCCTGCTTGAGTAAATGACCTGCCTGATTGCAATGCTGATGACTCACAGGCTGAGTAATTTGTAACTAAATAGTTGGATTAAAAATATTTGCATCATTGTAATTTGTCCTTATTAGTGACTTTCAGTTGAATTCCAGTGATCATCTCCATTGTACAGTGCTCAATGCTTTGGATAAATGACATTTAAAATGAATATATAGGTCACTGATAAATGTGAATTATATATAAACATCCATGATGAATCTTGCAAGAAGTGAAATATTATTCCTGATGCATTAAATATATAAGGGTTTGTGTGTGTGTTTGTTTTAATTTAAAAGAATTAAAAATGTGACTTTGATATATTTAAGATAGAAGTCTGATGGAGACACACACACACAGACAAACACACACATGTAAGGGAATTAAATTTTAAATGTGATTTTGAGCACCACTGAGGTAAGTGGTATGACAATTAATCACTAAAAAATAAAAATCACTAAAAACATAAAAGATAGAGTTCTGGTAGAGAGACATATGTGACCTGCATATATATATATATATATATATATATATATATATATATATATATATATATATATATAAATAATTAAAAAATAATGTGCTTTGGATAGCCCTGCATGTGCATCACAGAGGTGCAAAACAGCCATTAAGGAAACAATAGCCCTGGGCTGGCAAGGCTATCCCAGGAATGTGTCCCCTCATCTCAGATGGAGATGTTCCCTGCTTGAGTAAATGACCTGCCTGATTGCAATGCTGATGACTCACAGGCTGAGGAATTTGTAACCAAATAGTTGGATTAAAAATATTTGCATCATTGTAATTTGTCCTTATTAGTGACTTTCAGTTGAATTCCAGTGATCATCTCCATTGTTCAGTGCTCAATGCTTTGGATAAATGACATTTAAAATGAATATATAGGTCACTGATAAATGTGAATTATATATAAACATCCATGATGAATCTTGCAAGCAGTGAAATATTATTCCTGATGCATTACATATATAAGGGTTTGTGTGTGTTTGTTTTAATTTAAAGCAATTTAAAATGTGATTTTGATATTATTTAACATAGAACTCTGCTGGAGAGACACACACACACACATTTGATGCTGCTGCAGATCAGGCCTGACCAGTTGGGCTATTTTTACTGAATACATTGCTTTGAAGTCTGTGATTTTACTATGGATATCTTGCTAATTCCCTTGCAAACTGTAAAATGAAAGCATGATTCCTTTCAGGCATCTGTTTCAGGCATCTGTACTGATTGTCAGGACCTTCCAAAGTCTGTGTCCCCTCATCTCAGATGCTGATGTTAACAGCTTGAGTAAATGACCTGTGGGTCATTATACACATTATATATGTGTATAAAATATATTTATACACATCAGGATGGCCCACCCGAAGCTGCAAAGTGCAGACAAGTGTACAGCCTACCCTACATAGTGCACTACGTTTACTTTGTTTGTACCATGAGTTCTGTCTTTGCACCTTATCTGTTTGGCACTATCTGCAGACATCGTAACACTGTCTGGCTCTTGTTCCGAAAAAACATTATCAAAAGAAGGAAAAAAAGAATATTTAAAGAAGACAAAAAAAACATCCAAAGGGAAAAAAACTTAACAAAAAAAACAATATCCGAAGAAGAAGGAAAAACATCCAAAGGGAAAAAAGAAAAACTGAAGGGCCAACGAGGTAGGGGGAAATACAAATTTCGCTGCGTTGGAGTGCCAAGCTGTGAAAGGCATTTGGCCAGAAGCCAAGGTAAGTGTTGTACCTGTTATTTTAAAAAAGCAGTTTTCAAAATGCTGCTTTATAATCGTATGAGATAGTCAGCCAGTGTGACAAGTGAAGGCGTTTTGAGTTTACCTACATAAAGTTTTATTTCTGTATTAGGGCATTGTCAGGAACAATAATGTGTTCATCGCCATGATGTGGTCAAAAAGCGATGCATTGAATCTTAGAAACATTTGTGATTTTTCAAACGTTGCTTTTCGTTTTATTTAATCAATAAAAGTTCCATCGGTTTTATATAGTACCCCTTGAAATATGTCTTCAGCTCATTTTCCGGGCATTTTACTAGAATGCATCCTGAGAAATACATACGCTCTGTTGCCTTTCCTTGGTGCCTTGACGTTTAGTGTTGAGTATAATTGTTGCAGTTGCTTTTGTTTATATTCCATGAGACCTGTCGGTGCTATGAGAAGTGTAATATACCCTTACCATACGCTATTGGAGCTGGAATTACCGCGGCTGCTGGCACCAAACTTGCCCTCCAATGGATCCTCGTTAAAGGATTTAAAGTGTACTCATTCTCATTACAGGGCCTCGAAAGAGTCCTGTATGGTTATTTTTCATCACTACCTCCCCGTGTCAGGAGTGGGTAATATATATATTGCTCTTGATCTAATAGGGCTATCGGCCTTACTGGTTGTAAAAAAAAGTATTGTGGTTGTCCCGATGTGTCTAGGAATATTATAGGCATTAAACACTATTCAAAAATGAGTACACCTGTTTTTTGATAGAAAGGTGTAACTTTATTGCACATTCATAAATATAATACAGAAACACAAAACAGAATAAAATGGGGCAAACTGAGGTACAGGGTTTCAGAGCCAGGAAAAAGTTCCTCCCCAACATTTATTTTTCTGACGGACAAAAATAAAATAATGTCCTGCCCCTCTGGCGTGCTGTACAACCTTGGCCGGAGGTTGGCTTTTTTCCGTGAGTGATTAACCAGCCGGCCAAAAGTCTGTATGCCTGGGTGACAGGCACACTCTGGTGAATGGGCATCCACACACATGTGGATGCCCTGGCTGTTCCTAAAAAAAAAACATATAGCCGGATTCTTCTTCGTTTGTACTCTGATGAATTCGCTGGCCCTCAGTGGCTGTGACTACCGGCCCGTGGTAGTCACATACCACCTCACCAGCCTGGAACTGCCGGGTGGTGCAGACTCCCTTCCCCATCCCCGCAATGTCCGCCACAACAAGTCCCTTCCACTTCTGCCTGCGGATGAGGTCCTATATGTGGCTAGAATCAATGGCGGTGTTCACGGAGCCCACTGGTCTCCAGTCCTTGAGGACGCTGGCCGCGCTTGGAACGTTGCTTCTCCAGCCTTGGTTCCTGATCCAAGCGTCGACCCGGGACTCGGTGGGCTGCCGTCTGCCAAAGTGTGCTGTCAAGAACAAAGCAAATTGTTGTCAGTTAGGAAGACTATGTAGATAGGATTGCTTATCAGTAAAATGCTTTAAAAATTAGTACTACAAACAATACTCACAGAGGACATGCCGGACACGCATCCTCATCTGGGCCTTCAGCCAGCGCTCATAGAGCCGTCGCTGAAACTGGCCCGACTTCTGTGTCCGTACATTCTTATCTGGGACGTCGCCATCCAGGGTCACAGGGTTGGTTTGAAGTAGCTGATCGAATGCTGCCTGGACATCCATCTGCTGGTTGGACCCCATGGCAGCATCCCGTGCGGCGCCACGGGCAGAACAGCTGGATCCTTCTTCAGCAGAGTCAGCGCTGGGATAAAAAAACACACACACACAAATAAGTTTTACGGTTAGTGTTCAGTGGTGAGGACTTTGGTTGTGTGTCTTGATGTTGGTTGGTAAGTGTATTGACAAATGGAAAACATGCATACCTCGAGTCACCTGCCAGCTTCTTCAGCAGCTTACTGGCCAGCACCACATTCCGCGACTGCTTCATCCTATAGTGCTCGTCAGCCGTCGCAGTAGAATGTGTGAGGTAATCGGCCACCAAGGACTTCTGCTGGTCACTCAAGTCCTTGGTGGCCGTCTCAAAGATGCGCCGGGCCATCTGGCTGGTGACTGGATCCAGCTTGTATCTAAAATACAAAATGAATAAGAAATTCATTAATACGTTTCACACAACACCTGACAATGTGTATCTAGAGCAAATTATAGTGGGAATGAATCATGGTGATTAGCTGACTTTTGGTGTAGCCGGCTGAGGTCATTCGACGCATTGAAGATCGGCCGGCCTGCAGTGGAGACAAAGAACCGTCCATCTCCTCCCTGGTCATCCGTCGTCATCCGGCTTCTCTTGGATGTCAGGAGCTGTGGCCGTACCCGGGTGAAGTAGATGTCGAACCACTGTTGGCAGAGGAAAACGACTTAATTTCTGCTTTTGAAATAAACGACAAAATAAATCTTTTCAAACTTGATATACTTACCGTCTCCTCCTCAGAGGACAGTGCAAACGTGGCCACTTGCTGCGCCGACGTCTTGTGCTCCTTCACCCCAATCACCGCATGGTCCGATTCGGTCCTGCTCCTGGCCATCCACTCCTCGACCTGCACAAGACAATGATGCCCCACTGATCAAAAAGAGAACCGGCAAAAAGGAAAAGTGGTGAAGACAAAAAAAAAAAAAAGAGTAAAATACTGACGGTCATGTGCTCCACCACGCCTGGTCGCTGGAGATGTTTTAGAATGACCGTGGCCTCCAGGTAGTAGAGGACCAGGCAGCATTCCGCAGACTCCAGGGGCCTCTCCTCAGGATACACCTTGCCAAGGATTGCCAAGAAGTCGTTCTTGGCAGCCCTCAGCACGGCCCAGCAGTCCTCTGGACTGAGAGGGTCCTTCTCCGTGAGGACGGCATGTCTATGTGTGGGGGGAAAACAGAAGAATATTCCATTACTGTCAATCCTAATTAATACAATCCACATTTTAATGTGCTCACGATGTAAAATGGCTCTGGATCTCCAGGCAGGACACCCCAGGAGCAGTGAGGGAGATAAAAAAAAAACAAGAGTGTTAAACATAGCAGAGGAGATATATAATCAAACCGTGATATGAAATTTAATGGACAGTCGAAATTACCTCCTGTGGATGATCTCCTTACTCACCAACTTGGCAGAGCTCTGCTGTAGTGAGCTCAGGTACTCCACAAAGAACTTTGCCTCGTTCCACAAGGCAATGTTGTCACGCCGCAGGTCGGTGGTGACAGTGTGGTACTTGAGGAATCTGTCAGAGGAAGGACAGGTATGTAAGTATCCATATGTATATGTACATAAACTTGTACATGCAGTCATGACAAAGACAATAGCGGGAGAACTTCTTCCTCGAAGAAACAGATATGTAATACAACATATGCCTAAAATATAAAAACAAACCATGCTACCAACCTCTTCAGGCTCTTCATGTAGTTCACCTGAGTCTGCCTGGAGAGACCAGCCTCAGTCAACTCCCGAAAGAAGAGCTTCGTCTTCTCCCTCTCCCTGACAAACTCAAGGGAAGGCTCTCCGGGGTTCACAAAAAACATGAACCTGCTGACGTTTTCCACCTGGAAAGAAAAATCAGCATTAGATATATCCATTGCTTAGAAAAAAATCCATTGCTTAGAAAAAAATCCATTGTTTAGAAAAAGTGTATTTTTATGGGAGACCTCACCTCCTGCTTGAAATTCTCATTCAGGAGATCCTTCTCCAAGTATGTGGCGAAGCCCTTCAGGAGGGGATGGTCCAGGGAATGTTTCCTGTACAGTCCCTTCTCCTGCATCATCTGCCTGGAGGTCTGTGGCCATTGCACCTCCCGGGTACTGCCAAATGGAAAACACATTTCGTCATACAACTGCACATTCAACGTGTGGCTCACAAACAAAAGCAAAAGGTATCAGTGAAAGCTGTAAAACCGAGATAATCATACTTACACTTGAAAGGTCTCGCCGCTGCTGTCACTGACAACAATGTCTTCTGACTGCTCACTTGCAGAGCTCTCCGGTCCCTGCGCGGTTGCACCAGCCACCACAGGAACACTGCTGGTCTGCGCCGCCACTGCTGGGAAGGGGATGTCAGTCACCACCATGTGCCGATGCTCCAGCTCCTGGACCAACCTTTCATAAATGATAAAAATAAATAAATTAAAAACTGTTAGTCAATTTCATACAGAAGAAAGATGTGAGGTGTGTAAAACAGGCTGAAGAGTTTTCCCACCAACCTGCCAAACGCATTAGTGTCATCCAAAATCTCCCGCAGGTGCCTGTAGCTGAAGACCCTGCCCCACTGCAGAAGTTCAAGGGAATTCTGCTTTTCCTTCTCCATCACTTCCTGGATGGCCTCTTTCGAAGACCTCTTCATGCACACCCTAGCCAGATGCACTGAGAGGCTTGGCTGTGTCTTCTTGCACACGGGGCAGAGCAGGAAATGCCTGCTGGAAGCACTGGGGATAAAAATACAATTAAAAAAGTCATAAATAAAGATTAGATTTGATTCATTACTTTTAGTTGAATAAAGAAACAGTCCAGTCATCATCAACACTGTTCGTTTCACAGTGGTTTGGATAAATAACATTTGCATATCCTGATGGCTCCTAGACTGAGTAAAGTACATAATCACAGCTATTGAAACATGTTGACTAATTACTTACATTTATATTAAAATATAATTTAATATATTAAATTAAACTTAAGTTGCTTCAAAATATTGTTTTAGTTTTGTAATGGATGCAATTTAAGTTTTAACAATAGCAGTCAGTGGTCAGAGACTTTTGCACAGTGTCAGTAAAGTAGAACAAGTTTATCCACAATTTCTACAGATTCAAATGAAATAATAAATTGACCATAACTTACAACTTGGAAGCCATTCTTGAGAAGTTGTTCAACAAAAGATGAAATCTTCAACAGAATCTGGAGCTCTTGTCTCGCTGGAAGCAGAGGTAGAGTGACTTTACATGTGCAGGTCTCCTCTTAATATACCATTCTGACCGCGTCCCCCACCTCCGTCCCCCGTAGCCCCGCCCACCCCACCTTCAGTGTCACTGTGAGGGACACCTTGAAATTCAAATGTGAAAGAAAGTAACTTTTAAAAATGATAAGAACTGAATTTATATTTCTAAATAGAGTGATAAATCGATAGTGCAGTTGTAAAACTTCTGCACGACTTCGCCACCACATCACATTTATACTATATACTATAATATCATTTACCAGAACAACAGATCCCTTATGTTGCTGCTCATATACATTTGATTTATGTCTGTCTTTGCCATTTAAAGACCATGTTGTGACTCGGGCAACTTTAATATAAACTACTGGAGCTGAAATATTCTCAGTTTTACAATCCCTTGATTAATATGGAAGATCGTAATTTAATATAAACAGAATGGTAATAATGAAAGTTTGCTTTCTTGTCACAGTAATCTACCGCAACGCACCGCATACCATCGGAAGGATACTGCGATTCTGAGCAACACTGGCAATATGATCCATTTTTTTCGCCGCTATTACCCTGAAATTTCTGACTGAAATCGCTACCCCGCTCTAACGCACACTCGGACTCACCCACTCTTCGCAGCGAGCCAGCCTTAAAGGGCCCGGATCGCATTACAGATTGTAATACAGATTGTTCTAATCCGTACTGTTCTGACACAGGCAATACATAAAGTGACTACTCATATTAGCAGGAGGATAGGCTGAGTGTATAATGTTCCTAATATTTTGGTGTATTGCTCTTCATGCAATGGGGCTATCGGCATTACTGGTTGTAAAAAATAATAATGATAATTATAATAAAATATTTGATACATTTATCTGACTCAATCTTTTTTTTCTACGTATATATGTGATCTCAGCGCAATTGTTGTGTTATTATTGGGGGATGGCTATCCCTGCATGTGCATCACAGAGGTGCAAAACAGCCATTAAGGAAACAATAGCCCTGGGCTGGCAAGGCTATCCCAGGAATGTGTCCCCTCATCTCAGATGGAGATGTTCCCTGCTTGAGTAAATGACCTGCCTGATTGCAATGCTGATGACTCACAGGCTGAGTAATTTGTAACTAAATAGTTGGATTAAAAATATTTGCATCATTGTAATTTGTCCTTATTAGTGACTTTCAGTTGAATTCCAGTGATCATCTCCATTGTACAGTGCTCAATGCTTTGGATAAATGACATTTAAAATGAATATATAGGTCACTGATAAATGTGAATTATATATAAACATCCATGATGAATCTTGCAAGAAGTGAAATATTATTCCTGATGCATTAAATATATAAGGGTTTGTGTGTGTGTTTGTTTTAATTTAAAAGAATTAAAAATGTGACTTTGATATATTTAAGATAGAAGTCTGATGGAGACACACACACACAGACAAACACACACATGTAAGGGAATTAAATTTTAAATGTGATTTTGAGCACCACTGAGGTAAGTGGTATGACAATTAATCACTAAAAAATAAAAATCACTAAAAACATAAAAGATAGAGTTCTGGTAGAGAGACATATGTGACCTGCATATATATATATATATATATATAAATAATTAAAAAATAATGTGCTTTGGATAGCCCTGCATGTGCATCACAGAGGTGCAAAACAGGCATTAAGGAAACAATAGCCCTGGGCTGGCAAGGCTATCCCAGGAATGTGTCCCCTCATCTCAGATGGAGATGTTCCCTGCTTGAGTAAATGACCTGCCTGATTGCAATGCTGATGACTCACAGGCTGAGTAATTTGTAACTAAATAGTTGGATTAAAAATATTTGCATCATTGTAATTTGTCCTTATTAGTGACTTTCAGTTGAATTCCAATGATCATCTCCATTGTTCAGTGCTCAATGCTTTGGATAAATGACATTTAAAATGAATATATAGGTCACTGATAAATGTGAATTATATATAAACATCCATGATGAATCTTGCAAGCAGTGAAATATTATTCCTGATGCATTACATATATAAGGGTTTGTGTGTGTTTGTTTTAATTTAAAGCAATTTAAAATGTGATTTTGATATTATTTAACATAGAACTCTGCTGGAGAGACACACACACACACATTTGATGCTGCTGCAGATCAGGCCTGACCAGTTGGGCTATTTTTACTGAATACATTGCTTTGAAGTCTGTGATTTTACTATGGATATCTTGCTAATTCCCTTGCAAACTGTAAAATGAAAGCATGATTCCTTTCAGGCATCTGTTTCAGGCATCTGTACTGATTGTCAGGACCTTCCAAAGTCTGTGTCCCCTCATCTCAGATGCTGATGTTAACAGCTTGAGTAAATGACCTGTGGGTCATTATACACATTATATATGTGTATAAAATATATTTATACACATCAGGATGGCCCACCCGAAGCTGCAAAGTGCAGACAAGTGTACAGCCTACCCTACATAGTGCACTACGTTTACTTTGTTTGTACCATGAGTTCTGTCTTTGCACCTTATCTGTTTGGCACTATCTGCAGACATCGTAACACTGTCTGGCTCTTGTTCCGAAAAAACATTATCAAAAGAAGGAAAAAAAGAATATTTAAAGAAGACAAAAAAAACATCCAAAGGGAAAAAAGAAGAACTGAAGGGCCAACGAGGTAGGGGGAAATACAAATTTCGCTTCGTTGGAGTGCCAAGCTGTGAAAGGCATTTGGCCAGAAGCCAAGGTAAGTGTTGTACCTGTTATTTTAAAAAAGCAGTTTTCAAAATGCTGCTTTATAATCGTATGAGATAGTCAGCCAGTGTGACAAGTGAAGGCGTTTTGAGTTTACCTACATAAAGTTTTATTTCTGTATTAGGGCATTGTCAGGAACAATAATGTGTTCATCGCCATGATGTGGTCAAAAAGCGATGCATTGAATCTTAGAAACATTTGTGATTTTTCAAACGTTGCTTTTCGTTTTATTTAATCAATAAAAGTTCCATCGGTTTTATATAGTACCCCTTGAAATATGTCTTCAGCTCATTTTCCGGGCATTTTACTAGAATGCATCCTGAGAAATACATACGCTCTGTTGCCTTTCCTTGGTGCCTTGACGTTTAGTGTTGAGTATAATTGTTGCAGTTGCTTTTGTTTATATTCCATGAGACCTGTCGGTGCTATGAGAAGTGTAATATACGCTATTGGAGCTGGAATTACCGCGGCTGCTGGCACCAAACTTGCCCTCCAATGGATCCTCGTTAAAGGATTTAAAGTGTACTCATTCTCATTACAGGGCCTCGAAAGAGTCCTGTATGGTTATTTTTCATCACTACCTCCCCGTGTCAGGAGTGGGTAATGTATATATTGCTCTTGATCTAATAGGGCTATCGGCCTTACTGGTTGTAAAAAAAAGTATTGTGGTTGTCCCGATGTGTCTAGGAATATTATAGGCATTAAACACTATTCAAAAATGAGTACACCTGTTTTTTGATAGAAAGGTGTAACTTTATTGCACATTCATAAATATAATACAGAAACACAAAACAGAATAAAATGGGGCAAACTGAGGTACAGGGTTTCAGAGCCAGGAAAAAGTTCCTCCCCAACATTTATTTTTCTGACGGACAAAAATAAAATAATGTCCTGCCCCTCTGGCGTGCTGTACAACCTTGGCCGGAGGTTGGCTTTTTTCCGTGAGTGATTAACCAGCCGGCCAAAAGTCTGTATGCCTGGGTGACAGGCACACTCTGGTGAATGGGCATCCACACACATGTGGATGCCCTGGCTGTTCCTAAAAAAAAAACATATAGCCGGATTCTTCTTCGTTTGTACTCTGATGAATTCGCTGGCCCTCAGTGGCTGTGACTACCGGCCCGTGGTAGTCACATACCACCTCACCAGCCTGGAACTGCCGGGTGGTGCAGACTCCCTTCCCCATCCCCGCAATGTCCGCCACAACAAGTCCCTTCCACTTCTGCCTGCGGATGAGGTCCTATATGTGGCTAGAATCAATGGCGGTGTTCACGGAGCCCACTGGTCTCCAGTCCTTGAGGACGCTGGCCGCGTTTGGAACGTTGCTTCTCCAGCCTTGGTTCCTGATCCAAGCGTCGACCCGGGACTCGGTGGGCTGCCGTCTGCCAAAGTGTGCTGTCAAGAACAAAGCAAATTGTTGTCAGTTAGGAAGACTATGTAGATAGGATTGCTTATCAGTAAAATGCTTTAAAAATTAGTACTACAAACAATACTCACAGAGGACATGCCGGACACGCATCCTCATCTGGGCCTTCAGCCAGCGCTCATAGAGCCGTCGCTGAAACTGGCCCGACTTCTGTGTCCGTACATTCTTATCTGGGACGTCGCCATCCAGGGTCACAGGGTTGGTTTGAAGTAGCTGATCGAATGCTGCCTGGACATCCATCTGCTGGTTGGACCCCATGGCAGCATCCCGTGCGGCGCCACGGGCAGAACAGCTGGATCCTTCTTCAGCAGAGTCAGCGCTGGGATAAAAAAACACACACACACAAATAAGTTTTACGGTTAGTGTTCAGTGGTGAGGACTTTGGTTGTGTGTCTTGATGTTGGTTGGTAAGTGTATTGACAAACGGAAAACATGCATACCTCGAGTCACCTGCCAGCTTCTTCAGCAGCTTACTGGCCAGCACCACATTCCGCGACTGCTTCATCCTATAGTGCTCGTCAGCCGTCGCAGTAGAATGTGTGAGGTAATCGGCCACCAAGGACTTCTGCTGGTCACTCAAGTCCTTGGTGGCCGTCTCAAAGATGCGCCGGGCCATCTGGCTGGTGACTGGATCCAGCTTGTATCTAAAATACAAAATGAATAAGAAATTCATTAATACGTTTCACACAACACCTGACAATGTGTATCTAGAGCAAATTATAGTGGGAATGAATCATGGTGATTAGCTGACTTTTGGTGTAGCCGGCTGAGGTCATTCGACGCATTGAAGATCGGCCGGCCTGCAGTGGAGACAAAGAACCGTCTATCTCCTCCCTGGTCATCCGTCGTCATCCGGCTTCTCTTGGATGTCAGGAGCTGTGGCCGTACCCGGGTGAAGTAGATGTCGAACCACTGTTGGCAGAGGAAAACGACTTAATTTCTGCTTTTGAAATAAACGACAAAATAAATCTTTTCAAACTTGATATACTTACCGTCTCCTCCTCAGAGGACAGTGCAAACGTGTCTTGTGCTCCTTCACCCCAATCACCGCATGGTCCGATTCGTTCCTGCTCCTGGCCATCCACTCCTCGACCTGCACAAGACAATGATGCCCCACTGATCAAAAAGAGAACCGGCAAAAAGGAAAAGTGGTGAAGACAAAAAAAAAAAAAAGAGTAAAATACTTACGGTCATGTGCTCCACCACGCCTGGTCGCTGGAGATGTTTTAGAATGACCGTGGCCTCCAGGTAGTAGAGGACCAGGCAGCATTCCGCAGACTCCAGGGGCCTCTCCTCAGGATACACCTTGCCAAGGATTGCCAAGAAGTCGTTCTTGGCAGCCCTCAGCACGACCCAGCAGTCCTCTGGACTGAGAGGGTCCTTCTCCGTGAGGACGGCATGTCTATGTGTGGGGGGAAAACAGAAGAATATTCCATTACTGTCAATCCTAATTAATACAATCCACATTTTAATGTGCTCACGATGTAAAATGACTCTGGATCTCCAGGCAGTGCACCCCAGGAGCAGTGAGGGAGATAAAAAAAAAAACAAGAGTGTTAAACATAGCAGAGGAGATATATAATCAAACCGTGATATGAAATTTAATGGACAGTCGAACTTACCTCCTGTGGATGATCTCCTTACTCACCAACTTGGCAGAGCTCTGCTGTAGTGAGCTCAGGAACTCCACAAAGAACTTTGCCTCGTTCCACAAGGCAATGTTGTCACGCCGCAGGTCGGTGGTGACAGTGTGGTACTTGAGGAATCTGTCAGAGGAAGGACAGGTATGTAAGTATCCATATGTATATGTACATAAACTTGTACATGCAGTCATGACAAAGACAATAGCGGGAGAACTTCTTCCTCGAAGAAACAGATATGTAATACAACATATGCCTAAAATATAAAAACAAACCATGCTACCAACCTCTTCAGGCTCTTCATGTAGTTCACCTGAGTCTGCCTGGAGAGACCAGCCTCAGTCAGCTCCCGAAAGAAGAGCTTCGTCTTCTCCCTCTCCCTGACAAACTCAAGGGAAGGCTCTCCGGGGTTCACAAAAAACATGAACCTGCTGACGTTTTCCACCTGGAAAGAAAAATCAGCATTAGATATATCCATTGCTTAGAAAAAAATCCATTGCTTAGAAAAAATCCATTGTTTAGAAAAAGTGTATTTTAATGGGAGACCTCACCTCCTGCTTGAAATTCTCATTCAGGAGATCCTTCTCCAAGTATGTGGCGAAGCCCTTCAGGAGGGGATGGTCCAGGGAATGTTTCCTGTACAGTCCCTTCTCCTGCATCATCTGCCTGGAGGTCTGTGGCCATTGCACCTCCCGGGTACTGCCAAATGGAAAACACATTTCGTCATACAACTGCACATTCAACGTGTGGCTCACAAACAAAAGCAAAAGGTATCAGTGAAAGCTGTAAAACCGAGATAATCATACTTACACTTGAAAGGTCTCGCCGCTGCTGTCACTGACAACAATGTCTTCTGACTGCTCACTTGCAGAGCTCTCCGGTCCCTGCGCGGTTGCACCAGCCACCACAGGAACACTGCTGGTCTGCGCCGCCACTGCTGGGAAGGGGATGTCAGTCACCACCATGTGCCGACGCTCCAGCTCCTGGACCAACCTTTCATAAATGATAAAAATAAATAAATTAAAAACTGTTAGTCAATTTCATACAGAAGAAAGATGTGAGGTGTGTAAAACAGGCTGAAGAGTTTTCCCACCAACCTGCCAAACGCATTATTGTCATCCAAAATCTCCCGCAGGTGCCTGTAGCTGAAGACCCTGCCCCACTGCAGAAGTTCAAGGGAATTCTGCTTTTCCTTCTCCATCACTTCCTGGATGGCCTCTTTCGAAGACCTCTTCATGCACACCCTAGCCAGATGCACTGAGAGGCTTGGCTGTGTCTTCTTGCACACGGGGCAGAGCAGGAAATGCCTGCTGGAAGCACTGGGGATAAAAATACAATTAAAAAAGTCATAAATAAAGATTAGATTTGATTCATTACTTTTAGTTGAATAAAGAAACAGTCCAGTCATCATCAACACTGTTCGTTTCACAGTGGTTTGGATAAATAACATTTGCATATCCTGATGGCTCCTAGACTGAGTAAAGTACATAATCACAGCTATTGAAACATGTTGACTAATTACTTACATTTATATTAAAATATAATTTAATTAATTAAATTAAACTTAAGTTGCTTCAAAATATTGTTTTAGTTTTGTAATGGATGCAATTTAAGTTTTAACAATAGCAGTCAGTGGTCAGAGACTTTTGCACAGTGTCAGTAAAGTAGAACAAGTTTATCCACAATTTCTACAGATTCAAATGAAATAATAAATTGACCATAACTTACAACTTGGAAGCCATTCTTGAGAAGTTGTTCAACAAAAGATGAAATCTTCAACAGAATCTGGAGCTCTTGTCTCGCTGGAAGCAGAGGTAGAGTGACTTTACATGTGCAGGTCTCCTCTTAATATACCATTCTGACCGCGTCCCCCACCTCCGCCCCCCGTAGCCCCGCCCACCCCACCTTCAGTGTCACTGTGAGGGACACCTTGAAATTCAAATGTGAAAGAAAGTAACTTTTAAAAATGATAAGAACTGAATTTATATTTCTAAATAGAGTGATAAATCGATAGTGCAGTTGTAAAACTTCTGCACGACTTCGCCACCACATCACATTTCCGTATACTATAATATCATTTACCAGAACAACAGATCCCATATGTTGCTGCTCATATACATTTGATTTATGTCTGTGTTTGCTATTTAAAGACCATGTTGTGACTCGGGCAACTTTAATATAAACTACTGGAGCTGAAATATTCTCAGTTTTACAATCCCTTGATTAATATGGAAGATCGTAATTTAATATAAACAGAATGGTAATAATGAAAGTTTGCTTTCTTGTCACAGTAATCTACCGCAACGCACCGCATACCATCGGAAGGCTACTGCGATTCTGAGCAACACTGGCAATATGATCCATTTTTTTCGCCGCTATTACCCTGAAATTTCTGACTGAAATCGCTACCCCGCTCTAACGCACACTCGGACTCACCCACTCTTCGCAGCGAGCCAGCCTTAAAGGGCCCGGATCGCATTACAGATTGTAATACAGATTGTTCTAATCCGTACTGTTCTGACACAGGCAATACATAAAGTGACTACTCATATTAGCAGGAGGATAGGCTGAGTGTATAATGTTCCTAATATTTTGGTGTATTGCTCTTCATGCAATGGGGCTATCGGCATTATTGGTTGTAAAAAATAATAATGATAATTATAATAAAATATTTGATACATTTATCTGACTCAATCTTTTTTTTCTACGTATATATGTGATCTCAGCGCAATTGTTGTGTTATTATTGGGGGATGGCTATCCCTGCATGTGCATCACAGAGGTGCAAAACAGCCATTAAGGAAACAATAGCCCTGGGCTGGCAAGGCTATCCCAGGAATGTGTCCCCTCATCTCAGATGGAGATGTTCCCTGCTTGAGTAAATGACCTGCCTGATTGCAATGCTGATGACTCACAGGCTGAGTAATTTGTAACTAAATAGTTGGATTAAAAATATTTGCATCATTGTAATTTGTCCTTATTAGTGACTTTCAGTTGAATTCCAGTGATCATCTCCATTGTACAGTGCTCAATGCTTTGGATAAATGACATTTAAAATGAATATATAGGTCACTGATAAATGTGAATTATATATAAACATCCATGATGAATCTTGTAAGAAGTGAAATATTATTTCTGATGCATTAAATATATAAGGGTTTGTGTGTGTTTGTTTGTTTTAATTTAAAAGAATTAAAAATGTGACTTTGATATATTTAAGATAGAAGTCTGGTGGAGACACACACACAGACAAACACACACATATAAGGGAATTAAATTTTAAATGTGATTTTGAGCACCACTGAGGTAAGTGGTATGACAATTAATCACTAAAAAATAAAAATCACTAAAAACATAAAAGATAGAGTTCTGGTAGAGAGACATATGTGACCTGCATATATATATATAAATAATTAAAAAATAATGTGCTTTGGATAGCCCTGCATGTGCATCACAGAGGTGCAAAACAGCCATTAAGGAAACAATAGCCCCGGGCTGGCAAGGCTATCCCAGGAATGTGTCCCCTCATCTCAGATGGAGATGTTCCCTGCTTGAGTAAATGACCTGCCTGATTGCAATGCTGATGACTCACAGGCTGAGTAATTTGTAACTAAATAGTTGGATTAAAAATATTTGCATCATTGTAATTTGTCCTTATTAGTGACTTTCAGTTGAATTCCAGTGATCATCTCCATTGTACAGTGCTCAATGCTTTGGATAAATGACATTTAAAATGAATATATAGGTCACTGATAAATGTGAATTATATATAAACATCCATGATGAATCTTGCAAGAAGTGAAATATTATTCCTGATGCAATAAATATATAAGGGTTTGTGTGTGTGTTTGTTTTAATTTAAAAGAATTAAAAATGTGACTTTGATATATTTAAGATAGAAGTCTGATGGAGACACACACACACAGACAAACACACACATGTAAGGGAATTAAATTTTAAATGTGATTTTGAGCACCACTGAGGTAAATGGTATGAAAATTAATCACTAAAAAATAAAAATCACTAAAAACATAAAAGATAGAGTTCTGGTAGAGAGACATATGTGACCTGCATATATATATATATATATATATATATATATATATATATATATATATATATATATATATATATATATATATATAATTAAAAAATAATGTGCTTTGGATAGCCCTGCATGTGCATCACAGAGGTGCAAAACAGCCATTAAGGAAACAATAGCCCTGGGCTGGCAAGGCTATCCCAGGAATGTGTCCCCTCATCTCAGATGGAGATGTTCCCTGCTTGAGTAAATGACCTGCCTGATTGCAATGCTGATGACTCACAGGCTGAGTAATTTGTAACTAAATAGTTGGATTAAAAATATTTGCATCATTGTAATTTGTCCTTATTAGTGACTTTCAGTTGAATTCCAGTGATCATCTCCATTGTACAGTGCTCAATGCTTTGGATAAATGACATTTAAAATGAATATATAGGTCACTGATAAATGTGAATTATATATAAACATCCATGATGAATCTTGTAAGAAGTGAAATATTATTTCTGATGCATTAAATATATAAGGGTTTGTGTGTGTTTGTTTTAATTTAAAAGAATTAAAAATGTGACTTTGATATATTTAAGATAGAAGTCTGGTGGAGACACACACACAGACAAACACACACATATAAGGGAATTAAATTTTAAATGTGATTTTGAGCACCACTGAGGTAAGTGGTATGACAATTAATCACTAAAAAATAAAAATCACTAAAAACATAAAAGATAGAGTTCTGGTAGAGAGACATATGTGACCTATTCCATGAGACCTGTCGGTGCTATGAGAAGTGTAATATACCCTTACCATACGCTATTGGAGCTGGAATTACCGCGGCTGCTGGCACCAAACTTGCCCTCCAATGGATCCTCGTTAAAGGATTTAAAGTGTACTCATTCTCATTACAGGGCCTCGAAAGAGTCCTGTATGGTTATTTTTCATCACTACCTCCCCGTGTCAGGAGTGGGTAATATATATATTGCTCTTGATCTAATAGGGCTATCGGCCTTACTGGTTGTAAAAAAAAGTATTGTGGTTGTCCCGATGTGTCTAGGAATATTATAGGCATTAAACACTATTCAAAAATGAGTACACCTGTTTTTTGATAGAAAGGTGTAACTTTATTGCACATTCATAAATATAATACAGAAACACAAAACAGAATAAAATGGGGCAAACTGAGGTACAGGGTTTCAGAGCCAGGAAAAAGTTCCTCCCCAACATTTATTTTTCTGACGGACAAAAATAAAATAATGTCCTGCCCCTCTGGCGTGCTGTACAACCTTGGCCGGAGGTTGGCTTTTTTCCGTGAGTGATTAACCAGCCGGCCAAAAGTCTGTATGCCTGGGTGACAGGCACACTCTGGTGAATGGGCATCCACACACATGTGGATGCCCTGGCTGTTCCTAAAAAAAAAACATATAGCCGGATTCTTCTTCGTTTGTACTCTGATGAATTCGCTGGCCCTCAGTGGCTGTGACTACCGGCCCGTGGTAGTCACATACCACCTCACCAGCCTGGAACTGCCGGGTGGTGCAGACTCCCTTCCCCATCCCCGCAATGTCCGCCACAACAAGTCCCTTCCACTTCTGCCTGCGGATGAGGTCCTATATGTGGCTAGAATCAATGGCGGTGTTCACGGAGCCCACTGGTCTCCAGTCCTTGAGGACGCTGGCCGTGCTTGGAACGTTGCTTCTCCAGCCTTGGTTCCTGATCCAAGCGTCGACCCGGGACTCGGTAGGCTGCCGTCTGCCAAAGTGTGCTGTCAAGAACAAAGCAAATTGTTGTCAGTTAGGAAGACTATGTAGATAGGATTGCTTATCAGTAAAATGCTTTAAAAATTAGTACTACAAACAATACTCACAGAGGACATGCCGGACACGCATCCTCATCTGGGCCTTCAGCCAGCGCTCATAGAGCCGTCGCTGAAACTGGCCCGACTTCTGTGTCCGTACATTCTTATCTGGGACGTCGCCATCCAGGGTCACAGGGTTGGTTTGAAGTAGCTGATCGAATGCTGCCTGGACATCCATCTGCTGGTTGGACCCCATGGCAGCATCCCGTGCGGCGCCACGGGCAGAACAGCTGGATCCTTCTTCAGCAGAGTCAGCGCTGGGATAAAAAAACACACACACACAAATAAGTTTTACGGTTAGTGTTCAGTGGTGAGGACTTTGGTTGTGTGTCTTGATGTTGGTTGGTAAGTGTATTGACAAACGGAAAACATGCATACCTCGAGTCACCTGCCAGCTTCTTCAGCAGCTTACTGGCCAGCACCACATTCCGCGACTGCTTCATCCTATAGTGCTCGTCAGCCGTCGCAGTAGAATGTGTGAGGTAATCGGCCACCAAGGACTTCTGCTGGTCACTCAAGTCCTTGGTGGCCGTCTCAAAGATGCGCCGGGCCATCTGGCTGGTGACTGGATCCAGCTTGTATCTAAAATACAAAATGAATAAGAAATTCATTAATACGTTTCACACAACACCTGACAATGTGTATCTAGAGCAAATTATAGTGGGAATGAATCATGGTGATTAGCTGACTTTTGGTGTAGCCGGCTGAGGTCATTCGACGCATTGAAGATCGGCCGGCCTGCAGTGGAGACAAAGAACCGTCCATCTCCTCCCTGGTCATCCGTCGTCATCCGGCTTCTCTTGGATGTCAGGAGCTGTGGCCGTACCCGGGTGAAGTAGATGTCGAACCACTGTTGGCAGAGGAAAACGACTTAATTTCTGCTTTTGAAATAAACGACAAAATAAATCTTTTCAAACTTGATATACTTACCGTCTCCTCCTCAGAGGACAGTGCAAACGTGGCCACTTGCTGCGCCGACGTCTTGTGCTCCTTCACCCCAATCACCGCATGGTCCGATTCGGTCCTGCTCCTGGCCATCCACTCCTCGACCTGCACAAGACAATGATGCCCCACTGATCAAAAAGAGAACCGAAGAAGAAAGATGTGAGGTGTGTAAAACAGGCTGAAGAGTTTTCCCACCAACCTGCCAAACGCATTAGTGTCATCCAAAATCTCCCGCAGGTGCCTGTAGCTGAAGACCCTGCCCCACTGCAGAAGTTCAAGGGAATTCTGCTTTTCCTTCTCCATCACTTCCTGGAAGGCCTCTTTCGAAGACCTCTTCATGCACACCCTAGCCAGATGCACTGAGAGGCTTGGCTGTGTCTTCTTGCACACGGGGCAGAGCAGGAAATGCCTGCTGGAAGCACTGGGGATAAAAATACAATTAAAAAAGTCATAAATAAAGATTAGATTTGATTCATTACTTTTAGTTGAATAAAGAAACAGTCCAGTCATCATCAACACTGTTCGTTTCACAGTGGTTTGGATAAATAACATTTGCATATCCTTATGGCTCCTAGACTGAGTAAAGTACATAATCACAGCTATTGAAACATGTTGACTAATTACTTACATTTATATTAAAATATAATTTAATTAATTAAATTAAACTTAAGTTGCTTCAAAATATTGTTTTAGTTTTGTAATGGATGCAATTTAAGTTTTAACAATAGCAGTCAGTGGTCAGAGACTTTTGCACAGTGTCAGTAAAGTAGAACAAGTTTATCCACAATTTCTACAGATTCAAATGAAATAATAAATTGACCATAACTTACAACTTGGAAGGCATTCTTGAGAAGTTGTTCAACAAAAGATGAAATCTTCAACAGAATCTGGAGCTCTTGTCTCGCTGGAAGCAGAGGTAGAGTGACTTTACATGTGCAGGTCTCCTCTTAATATACCATTCTGACCGCGTCCCCCACCTCCGCCCCCCGTAGCCCCGCCCACCCCACCTTCAGTGTCACTGTGAGGGACACCTTGAAATTCAAATGTGAAAGAAAGTAACTTTTAAAAATGATAAGAACTGAATTTATATTTCTAAATAGAGTGATAAATCGATAGTGCAGTTGTAAAACTTCTGCACGACTTCGCCACCACATCACATTTATACTATATACTATAATATCATTTACCAGAACAACAGATCCCTTATGTTGCTGCTCATATACATTTGATTTATGTCTGTCTTTGCCATTTAAAGACCATGTTGTGACTCGGGCAACTTTAATATAAACTACTGGAGCTGAAATATTCTCAGTTTTACAATCCCTTGATTAATATGGAAGATCGTAATTTAATATAAACAGAATGGTAATAATGAAAGTTTGCTTTCTTGTCACAGTAATCTACCGCAACGCACCGCATACCATCGGAAGGATACTGCGATTCTGAGCAACACTGGCAATATGATCCATTTTTTTCGCCGCTATTACCCTGAAATTTCTGACTGAAATCGCTACCCCGCTCTAACGCACACTCGGACTCACCCACTCTTCGCAGCGAGCCAGCCTTAAAGGGCCCGGATCGCATTACAGATTGTAATACAGATTGTTCTAATCCGTACTGTTCTGACACAGGCAATACATAAAGTGACTACTCATATTAGCAGGAGGATAGGCTGAGTGTATAATGTTCCTAATATTTTGGTGTATTGCTCTTCATGCAATGGGGCTATCGGCATTACTGGTTGTAAAAAATAATAATGATAATTATAATAAAATATTTGATACATTTATCTGACTCAATCTTTTTTTTCTACGTATATATGTGATCTCAGCGCAATTGTTGTGTTATTATTGGGGGATGGCTATCCCTGCATGTGCATCACAGAGGTGCAAAACAGCCATTAAGGAAACAATAGCCCTGGGCTGGCAAGGCTATCCCAGGAATGTGTCCCCTCATCTCAGATGGAGATGTTCCCTGCTTGAGTAAATGACCTGCCTGATTGCAATGCTGATGACTCACAGGCTGAGTAATTTGTAACTAAATAGTTGGATTAAAAATATTTGCATCATTGTAATTTGTCCTTATTAGTGACTTTCAGTTGAATTCCAGTGATCATCTCCATTGTACAGTGCTCAATGCTTTGGATAAATGACATTTAAAATGAATATATAGGTCACTGATAAATGTGAATTATATATAAACATCCATGATGAATCTTGCAAGAAGTGAAATATTATTCCTGATGCATTAAATATATAAGGGTTTGTGTGTGTGTTTGTTTTAATTTAAAAGAATTAAAAATGTGACTTTGATATATTTAAGATAGAAGTCTGGTGGAGACACACACACACAGACAAACACACACATATAAGGGAATTAAATTTTAAATGTGATTTTGAGCACCACTGAGGTAAGTGGTATGACAATTAATCACTAAAAAATAAAAATCACTTAAAACATAAAAGATAGAGTTCTGGTAGAGAGACATATGTGACCTGCATATATATATATAAATAATTAAAAAATAATGTGCTTTGGATAGCCCTGCATGTGCATCACAGAGGTGCAAAACAGCCATTAAGGAAACAATAGCCCTGGGCTGGCAAGGCTATCCCAGGAATGTGTCCCCTCATCTCAGATGGAGATGTTCCCTGCTTGAGTAAATGACCTGCCTGATTGCAATGCTGATGACTCACAGGCTGAGTAATTTGTAACCAAATAGTTGGATTAAAAATATTTGCATCATTGTAATTTGTCCTTATTAGTGACTTTCAGTTGAATTCCAGTGATCATCTCCATTGTTCAGTGCTCAATGCTTTGGATAAATGACATTTAAAATGAATTTATAGGTCACTGATAAATGTGAATTATATATAAACATCCATGATGAATCTTGCAAGCAGTGAAATATTATTCCTGATGCATTACATATATAAGGGTTTGTGTGTGTTTGTTTTAATTTAAAGCAATTTAAAATGTGATTTTGATATTATTTAACATAGAACTCTGCTGGAGAGACACACACACACACATTTGATGCTGCTGCAGATCAGGCCTGACCAGTTGGGCTATTTTTACTGAATACATTGCTTTGAAGTCTGTGATTTTACTATGGATATCTTGCTAATTCCCTTGCAAACTGTAAAATGAAAGCATGATTCCTTTCAGGCATCTGTTTCAGGCATCTGTACTGATTGTCAGGACCTTCCAAAGTCTGTGTCCCCTCATCTCAGATGCTGATGTTAACAGCTTGAGTAAATGACCTGTGGGTCATTATACACATTATATATGTGTATAAAATATATTTATACACATCAGGATGGCCCACCCGAAGCTGCAAAGTGCAGACAAGTGTACAGCCTACCCTACATAGTGCACTACGTTTACTTTGTTTGTACCATGAGTTCTGTCTTTGCACCTTATCTGTTTGGCACTATCTGCAGACATCGTAACACTGTCTGGCTCTTGTTCCGAAAAAACATTATCAAAAGAAGGAAAAAAAGAATATTTAAAGAAGACAAAAAAAACATCCAAAGGGAAAAAAACTTAACAAAAAAAACAATATCCGAAGAAGAAGGAAAAACATCCAAAGGGAAAAAAGAAAAACTGAAGGGCCAACGAGGTAGGGGGAAATACAAATTTCGCTGCGTTGGAGTGCCAAGCTGTGAAAGGCATTTGGCCAGAAGCCAAGGTAAGTGTTGTACCTGTTATTTTAAAAAAGCAGTTTTCAAAATGCTGCTTTATAATCGTATGAGATAGTCAGCCAGTGTGACAAGTGAAGGCGTTTTGAGTTTACCTACATAAAGTTTTATTTCTGTATTAGGGCATTGTCAGGAACAATAATGTGTTCATCGCCATGATGTGGTCAAAAAGCGATGCATTGAATCTTAGAAACATTTGTGATTTTTCAAACGTTGCTTTTCGTTTTATTTAATCAATAAAAGTTCCATCGGTTTTATATAGTACCCCTTGAAATATGTCTTCAGCTCATTTTCCGGGCATTTTACTAGAATGCATCCTGAGAAATACATACGCTCTGTTGCCTTTCCTTGGTGCCTTGACGTTTAGTGTTGAGTATAATTGTTGCAGTTGCTTTTGTTTATATTCCATGAGACCTGTCGGTGCTATGAGAAGTGTAATATACCCTTACCATACGCTATTGGAGCTGGAATTACCGCGGCTGCTGGCACCAAACTTGCCCTCCAATGGATCCTCGTTAAAGGATTTAAAGTGTACTCATTCTCATTACAGGGCCTCGAAAGAGTCCTGTATGGTTATTTTTCATCACTACCTCCCCGTGTCAGGAGTGGGTAATATATATATTGCTCTTGATCTAATAGGGCTATCGGCCTTACTGGTTGTAAAAAAAAGTATTGTGGTTGTCCCGATGTGTCTAGGAATATTATAGGCATTAAACACTATTCAAAAATGAGTACACCTGTTTTTTGATAGAAAGGTGTAACTTTATTGCACATTCATAAATATAATACAGAAACACAAAACAGAATAAAATGGGGCAAACTGAGGTACAGGGTTTCAGAGCCAGGAAAAAGTTCCTCCCCAACATTTATTTTTCTGACGGACAAAAATAAAATAATGTCCTGCCCCTCTGGCGTGCTGTACAACCTTGGCCGGAGGTTGGCTTTTTTCCGTGAGTGATTAACCAGCCGGCCAAAAGTCTGTATGCCTGGGTGACAGGCACACTCTGGTGAATGGGCATCCACACACATGTGGATGCCCTGGCTGTTCCTAAAAAAAAAACATATAGCCGGATTCTTCTTCGTTTGTACTCTGATGAATTCGCTGGCCCTCAGTGGCTGTGACTACCGGCCCGTGGTAGTCACATACCACCTCACCAGCCTGGAACTGCCGGGTGGTGCAGACTCCCTTCCCCATCCCCGCAATGTCCGCCACAACAAGTCCCTTCCACTTCTGCCTGCGGATGAGGTACTATATGTGGCTAGAATCAATGGCGGTGTTCACGGAGCCCACTGGTCTCCAGTCCTTGAGGACACTGGCCGCGCTTGGAACGTTGCTTCTCCAGCCTTGGTTCCTGATCCAAGCGTCGACCCGGGACTCGGTGGGCTGCCGTCTGCCAAAGTGTGCTGTCAAGAACAAAGCAAATTGTTGTCAGTTAGGAAGACTATGTAGATAGGATTGCTTATCAGTAAAATGCTTTAAAAATTAGTACTACAAACAATACTCACAGAGGACATGCCGGACACGCATCCTCATCTGGGCCTTCAGCCAGCGCTCATAGAGCCGTCGCTGAAACTGGCCCGACTTCTGTGTCCGTACATTCTTATCTGGGACGTCGCCATCCAGGGTCACAGGGTTGGTTTGAAGTAGCTGATCGAATGCTGCCTGGACATCCATCTGCTGGTTGGACCCCATGGCAGCATCCCGTGCGGCGCCACGGGCAGAACAGCTGGATCCTTCTTCAGCAGAGTCAGCGCTGGGATAAAAAAACACACACACACAAATAAGTTTTACGGTTAGTGTTCAGTGGTGAGGACTTTGGTTGTGTGTCTTGATGTTGGTTGGTAAGTGTATTGACAAACGGAAAACATGCATGCAAAGCTGTAAAACCGAGATAATCATACTTACACTTGAAAGGTCTCGCCGCTGCTGTCACTGACAACAATGTCTTCTGACTGCTCACTTGCAGAGCTCTCCGGTCCCTGCGCGGTTGCACCAGCCACCACAGGAACACTGCTGGTCTGCGCCGCCACTGCTGGGAAGGGGATGTCAGTCACCACCATGTGCCGACGCTCCAGCTCCTGGACCAACCTTTCATAAATGATAAAAATAAATAAATTAAAAACTGTTAGTCAATTTCATACAGAAGAAAGATGTGAGGTGTGTAAAACAGGCTGAAGAGTTTTCCCACCAACCTGCCAAACGCATTAGTGTCATCCAAAATCTCCCGCAGGTGCCTGTAGCTGAAGACCCTGCCCCACTGCAGAAGTTCAAGGGAATTCTGCTTTTCCTTCTCCATCACTTCCTGGATGGCCTCTTTCGAAGACCTCTTCATGCACACCCTAGCCAGATGCACTGAGAGGCTTGGCTGTGTCTTCTTGCACACGGGGCAGAGCAGGAAATGCCTGCTGGAAGCACTGGGGATAAAAATACAATTAAAAAAGTCATAAATAAAGATTAGATTTGATTCATTACTTTTAGTTGAATAAAGAAACAGTCCAGTCATCATCAACACTGTTCGTTTCACAGTGGTTTGGATAAATAACATTTGCATATCCTGATGGCTCCTAGACTGAGTAAAGTACATAATCACAGCTATTGAAACATGTTGACTAATTACTTCCATTTATATTAAAATATTATTTAATTAATTAAATTAAACTTAAGTTGCTTCAAAATATTGTTTTAGTTTTGTAATGGATGCAATTTAAGTTTTAACAATAGCAGTCAGTGGTCAGAGACTTTTGCACAGTGTCAGTAAAGTAGAACAAGTTTATCCACAATTTCTACAGATTCAAATGAAATAATAAATTGACCATAACTTACAACTTGGAAGCCATTCTTGAGAAGTTGTTCAACAAAAGATGAAATCTTCAACAGAATCTGGAGCTCTTGTCTCGCTGGAAGCAGAGGTAGAGTGACTTTACATGTGCAGGTCTCCTCTTAATATACCATTCTGACCGCGTCCCCCACCTCCGCCCCCCGTAGCCCCGCCCACCCCACCTTCAGTGTCACTGTGAGGGACACCTTGAAATTCAAATGTGAAAGAAAGTAACTTTTAAAAATGATAAGAACTGAATTTATATTTCTAAATAGAGTGATAAATCGATAGTGCAGTTGTAAAACTTCTGCACGACTTCGCCACCACATCACATTTCCGTATACTATAATATCATTTACCAGAACAACAGATCCCATATGTTGCTGCTCATATACATTTGATTTATGTCTGTCTTTGCCATTTAAAGACCATGTTGTGACTCGGGCAACTTTAATATAAACTACTGGAGCTGAAATATTCTCAGTTTTACAATCCCTTGATTAATATGGAAGATCGTAATTTAATATAAACAGAATGGTAATAATGAAAGTTTGCTTTCTTGTCACAGTAATCTACCGCAACGCACCGCATACCATCGGAAGGATACTGCGATTCTGAGCAACACTGGCAATATGATCCATTTTTTTCGCCGCTATTACCCTGAAATTTCTGACTGAAATCGCTACCCCGCTCTAACGCACACTCGGACTCACCCACTCTTCGCAGCGAGCCAGCCTTAAAGGGCCCGGATCGCATTACAGATTGTAATACAGATTGTTCTAATCCGTACTGTTCTGACACAGGCAATACATAAAGTGACTACTCATATTAGCAGGAGGATAGGCTGAGTGTATAATGTTCCTAATATTTTGGTGTATTGCTCTTCATGCAATGGGGCTATCGGCATTACTGGTTGTAAAAAATAATAATGATAATTATAATAAAATATTTGATACATTTATCTGACTCAATCTTTTTTTTCTACGTATATATGTGATCTCAGCGCAATTGTTGTGTTATTATTGGGGGATGGCTATCCCTGCATGTGCATCACAGAGGTGCAAAACAGCCATTAAGGAAACAATAGCCCTGGGCTGGCAAGGCTATCCCAGGAATGTGTCCCCTCATCTCAGATGGAAATGTTCCCTGCTTGAGTAAATGACCTGCCTGATTGCAATGCTGATGACTCACAGGCTGAGTAATTTGTAACTAAATAGTTGGATTAAAAATATTTGCATCATTGTAATTTGTCCTTATTAGTGACTTTCAGTTGAATTCCAGTGATCATCTCCATTGTACAGTGCTCAATGCTTTGGATAAATGACATTTAAAATGAATATATAGGTCACTGATAAATGTGAATTATATATAAACATCCATGATGAATCTTGTAAGAAGTGAAATATTATTTCTGATGCATTAAATATATAAGGGTTTGTGTGTGTTTGTTTGTTTTAATTTACAAAAATTAAAAATGTGACTTTGATATATTTAAGATAGAAGTCTGGTGGAGACACACACACAGACAAACACACACATATAAGGGAATTAAATTTTAAATGTGATTTTGAGCACCACTGAGGTAAGTGGTATGACAATTAATCACTAAAAAATAAAAATCACTTAAAACATAAAAGATAGAGTTCTGGTAGAGAGACATATGTGACCTGCATATATATATATAAATAATTAAAAAATAATGTGCTTTGGATAGCCCTGCATGTGCATCACAGAGGTGCAAAACAGCCATTAAGGAAACAATAGCCCTGGGCTGGCAAGGCTATCCCAGGAATGTGTCCCCTCATCTCAGATGGAGATGTTCCCTGCTTGAGTAAATGACCTGCCTGATTGCAATGCTGATGACTCACAGGCTGAGTAATTTGTAACTAAATAGTTGGATTAAAAATATTTGCATCATTGTAATTTGTCCTTATTAGTGACTTTCAGTTGAATTCCAGTGATCATCTCCATTGTACAGTGCTCAATGCGTTGGATAAATGACATTTAAAATGAATATATAGGTCACTGATAAATGTGAATTATATATAAACATCCATGATGAATCTTGCAAGAAGTGAAATATTATTCCTGATGCAATAAATATATAAGGGTTTGTGTGTGTGTTTGTTTTAATTTAAAAGAATTAAAAATGTGACTTTGATATATTTAAGATAGAAGTCTGATGGAGACACACACACACAGACAAACACACACATGTAAGGGAATTAAATTTTAAATGTGATCTTGAGCACCACTGAGGTAAGTGGTATGACAATTAATCACTAAAAAATAAAAATCACTAAAAACATAAAAGATAGAGTTCTGGTAGAGAGACATATGTGACCTGCATATATATATATATATATATATATATATATATATATATATATATATATATATATATATATATATATATATATATATATATATATATAATAATTAAAAAATAATGTGCTTTGGATAGCCCTGCATGTGCATCACAGAGGTGCAAAACAGCCATTAAGGAAACAATAGCCCTGGGCTGGCAAGGCTATCCCAGGAATGTGTCCCCTCATCTCAGATGGAGATGTTCCCTGCTTGAGTAAATGACCTGCCTGATTGCAATGCTGATGACTCACAGGCTGAGTAATTTGTAACTAAATAGTTGGATTAAAAATATTTGCATCATTGTAATTTGTCCTTATTAGTGACTTTCAGTTGAATTCCAGTGATCATCTCCATTGTTCAGTGCTCAATGCTTTGGATAAATGACATTTAAAATGAATATATACAGTAGGTCACTGATAAATGTGAATTATATATAAACATCCATGATGAATCTTGCAAGCAGTGAAATATTATTCCTGATGCATTACATATATAAGGGTTTGTGTGTGTTTGTTTTAATTTAAAGCAATTTAAAATGTGATTTTGATATATTTAACATAGAAGTCTGCTGGAGAGACACACACACACACATTTGATGCTGCTGCAGATCAGGCCTGACCAGTTGGGCTATTTTTACTGAATACATTGCTTTGAAGTCTGTGATTTTACTATGGATATCTTGCTAATTCCCTTGCAAACTGTAAAATGAAAGCATGATTCCTTTCAGGCATCTGTTTCAGGCATCTGTACTGATTGTCAGGCCCTTCCAAAGTCTGTGTCCCCTCATCTCAGATGCTGATGTTAACAGCTTGAGTAAATGACCTGTGGGTCATTATACACATTATATATGTGTATAAAATATATTTATACACATCAGGATGGCCCACCCGAAGCTGCAAAGTGCAGACAAGTGTACAGCCTACCCTACATAGTGCACTACGTTTACTTTGTTTGTACCATGAGTTCTGTCTTTGCACCTTATCTGTTTGGCACTATCTGCAGACATCGTAACACTGTCTGGCTCTTGTTCCGAAAAAACATTATCAAAAGAAGGAAAAAAAGAATATTTAAAGAAGACAAAAAAAACATCCAAAGGGAAAAAAGAAGAACTGAAGGGCCAACGAGGTAGGGGGAAATACAAATTTCGCTGCGTTGGAGTGCCAAGCTGTGAAAGGCATTTGGCCAGAAGCCAAGGTAAGTGTTGTACCTGTTATTTTAAAAAAGCAGTTTTCAAAATGCTGCTTTATAATCGTTTGAGATAGTCAGCCAGTGTGACAAGTGAAGGCGTTTTGAGTTTACCTACATAAAGTTTTATTTCTGTATTAGGGCATTGTCAGGAACAATGATGTGTTCATCGCCATGATGTGGTCAAAAAGCGATGCATTGAATCTTAGAAACATTTGTGATTTTTCAAACGATGCTTTTCGTTTTATTTAATCAGTAAAAGTTCCATCGGTTTTATATAGTACCCCTTGAAATATGTCTTCAGCTCATTTTCCGGGCATTTTACTAGAATGCATCCTGAGAAATACATACGCTCTGTTGCCTTTCCTTGGTGCCTTGACGTTTAGTGTTGAGTATAATTGTTGCAGTTGCTTTTGTTTATATTCCATGAGACCTGTCGGTGCTATGAGAAGTGTAATATACCCTTACCATACGCTATTGGAGCTGGAATTACCGCGGCTGCTGGCACCAAACTTGCCCTCCAATGGATCCTCGTTAAAGGATTTAAAGTGTACTCATTCTCATTACAGGGCCTCGAAAGAGTCCTGTATGGTTATTTTTCATCACTACCTCCCCGTGTCAGGAGTGGGTAATATATATATTGCTCTTGATCTAATAGGGCTATCGGCCTTACTGGCTGTAAAAAAAAAGTATTGTGGTTGTCCCGATGTGTCTAGGAATATTATAGGCATTAAACACTATTCAAAAATGAGTACACCTGTTTTTTGATAGAAAGGTGTAACTTTATTGCACATTCATAAATATAATACAGAAACACAAAACAGAATAAAATGGGGCAAACTGAGGTACAGGGTTTCAGAGCCAGGAGAGCTCCAACCCCTCTCCCCTGAATGATGTCCTCTGCACCCCATAATCAAATAAAAAGTTCCTCCCCAACATTTATTTTTCTGACAGACAAAAATAAAATAATGTCCTGTCCCTCTGGCGTGCTGTACAACCTTGGCCGGAGGTTGGCTTTTTTCCGTGAGTGATTAACGTCCAAAAGTCTGTATGCCTGGGTGACAGGCACACTCTGGTGAATGGGCATCCACACACATGTGGATGCCCTGGCTGTTCCTAAAAAAAAAAACATATAGCCGGATTCTTCTTCGTTTGTACTCTGATGAATTCGCTGGCCCTCAGTGGCTGTGACTACCGGCCCGTGGTAGTCACATACCACCTCACCAGCCTGGAACTGCCGGGTGGTGCAGACTCCCTTCCCCATCCCCGCAATGTCCGCCACAACAAGTCCCTTCCACTTCTGCCTGCGGATGAGGTCCTATATGTGGCTAGAATCAATGGCGGTGTTCACGGAGCCCACTGGTCTCCAGTCCTTGAGGACGCTGGCCGCGCTTGGAACGTTGCTTCTCCAGCCTTGGTTCCTGATCCAAGCGTCGACCCGGGACTCGGTGGGCTGCCGTCTGCCAAAGTGTGCTGTCAAGAACAAAGCAAATTGTTGTCAGTTAGGAAGACTATGTAGATAGGATTGCTTATCAGTAAAATGCTTTAAAAATTAGTACTACAAACAATACTCACAGAGGACATGCCGGACACGCATCCTCATCTGGGCCTTCAGCCAGCGCTCATAGAGCCGTCGCTGAAACTGGCCCGACTTCTGTGTCCGTACATTCTTATCTGGGACGTCGCCATCCAGAGTCACAGGGTTGGTTTGAAGTAGCTGATCGAATGCTGCCTGGACATCCATCTGCTGGTTGGACCCCATGGCAGCATCCCGTGCGGCGCCACGGGCAGAACAGCTGGATCCTTCTTCAGCAGAGTCAGCGCTGGGATAAAAAAACACACACACACAAATAAGTTTTACGGTTAGTGTTCAGTGGTGAGGACTTTGGTTGTGTGTCTTGATGTTGGTTGGTAAGTGTATTGACAAATGGAAAACATGCATACCTCGAGTCACCTGCCAGCTTCTTCAGCAGCTTACTGGCTAGCACCACATTCCGCGACTGCTTCATCCTATAGTGCTCGTCAGCCGTCGCAGTAGAATGTGTGAGGTAATCGGCCACCAAGGACTTCTGCTGGTCACTCAAGTCCTTGGTGGCCGTCTCAAAGATGCGCCGGGCCATCTGGCTGGTGACTGGATCCAGCTTGTATCTAAAATACAAAATGAATAAGAAATTCATTAATACGTTTCACACAACACCTGACAATGTGTATCTAGAGCAAATTATAGTGGGAATGAATCATGGTGATTAGCTGACTTTTGGTGTAGCCGGCTGAGGTCATTCGACGCATTGAAGATCGGCCGGCCTGCAGTGGAGACAAAGAACCGTCCATCTCCTCCCTGGTCATCCGTCGTCATCCGGCTTCTCTTGGATGTCAGGAGCTGTGGCCGTACCCGGGTGAAGTAGATGTCGAACCACTGTTGGCAGAGGAAAACGACTTAATTTCTGCTTTTGAAATAAACGACAAAATAAATCTTTTCAAACTTGATATACTTACCGTCTCCTCCTCAGAGGACAGTGCAAACGTGGCCACTTGCTGCGCCGACGTCTTGTGCTCCTTCACCCCAATCACCGCATGGTCCGATTCGGTCCTGCTCCTGGCCATCCACTCCTCGACCTGCACAAGACAATGATGCCCCACTGATCAAAAAGAGAACCGGCAAAAAGGAAAAGTGGTGAAGACAATTTAATGGACAGTCGAACTTACCTCCTGTGGATGATCTCCTTACTCACCAACTTGGCAGAGCTCTGCTGTAGTGAGCTCAGGAACTCCACAAAGAACTTTGCCTCGTTCCACAAGGCAATGTTGTCACGCCGCAGGTCGGTGGTGACAGTGTGGTACTTGAGGAATCTGTCAGAGGAAGGACAGGTATGTAAGTATCCATATGTATATGTACATAAACTTGTACATGCAGTCATGACAAAGACAATAGCGGGAGAACTTCTTCCTCGAAGAAACAGATATGTAATACAACATATGCCTAAAATATAAAAACAAACCATGCTACCAACCTCTTCAGGCTCTTCATGTAGTTCACCTGAGTCTGCCTGGAGAGACCAGCCTCAGTCAGCTCCCGAAAGAAGAGCTTCGTCTTCTCCCTCTCCCTGACAAACTCAAGGGAAGGCTCTCCGGGGTTCACAAAAAACATGAACCTGCTGACGTTTTCCACCTGGAAAGAAAAATCTGCATTAGATATATCCATTGCTTAGAAAAAAATCCATTGCTTAGAAAAAATCCATTGTTTAGAAAAAGTGTATTTTTATGGGAGACCTCACCTCCTGCTTGAAATTCTCATTCAGGAGATCCTTCTCCAAGTATGTGGCGAAGCCCTTCAGGAGGGGATGGTCCAGGGAATGTTTCCTGTACAGTCCCTTCTCCTGCATCATCTGCCTGGAGGTCTGTGGCCATTGCACCTCCCGGGTACTGCCAAATGGAAAACACATTTCGTCATACAACTGCACATTCAACGTGTGGCTCACAAACAAAAGCAAAAGGTATCAGTGAAAGCTGTAAAACCGAGATAATCATACGTACACTTGAAAGGTCTCGCCGCTGCTGTCACTGACGACAATGTCTTCTGACTGCTCACTTGCAGAGCTCTCCGGTCCCTGCGCGGTTGCACCAGCCACCACAGGAACACTGCTGGTCTGCGCCGCCACTGCTGGGAAGGGGATGTCAGTCACCACCATGTGCCGACGCTCCAGCTCCTGGACCAACCTTTCATAAATGATAAAAATAAATAAATTAAAAACTGTTAGTCAATTTCATACAGAAGAAAGATGTGAGGTGTGTAAAACAGGCTGAAGAGTTTTCCCACCAACCTGCCAAACGCATTAGTGTCATCCAAAATCTCCCGCAGGTGCCTGTAGCTGAAGACCCTGCCCCACTGCAGAAGTTCAAGGGAATTCTGCTTTTCCTTCTCCATCACTTCCTGGATGGCCTCTTTCGAAGACCTCTTCATGCACACCCTAGCCAGATGCACTGAGAGGCTTGGCTGTGTCTTCTTGCACACGGGGCAGAGCAGGAAATGCCTGCTGGAAGCACTGGGGATAAAAATAAAATTAAAAAAGTCATAAATAAAGATTAGATTTGATTCATTACTTTTAGTTGAATAAAGAAACAGTCCAGTCATCATCAACACTGTTCGTTTCACAGTGGTTTGGATAAATAACATTTGCATATCCTGATGGCTCCTAGACTGAGTAAAGTACATAATCACAGCTATTGAAACATGTTGACTAATTACTTACATTTATATTAAAATATTATTTAATTAATTAAATTAAACTTAAGTTGCTTCAAAATATTGTTTTAGTTTTGTAATGGATGCAATTTAAGTTTTAACAATAGCAGTCAGTGGTCAGAGACTTTTGCACAGTGTCAGTAAAGTAGAACAAGTTTATCCACAATTTCTACAGATTCAAATGAAATAATAAATTGACCATAACTTACAACTTGGAAGGCATTCTTGAGAAGTTGTTCAACAAAAGATGAAATCTTCAACAGAATCTGGAGCTCTTGTCTCGCTGGAAGCAGAGGTAGAGTGACTTTACATGTGCAGGTCTCCTCTTAATATACCATTCTGACCGCGTCCCCCACCTCCGCCCCCCGTAGCCCCGCCCACCCCACCTTCAGCGTCACTGTGAGGGACACCTTGAAATTCAAATGTGAAAGAAAGTAACTTTTAAAAATGATAAGAACTGAATTTATATTTCTAAATAGAGTGATAAATCGATAGTGCAGTTGTAAAACTTCTGCACGACTTCGCCACCACATCACATTTCCGTATACTATAATATCATTTACCAGAACAACAGATCCCTTATGTTGCTGCTCATATATATTTGATTTATGTCTGTCTTTGCCATTTAAAGACCATGTTGTGACTCGGGCAACTTTAATATAAACTACTGGAGCTGAAATATTCTCAGTTTTACAATCCCTTGATTAATATGGAAGATCGTAATTTAATATAAACAGAATGGTAATAATGAAAATTTGCTTTCTTGTCACAGTAATCTACCGCAAAGCACCGCATACCATCGGAAGGCTACTGCGATTCTGAGCAACATTGGCAATATGATCCATTTTTTTCGCCGCTATTACCCTGGAATTTCTGACTGAAATCGCTACCCCGCTCTAACGCACACTCGGACTCACCCACTCTTCGCAGCGAGCCAGCCTTAAAGGGCCCGGATCGCATTACAGATTGTAATACAGATTGTTCTAATCCGTACTGTTCTGACACAGGCAATACATAAAGTGACTACTCATATTAGCAGGAGGATAGGCTGAGTGTATAATGTTCCTAATATTTTGGTGTATTGCTCTTCATGCAATGGGGCTATCGGCATTACTGGTTGTAAAAAATAATAATGATAATTATAATAAAATATTTGATACATTTATCTGACTCAATCTTTTTTTTTACGTATATGTGATCTCAGCGCAATTGTTGTGTTATTATTGGGGGATGGCTATCCCTGCATGTGCATCACAGAGGTGCAAAACAGCCATTAAGGAAACAATAGCCCTGGGCTGGCAAGGCTATCCCAGGAATGTGTCCCCTCATCTCAGATGGAGATATTCCCTGCTTGAGTAAACGACCTGCCTGATTGCAATGCTGATGACTCACAGGCTGAGTAATTTGTAACTAAATAGTTGGATTAAAAATATTTGCATCATTGTAATTTGTCCTTATTTGTGACTTTCAGTTGAATTCCAGTGATCATCTCCATTGTTCAGTGCTCAATGCTTTGGATAAATGACATTTAAAATGAATATATAGGTCACTGATAAATGTGAATTATATATAAACATCCATGATGAATCTTGCAAGAAGTGAAATATTATTCCTGATGCATTAAATATATAAGGGTTTGTGTGTGTGTTTGTTTTAATTTAAAGCAATTTAAAATGTGATTTTGATATATTTAACATAGAAGTCTGCTGGAGAGACACACACACACACATTTGATGCTGCTGCAGATCAATAGCCCAGTTGGGCTATTTTTACTGAATAAATTGCTTTGAGGTCTGTGATTTTACTATGGATATCTTGCTAATTCCCTTGCAAATTGTAAAATGAAAGCATGATTCCTTTCAGGCATCTGTTTCAGGCATCTGTACTGATTGTCAGGCCCTTCCAAAGTCTGTGTCCCCTCATCTCAGATGCTGATGTAAACAGCTTGAGTAAATGACCTGTGGGTCATTATACACATTATATATGTGTATAAAATATATTTATACACAGCAGGATGGCCCACCCGAAGCTGCAAAGTGCTGACAAATGTACAACCTACCCTACATAGTGCACTACGTTTACTTTGTATGTACCATGAGTTCGGTCTTTGCACCTTATCTGTTTGGCACTATATGTCGGTCATTCCTGTTATTTAGTGATTTTTCTGTCCCCATGGTTTACTTACATTTTCTCTAACATGAGTCACATATTTAAAGCAAATAGCTTATATATTTAGGTCTTTGTTATCACGTAAACAGATATAATACATATTAAAATACCATTTTGTATATACACACCATTTTCTTGATATATGCAATAAGGCTGCCATGATTAGTCGACGTAGTCCATGACATGTCTTTCTTCAATATCACTACGTAATTATTGGAGTAGTTATTCTCTATAACCCTGCAGTAACATACAGCTTGTTGTTGTCAAAATTAAACTTAAATTAAATGCTCGATGCAATTTTCTGCATGAAAATTAATCACTTAGATTGATCGACCAATCATTAAAATAACTGATAGATTAATCAGTAGAAATATAAACGGCTGTAGCTACTTATTTGTGCATGAATCTCCTTGCGTCAGAGGAAGCTGGAAGGGGGATGTGACCTTTATGAAGTAGAATGAGACAGAAGAGCTGTAAAATAAATGGTTATGCTAACTGCAGTGAGGCCTCTTTCACGCAGCCCTGCTCAGTCTGTCTAGTCATACCATGAGAGTCAGTTAATCAAGGAGGTTTGGATTGTCTGCTGGGAACCTGTACAGCCGGTGGTTTGTAATGCTGATGGCCTCTTCTTCACCTGGGCTTTGCTGCCACCTGCTGGTCAAAGATTAAAATTGGTTTATTCATTAGTGAAAGTAAAAATCTTATTGCATTGCTTATTAATTCTTATAAATTGTATATTTGTCATTATTTTGATTTAATATATATTCCGATTGAATTAATATTATACAAATATTTCAAAATTAAATGTAAATGGTTATGGTTTTCAGATCACAGCTCCCCCTCAGAGCCCACCAATCAGTGACCATCTTGTAGTATGATGAAAGACATGAAATCAGGATCGCTCACTTTTTTCTCAGCCTGTAACGTCTCTCCTGTATGCCCTGTTGCTGTACCACAGTTCCTCCTGTCATCGGAAGCAGCACCAGCACCTGCCTGCCATCACCTGCCCACTTTGAGACTCAAATCTTAAAATACAGACAGTGTGAATTGGGACCTTGCCATTTTGCTCATATCACTTCCTGTTCCGGCACTTGGAGGATGGGCTTCCCCTTTGAGTCTGGTTCCTCCCAAGGTTTCTTCCTCCTAGGGAGTTTTTCCTTGCCACTGGCTTGCTCTCTGGGGGCTTTGGGCAGGGATAAGGTAAAGAGCTTTGAGACAATATAATGTTGTGAAAATGCGCGACAGAAGTAATATTAAATTGAATTGAAATGAATCACACTAGCTTGTCTCAGCTGACAGCAGCTCTTACTTATCTGATAAGGGGTAAGGGGAGAAAGATATCACATACCTTCTGGTCAACATCAAAAGAAATTTACATATAAAATAATGTATTTTGTAAACTGGTATAATACACACTGAATGGGACCTATTATGCTTTTCCCTTTCTATTAGTGTGTTATATGGCTTCAGGTGCATGTAAACACTCTGCAAAGTCTTAAGACGCAAAGTACATAGCAAAGGGAGTAACTCACCACAGAAACCACTCCTCTCATCTGCCTAAAACACCTCATTGGAATTCCAGCCCTTACTTTCACAACATGATGAGGTCTCTTCATAACACAATCCTTATTGGTTGTCTACCTGCAAGGATCCGTCTGCCGACTGCAAGACAGGGGAATGAAGGGTAAGCCGACCAATCAAACCACACTGGACTCATTGGGGGTGGGATTAGACAGAGGGTGAATAGAGATGTGCATTAATGAGAAAAGATATGTGTTTTTGGAACACTGAAGCATGCAAACTCTATTCTAGTAGAGCCTAAAAATAAAATTTTAAACTGAAACTGAGAATAATAATGCCCCTTTAAGCCACAGTAGGTTGTTGTCCATGGTGCTGAAAACCCAGATTGGCACATTTTACATAAAATTCCTTTATCTAATTTAAATATTACCCTCTTAGTTTGTTGGCAGTGATGCTGTGTGAAGTCTACAGAGGTTGGTATTGAAAGGATTACAGTGGGTAATAGGTGACATAGAGTGACATAGAGTGATTTGATGACCACGAAGTGTAATTGTACAGTGGCCACTAGTGTAAACGAATGTCCAGAATGTCCAGAGTGTGTGTAAAAACCATATGTGTGGGTCAGTACTGTGTGGTGGTGTGATTAAGAGACCGTATCACCTGCAGGAAGAAGCTCCTCCTCAGTCTCTCTGTGTTGGCCTTCAGGGAGCGGAATCGCTTTCCTCACCTCAACAGAGAGAACAGTCCATTATTGGGATGGCTGAGGTCCTTCACGATCTTCTTGGCCTTGGTCCAGCACCGCCTGCTGTAGATTGAGTGCAGGTCAGGGAGCTCGGTGCGGATGGTGCGCTCAGCTGATCGCACAACCCTCTGTAGAGCTCGTCTGTCCTGCATGGTGCTGTTCCCGAACCAGGTTTCCTCCCAGAGTACGTGCAGATCAGTTGCATTGGGGAGTCCATACTGTGATGCTGAGTGAGTGTAGTAGGAGTTTGAGAGATGAAACTCCTGATGATTTACTCCCTCGGCTAACTAACCAGAACAGGATCATACCAATACCAAAATTATAAGTTTATAAATGTTTTTCACTACCCTGATTCATTCAGTTATTTCTGTTTGTTAATTCCACCCCCCCAAGCAAATACATAAACAAACAAACAAACAAATATTGAGGGGGGATGTGTCAGAGGTGATAGAATCAGTGGATGAATCTAAAAAAAAAAAAGTCATGATTTCTTTCTCTCCAAAACATAATGCACAAAACCCTTAAGTTAGGTAAGACATTGACATGTTATGACAGTAGCATGATGCAGAGGAACAAACAGAAGGAAAAATCAAACTAAACCTGAGTCAACTAGGACTAATTACACTAAATTAAGTGGAACACACAAAATACCTAAAACCACTTAATAAACAAACAACAAATATTGCATTAGATAAACTATACTGATGCCTGAGAGAAGTTGTTGTGCAAGCTGCAGCAAGTACGTAGGGCACAGGTGCAGAGACACTACATATAGGGCAAACAAATTTAAAAGTATACAGTATACACAATGATTCCTGAAAAATCAAAATACCGTGGAATACTAATGAAATACATATCAGGATGATGATGATGATAATAGAAATAATAAAGAATTAGTTTAAGGTATTATGCAATTGACATGTACAATTAAAAAAGAAATTTCACCAGACATTTCCTGTGGCAAAGAAGGGTTGCTTTGTGGCATGTCGCTGACAGGATGTCATGGGGAGGAAGGTAGGCAGGCAGGGCAGCACAGGCAGAAGGGCTGGCGGGCAGCCAGAACTGTTTTGCCACTGCAGTTTGTTTTACAGTTTAATCTACATTTGTTTCCCCAAGGTATAACAGCCGCTAATTTATGAACATGCTGCTTTTCAGAAAAGAAGTTTAATTTCCAGGAGCATGACCAGTGCACACATTTAGTGTTGACGGTTCTTTGTAAAATGGATGTCCTGTACTTTTATTGATCTGTCTGTCCGTCCATCCATCCATCCATTTTCTAACTACTTCTGATGAAGTTCCGGGTTATGAGGTATCCTGAAGCCCAGGCAATATGGGACACACACACACACATAGGGTATACCTATCTTTATGGGGCCCGCTTATTCACTTCTATGGGATAAATGCTAACGCTAACTATGACAAGCTTAACCCCCACCCTGCCATAACCATAAGTAACCAAGCAAAATACAAGAGATTTTGCATTTCTAGTTTTTCCATAGCAGTCACAGATTTTTATAAAATAGAGTTTTCCCTTATGGGGACCAGGAAACCAGTCCCCATAAGGGAAAAAAAAGGCTATTTATCACGTTATGGGGACATTGTGTCCCCATAAGGACAAGTATACCCGCTCGCACGCACGCACGCACACACACACACACACACACACGCACACAGATGGATAGATAAACAGTTACTGTGGATGTCGATCCTGCATTAATAAGACAGAACTGTCATACTTAATAGGATCATATCCCTAGTTCTACATATGCATAATTATATTTAATACAAATGACACTTTAATGTTAATTTCTACAGCTGAACAGAAGACGTTTCAGAGAGTGGTGAGGATGACAGAGAAAATCATTCTCCAGGCTCTCTCCCATCGGTTCAAGAACTTCACTACTCACGTTGCCACAATAGATCCATTAAGATCGTAAAAGATCCCACGCACCCATAAGCTGTTTGAACTTCTGCCTTCTGGTAAACGTTACCGCAGTATGCATTGCAGAACAACCAGATTTAATAACAGCTTCTACCCCAAAGCCATCAGAATACTAAACGCTAATGAACATAAGTTTATGTGAAGCCCTACTCTCTCTTACTCTCTGTGCACTTTATTACCACAACTGGTATTAAGTTTACTTTTTATTTATATAGTGCAATAATATAATCACAAATGGTGCGTGAGTGTGCCCTGCGATGGGCTGGCCCCCCATTCTGGGTTGTTCCGTGCCCCGTGCCTAGTGCTTCCGGGATAGGCTCCGGACCCCCCGCGACCCAGTAGGATAAGCGGTTTGGAAAATGGATGGTGGGATGGATGTATACGTAACTAACAAGGGGACTTTGCGGGTGGTTCAAGAGTATGCCCTAGGTGATACTGCTTCACTGTGTTCAGTTGGCGCTATCTGCAGACAGCGTAACACTGTATGGCTCTTGTTCCGAAAAAACATTATCAAAAGAAGGAAAAAAAGAATATTTAAAGAAGACAAAAAAAAACATCCAAGGGAAAAAAAATTTAATACAAAAAATTATGTATTAATTATGCCTTTTGTAACAAAAAAATAATATCCGAAGAAGGAGGAAAAACATGCAAAGGAAAAAAAACAAACTCTGTCCAAACAAACTTGACACTGTTGATTTAAGGACTTCAAGACACTGTAAACACAGCGGGCAGATACCTGTCCACTGTGCATTTCTGCTGATATCTTTCAGGTAAGAGCAGTGCTGATAAATGCCATCAATGAGGTAACCTTTCAAACATAGCAGTTTAAAAAATCTCCTGATATATCATGAACATTGGCTTATCAATAGTCTAAATTGAAATAATTTCTGACATAGGTTTGTGTGACGCCCGCTCCGTCCGCTCCTCGTGTGTGCCACGCCCCCTGATTACCCACGTGTGCTTCCCTGATCGTCTCCAGCTTTGTCCATTTACTTTGCTTGGTCCTGTCTTATTTAAGTCCTGGTCTTACCTGTTTGCCTTGTCTGTCATTGATGTCTGTTGCCGTCCTGTGTTCCCTGCCCCGGATTTCTCGATTAAACCCTCGTTTCGCCCCGTTATCCGTTTGCCTGCCTGTTCTTGAGCGCTCGCGCTGCCCGAGCGATCTTCCGTCCGGCACGTCCGACGTTTCCCGAGACAGAATGACAGACCTTAAAGGAAAAGCAGCTTCCGTAGCTGGAGAAGACTACTGCAGTTACGTGGAACAGCTGCTATTTTGGATTGCTCAGCCCGGTATCCGGGAAGATCCCCCGGCATGGGACCTCGTCGACCGGAGCTGGGATATCCTTGACCAGATGTCCCTGGAGAAGGACGCGCACCTCGCGGAGGAGGTGCGCGAGAACTTTCAGCGGCTGGACGGGCTCCGGAAGGAGCGGTACGTCCAGCCGCGCGAGCCGGGGACCATTCTCCCGCCGTCCGCCTTTGCTAACAGCGCGCAGCCTCCCGCCGTCGTCAGGAACCGGCGGAAGAAAAGGAGGAGCAAGCCGGCGATCGCTTCCACGATCGTCTTGGGGGCGTGCACCCTCGTCCCCGCTTATCTCCCTGCCGGTGATCAGGAGGACTCTCCGGGCAGTTCGGGGATCACCGCCGCCGTTAAACTGTCTGCACGGGCTGCTCCCTCCTTCCGGAGAGCACCGGTCCCGGCTACGCCGTCGGAACTGCCGCCGCCGCCCGCGGATCCCGCTCCCGTGCGGCCGCCGCCGCCTGCGCAGCTCCCCCTGCCTGCAGCTCCCGGGCCGGCGCCCCCACTGCCTGCAGCTCCAACCCTTGACCGCGCTCCTGTTCCTGACCGCGCTCCTGTTCCTGACCGCGCTCCTGCAGCCCCAGAGGCGCCCCCTCCGCCTGCAGCAGCTCCAGAGGCGCCCCCTCCACAGCTGCCTCCAGTCCCTTCTCCCCCTGTGACTCCTTGTCCCTCACCCCGGCGACGTCGACCCCGACCTGGGGTCGGCATGTCTGTGTCCCGCAAGGGGAGGGGGCACAGACGCAGGACTGGGGTCCCGCCCGCCCTGCCCCCTGGCTCGCCCTGCCTCGCCGGCGCTGGGGCTCGGTTGGCGCCCACGGGTCCTGGCCCTCCGGGTCGGCTGTCGCCTGCGGGTCCCCCTCCGGTGCCTCATCGTTCGCCGGGGGGCTCCCCGACGGCGGCTCCTCGGTCGCCTGCGGGGCCCCCACCTTCGGCCCGTTGGAGGACGTCGCCGCCTGCGGTGGCTCCCCCCCTCGCCTTGCCTTCACCCTGGCCCCTTTCAGCTCCCTCGTCCCCTTCCCCGGTGCTCCCTCCTGCTCCCTCCCTGGCCCCTCGCCCTATCTCCTCGGCCCCTTCTCGGTCCCCTCCGGCTCCGGCCTCCCGGCCGTCTGCGGCCCCTCCGGCTCCGGCCTCCCGGCCGTCTGCGGCCCCTCCGGCTCCGGCCTCCCGGCCGTCTGCGGCCCCTCCGGCTCCCGCCCGTCGCCCGCTGGATCTCCCTCGGGCTCCCCTTCGTTCCCCCTCCTTCTCTCCCTGCTCTCCTGCCCTGGTCCCTCCTTTGTTTGCTCCTCCTCCCGTCTTTCCTCCTTTCTCTGTTCCTCGTTCCTTTGTTCTGCCCCGCTCCGCTCCTGGTTTCCCGGTGTTCCCTCCCGTCACTCCCGGTCCTTTTGTCCTGCCTGTTCCCTCCGTATCCCCGTTTCTGGTCTGTCTGTCCGCCTTTCCTGTCCTCTGTGGTGTCCTGTCCTGGCTCCTGCCTCTTTGTCAGTTTTGCCTGTCTGTCTTGTTCCCTGTTCCCCGTTGATTTGGTTTTGCTTTCGTCTTTCAGGTCCTGGTTTCCCGGTCTCGTCCCGTCCTTCGCCTCCTCCCGGGCGCGCCCGGTGTAGCGCGCCTTTGGGGGGGGGGGGTTCTGTGACGCCCGCTCCTCGTGTGTGCCACGCCCCCTGATTACCCACGTATGCTTCCCTGATCGTCTCCAGCTTTGTCCATTTACTTTGCTTGGTCCTGTCTTATTTAAGTCCTGGTCTTACCTGTTTGCCTTGTCTGTCATTGATGTCTGTTGCCGTCCTGTGTTCCCTGCCCCGGATTTCTCGATTAAACCCTCGTTTCGCCCCGTTATCCGTCTGCCTGCCTATTCTTGAGCGCTCGCGCTGCCCGAGCGATCTTCCGTCCGGCACGTCCGACGTTTCCCGTGACAGTTTGTTTGATGTTTAATTTTGAGTATTCCATTGGGCTGTGCAAATTAAGTATTTAATTTATAGGTACTGACAAATATTGATTTAACAAATATGTAACCTTTCTACAAAATGAACACTTGTTTGTGTGTTTCACTAAATAACAGAATAAACACTGAATATTTTGTAGTTTAATTTAAAGGCACCAACATTTAAACACGGTGAAATCTTTCTTATCCAGAGTTACAATAAAAGCAAATCTGCTGAGACTGCTCTCAAAACTGTAAGTTCATCAGAGGTGGAGACTTCCAGTCCACAGGGTACAAATCCAGACCAAGATTTTGTTTCAACCAACCAGTAGTATAAGAAGTCACATTCACAGAGCACTCAACTGGTTGGTTAAAACAAAATCTTGGTCTGGATTTGTACTCTCTGGACCTAAAATCTCCACCTCTGAAGTTCATATGCAAAATAAGCCCACTATTTCACTAAAGCTTCAGAAAAGTCTGTTCAATATAGTACTGTGTTCAAAACCAAATGCACAAAAAGACATTTTGCAAGCAAATCCATAAGTGGACACATACACCGGTTCACCCTACGCCATTTCCGCACTAATGAATTTACAGCACCACTGGGTAGGAATAAGGCTTGATGCGATAAACCACCTATAACATTATATAACACAGACCTGCTCAAAGAGAAGAGGCGGAAAGCATCAAGGGAAAACTTTCAGAGTGAAGGAACCAAACTGGGCAGGGAATATTGCCCCTCCCCCTGCTTCCCGTGGGCCATAGATATGGGGGCTGAACTCATATACCTGATGTCAGTGTCATGCTGAGAAAAGTTCTGTTGGGCTAAAGAGACGGGAATATGGAGGCTCATGGACTCAGTTCTTAATTAGATTGGCCCACTGGAGCGTCCCGAGGCCCCACGTGACACAGGGTATTTATGTCCCGGCCTCACCTTCTTGCGTGACGCAGCAAGGAACACCTTCCTGCTCACTGATGGATGTTTCCTGCGCTGAACAGGGTCATGAGCGACATCTCAGAGGCCAGCTACACACCAGCCACAAATCAAACCCAGCTACATCAAGGAGAACTGCATCTAAGTGAGACCTTGTCTATAGTTCACATAGTGTCTGAAAAACAAAATGGCATAGAACCTCTTTAACTCTAAGTTAACAGTGAAAGACATTAAAATGCTGTATTCCTCAACCAGCCTGATAAATTTCTGCTCAAAGCACTGACAGCAATGAGTTACACTTCCCGCACTGTGCCTTTGCTAATTCGCACTGATGAGACAGATGCATGACCTTGTACTTTTAAGCCATATAGACAATAGTCCAAAGTAAGTTTTTCTCAGAAGACTTTCTCAGTAGTTTTTGATTGCACAGGTAAAATTGTCAAACACTGACACTTATTTACAAAACTGCAGATGCACAATGAAGAATTAACAACTGGGTACAAAAGAAATGCTTTAACTGTCCTGTAAAATATACCTCAACAGCATGCACGCTTATGCGCCAACAGGCCAATCAAACCAATATTTGCACACCTGTGAAAATGTACAAAGTGCAATCAGCAGAAGTCCTGTACAATATTTTCATACATGGAAGATGTCGGCACAGTCTAGACACACAAATCATATAAAATAAAAACAAACCAAACACAACAAATAAGGAATAGAAAAGCAAAGTATACTCATGGTATGCTTATATTTTACACAAAATTGCTCTGAGGGCAGAACAAAACGTGATTGGCTCAGAGAGATTACCAATCTGATTGTAGAGGGGGTGGGTCCAAGCAACTAGTAGAGGCAGGACCAAGACATCTGATTGGTCCTGCCTTGTCTAGTTGCTTGGACGCACCTCCTCCTGCAATCTCCAGTCACCGAGTTCCCCAGGAAACTGATCTTACTGACCATGTAATCAGATAGAGGCGGTTGTCTGCCTTTCTTGGGCTGTAGATTGCCTGTATTTCACTCCTTATTCTGGGAATGAACAGAGAAGATGCATATTTCTCCGTCTCTAAGAATAATAATGTCCAGTCACATGCTTTAAGCACAGGTTGTCCAAAGAAATCAAGGCCTGCTCTTCTGAACTTCTGTAGAAATCCAATTGAGAAACTATTTGATGAAGACGAAGGGAAATGTGAAAAGTCTATAAGCAGTTCAATGTGTCCCTACAAATGCAGGTATCCCCAGGAGTAAGATATCAAACCAGATATGGACTACATTGGCTGACACGTTCAGTGACACGTCAGCATCATAATGCCTACTGAGGACAAGAATATAAATGATAGAAATCACTGTTCACCTCACTGTGTTATGCTTTTTTGCTTTGTCTGGCGTACGGTACGGTGAGTGTCGAGTCTAGCAGATATGCACTAGTGGGCAGTCACTGGAACACTCCGTAGTGTCCGTCGAGTCTACATGCCTCCGAGCAGGGTGCTCAGCAGGAGCTCACAGCAGCAGCTTGATTTTGGGTTTCGATCAGACTCCCTGGGTAGAAAATGCTGTTAGCACACTAACAGCACATATAACCAGCGTGCAAAAGCCCTCAGGGTGTGGGATGAAATTATTACTTCGGGGAACAAATTTAATAAGGTCACTTTAAAGATAAAATTACATGACAGAAATATAATTCTGAGGCGAATGTCTATTATATCTCCATATGTGTTTGAAATTGTTAGATGCCTTTCAATAAACCATTTCATTAAACAACACTGTAAATGATTTAAAAGCAGCAGCATCCATCTTCATTATTTCACCAGCATAAACCTACCAATTTTCACCTTTCATGATGCAGTATTTGGGATATGAAGGTTTTGGGGGTGTGAATGTAGCATTCTGAAACAGACTCCATTTGAAAACTGGTCTCAGGATCAAACATGCAGCCATAACATAAAATAAATACATATAAACAATACACAGCTCTGTAAAAAATTAAGAGACCACTCTATATACTTTTTTAAAATCTGCATTGTAAAATTCTGTAAAATATGCAAAAAAAAATGTATTTTACACAGGCTCATACCCATAACCCATAAACTGAGAAATAAGTGAAACTGAAAATTTTGATGTGGTGTGGGAAAGGGGGGCCACACTCCCCTGGGAAACTGTAAGGGGTTGCTGCAGGAGGGTAGTACTCGCTGTGGGATATCAGTCACGATTCAGGATAGACAAGATTCGGGGGTGGGCTGCTGACCGCATTTCACCAGATACACGTTCTCAATCAGGAGGGGGGAGCAATTACTTGTACTCTGGCTTATCTTACTTTACTTCAGTTGGATGCACACTCAGACGAAGTGGGTTGGTAAGTAAGTTTGTATTTATGTATGGTTCTATAACAAATAAACAGGAAAAACAAATTACCATAGTTTATTATGGTAATAACCATTGTAAGCACTAACATAATGCATAATTGTACCATATCGCCTTAACATTGATAAGTTCGGCTATACCCACAACAATACATTACATTAGCAGCAATTCGTATTAGAGGGAATGATTGGACGGGAAATAAACGCAAATATCTTTCCGAGGTATACAACGGAACACTCGTCAGCGATAATTATAACAGTACGCCAGCTAGGTCACGTTAACCTAGCCGCGCAATTAAGTAAACTAAATTAGCACAGCGTCACTTATCACTTATAATCAATAAACATAGTACTTACATTCGTCAGTGACGCATATATAAAAACCAGGGACTGTATTTACTGCCAGGAACAACTAAACTAACTACACATAAACTGCAGCTCGCCGACGTGCTACCTATTCCTTCAGGCTCTCCTGCGCGCTCTCGTCACGCATGCGCCCACAGTCCTTTGCACGCATCGCTGTTCCTTAAAGCTACAAGAGCCTTTCTAAGATGTGGTCTCTTGTTTCCAGAGCTGTGTATAAAATATGTATACATAATAAATGTATATAAAATGTGTATCGTATATGGAGTGTATATAGTAGGGATTAGCATTATACTACTGTAATCCTCTATGCTCATTTTCTCAGCAGTGCGTTTAATTATGCCTTACTCTGTGACATATTAGATAGAACTTTATTGATCCCACAGTGGGGAAATTTGTGTGTTATTACAGAAAGACTGGAAGTTCCATACATTCTACTTGGCTTTATTCCTCTGTTCCTGGGATGTCCAAACTGCAGTGACCTCTGCCTGCCATCCTAATGTACAATGAATTTTAAAGGGATGCTAGTCTTTTCCCCGAAGCTGCAGCGATTACAGACAACTGCATGTTTCATATCACCTCATCCATCACTCGCCGAAAACATGCACATTTGTAATTCCATCACCGCCCTGATGAAATTACCAAGAGACATTTTAGTTTTGCCACCTGTATGAATTACAGCTTCATTCTGTCTTCTGGGGGGTTAATTTAACAGAGCATCTCAAGCGAATTCAGGGACCCTGGTAAAATTGCACTTTGACAGAGTTACATTTGAGTTTAATAAAAAGACCGCTTGCCAGCAATATCACCATCTTTTTGCCACAGAAATCACATTCAGCAAGGCAGTGCTGCCTTTCTCCTTGGGTCATCTTAGTGCTAGAAAAATCGCACCTTTTAGCTCTATATCGTCCTGCTGCTAATTTCTTACCCATTTCAGAATTATTAAAACATAAGAACACAAGTTTATGACCTTCTCCTTACTATAGGAGTTAGGCAAGGCAGCCCCACAACACATGGAGAGGAACAAACGCACATCCTGCAATAAGCTCTGTGATCAGCTGGGGTTTAAATGGTATAGAGCGAAGATGGGATTCAGAGGGACCTACCATTTGCAACTGAACAATGCAGCATTTAAAACAGCTCAAATAAGGGGCAAAAATACAGGCAATAAGATTAATCAAAAATGGATTTTTCTCCTACTTACTCAAATACTCAGTTCTGTAAAAGTTCACTTCCACTCATGAAAACACATGAAAAACACTGCATTCCATCCATCCATTTTTCTGAATCCATTTGTCCAATACAGGGGTGTGTGTGTCCAGAATCTTTCCAGAAAGCTCTGCCTACAATGCAGGGACGCTGATAAACCTTACCAAATGTTTTATCTCACCTCCATTAAATGTACCCAAACACTGATGCCCAACCCCATACCCCTCCTTGCTGTGACCCATCACCTGGCGGCTGGTTCTTTGGTTAAACTGGCATCCACTACCATTGCTAATTAGAATCATCTCACTTATATAAAAGTTTTGAAGAGCCAACAGGATTCGAAGCCTTTTACACCTCAGGATGAATCGGAAGTCATCGGTCACGTGATATTGCATAAACTTAGCAAGCCCCGATTCCCAGCTTGAAGTCGCTGGGCCACACTTTGAGGAGGCGATCTCCAGAATCTGGGTATTAACCGTCTCATCACGAAGTTCAGCACCTTTCACAATACAGCACAGCATGGCCACGGTCAGAAAATGTGAGCCTGTCCTCCTCCTGAGTAAAGCAAAGCTCACTACGCTCTGTGAGCACAGGAACGGCCCGGCAATGTTTGGTAGGTTTCTGCATTGTTTGCAAGTACAGAATATTATCTGCGCGTAAACTAATTAAGGTAAATATGAAAATTCATACAATATATGCTGCAGAATATGAGCTGAATGAAGCATATTACAAATGCAAAGAATTAAAAAAAATTGAACCACTGACCAAATATGGCACCTACAGTTGTTTTTCAAATAGAATTCTAGAACAGAATGTTACCGTGACAACTCTGATGTCATCATTCTGAAGGTATAAATTGAGCTGTAGGCACTAATACCACTTCAAAAGAAATCAGACATTGACCGTGTTGCATCTCAATATGAAGTGGTGTTTTTTGAACTGTATTAGGCCGCCAGCGGTACCAAACGACACTGGGGATGGTACAGAAACAAAGGAGGAAAGAAAAAGGAAGGCCAAAGGAGGACAAAAAATAAAATCCTGACTAAAGAATATTTTCGCAAATAAAGGAAAAGGAAAAAAGGCAATGGAGGAGGAGAGCCAGGCAGTGGTGGTGGCGGAGGAGGAGGAGAGCCAGGCAGTGGTGGCGGAGGAGGAGGAGAGCCAGGCAGTGGTGGCGGTGGAGGAGGAGTGCAAGGCAATGGAGGAGTGCAAGGCAAAGGAGGAGAGCCAGGCAATGGAGGAGTGCGAGGCAAAGGTGGTGGAGGAGGAGTGCAATGCAAAGGTGGTGGAAGAGGAGAGCCAGGCAATGGAGGAGGAGAGCCAGGCAATGGTGGAGGAGAGCAAGGCAAGGGAGGAGATGCAAAATGAGGAAGCCAGTAGTGGATGACACTGAACATAGAACACTGACTATCAGTACTACTTACATGTAAATACTTGTAAATAAAGCATTAAAAGTGAAGACACAGGTGTTTTCAATTGAATGTGAGTAGATGTGAAATGTCAGGAATATTCCAAATGTCTATTACACGTGTTGCCGATAGGGGGCCATATGGTTTGGGTGGTAAGGTTTGCCTTTAAACTTTAATAGAATGAAAATACATTACATGTATTTATGTTGTATTTTTAATTACGTTAAGGAATAAAACATAACGGGATGAATGTAAGACACGTCCAGCGGGGACCCGTCCGGCCGCAGCCATGTATTGTTAGGAGTAGGCACAAGCGCCAAGGCGTATTTTAAAAGAAAGCACCAAAATGTTTTAAAGAAGAACTCTAGCGTTATTTTATAAGAAAAGCAGGCGGAATTTAAACAAGTACAAACATGCCTGAAAGAAGCAGAAGAGCAAATGCTGAGTTTAAACAAGCACAAGCGAAACCAACATACAGCACGTCGTTTTAAAAGAAGCACTTAAACTCATTACATGTAATCAACATGCTTAAAGAATTAGAAGAAAAACTTTAGCGGTATCTACCAGTGTTAGGTTGAAGAAAGCATTTAAACAGCAAACTTTTAGAATAGGCCAAAAGGCAAAATGAGCGAAGTGGCCAGCCCGTTTCAAAATGGCGACACCAGCGCCTGTTATTTCAAATAAAAACGTTATGGTTATAGGGGTTTAAGTAACGAAGCACTTTTCTGCCAATGTGAATAATAAATTAAAACGCTCTAAGCATTAACAAGAATCATGGAATAACACGGTTAATTCTTGTTTAAATGAGCGCATGCGCTCTCCTCTCTGGCTCGCTCTCATGCAGCCATGCACATAGAGCCACACAGTATTTTCTTTAAAGAGCCGACTCTCTTGCATTAATTTATTTAAACAAGCATTAACAGGGTTATTTCTTGATTCTTTTTTCTTTTAAAAATAACGCTAAAGTTTCTCTTTACATTTCGGTGCTTTCTTGTGGTACACAAAGCACAGAATACTGTAGTGACCGTGGGGGCGGTCCCTCATTGCCCAATGGCACCTCATTGGCTGCTTCCGCGCTACCCGAGCAGAGCATCATGGGAGTTCGGGGTTTGGGAGTGGGTTAGCGCTATATTGTTCCAGTATTGTGCTATGTTGTTCTGGGGTCAAGGGCATGAGGTCATTGTGTGCTATTGTGATGGGTTCTGGCACTTTTGAGGCTGCCTGCCTGGGGAGCCACGCCTCACCGTCCTCGTGAAGCAGAGTCTGGTTAATGACAGTGGGCGCGGCTCGCTCCTCAAGGGGAGAGCTCCCTCATGAGGTAAATCAAGCAGTGCAACCTCCAAACGCAAGAGAGCGCACAGGATACTTTAGCCTTTTTCTAGGCTGGAAAATAAAGGGTTAGACATGTTCCAAATTGTACCTGAACTCCTTGTGTCGAGCCTCCTTTTCAATAGTCGACTTCGCCTCCTTCAAGTTCACTACAATACTCACACTGCTCTGACTTTGCCACCTCCTGGTAAGGGCAGGAAGAACCCCTAATGTTCCTTCTGTAACGTGGCCAAGTTCAAACCCTCCCCGCAAAACAGACAATAACAAAGAGGCATGTGAAAATAAAACCCAATCCGCTTTATTACAAATATCTAAAATCAATTAGACAAATAAAGAAGGTTGCTGGGGGGGGGGGGGGGGGGGGGGGGCGGCTGACTATCCTCCACATAGTAAGGTCAGATCGGCACGTGCAGCTCTCAGCTCAGGAGGCCCCTGGTGACAAAGAGCAAAACCACACAGCATGCAACACGACAAGCACTACACACAACAGTACAGTGTCCACTCAGTGTGGCACCCCAACAGCAGAGAGCAAAAGCCTGTGCGGATCCGGCCTTGTACAGAAAGATCCCATGTACAAACATAAGGGGAGGGTAGTGGCCGATGGCCACCGCCCAAAATACAATACTAAAGTTACACTTACAACTTACAAGCCTATCAAATAAACCTAAAACAGTGGCTGGTCTGGTCCTTTGCAGGAATGCTTAATGCCCTCGCAGCACAGCAACACCAAGAGGAAGCGTTCCAATGCTACAGGTACAAAGAAACAATCAACAAAGAAACATAGACCCTTTTAAATCCCACAGTATAACCCAAGTTACCAGAACCTCAGTGTCTGTAGTCCAGCAGCTCCTAGGGGATCACGTCAAATGATAAAATTCCAAACAGTCACCTCCGCGTCCTCCATGAAGAGTTACATGCTGCTAGCAGTCACCCTGGTAAAATTTAAATTAAACAAACATTCAAGTTCTCAAACAAACCCTCTCCTCCTTTCCTTACCCACAGGGAAGAAGAACCCACCCCATGTCCAGTTGTAAAACACAGCAGCAAGAGAATGAGAGTCCATCTTGGTAGCCTTTTATAACTTCCTGGTAGGTCATATGACCTGGCTCAAGTGGTTGCCAATATAGTGTAATTACCAGTGCCATGCAACTACTCCTACCAGCCCGTTCAGATCCCCACATTCTTTTAAAATACGCCGTGGCGCTTGTGCCTACTCCTAACAACCCGTGCCTGCGGCTGGACGGGCCCCGCTGGACGTGTATGCGCTAGCTTGCATTCATCCTGCCATGTTTTATTATTCCTTAAAAACGTAATTAAAAATAACACAAATCAATACATGTAATGTATTTTTATTCTATTAAAGTTTAACAGCAAGCCTTATCACCCAAACTATATGGCCCCCTATCGGCAATGTATGGTATATGGAGATAACCCCTCGACCAATCAGAATAAGGGATACACTCCCCCTCCCGCTTATGACGTCATAATTCATAATAATAATGACATCCAAATTTAAGCTCCGCCAAATGTACCACAGACTATTTTTTTAAGTACAAATTATTTAAAAATACGATTATAATAATTTAAAAATACATTATAACATGTCATAATTACAAACTATTATTAAACTGTAATAAACCAAATCGTGCTAAATACTATTTTTAAATAAAATATTCTTTGTAATTTAAAAACACATATCCATCCATCCATTTTCCAAACCCAACAGGAATGGAATATAACACTCTTTTATGGTTATGGCCAGCTCCCCAAAGACAGTCAGCCCACTTTACTTGGGGGCCACAAATTACTTAGAAGTCAGTCAGTTACTATCCATCCATCCATCCATCCAAATCATGGACAAATATAGTCACTACTTGAGATAAATGATGCATCGTGATTTTTTATGATGAACAGATGAGCATATATTGTGCATTTGACCTTCAGTAATTCCTTCAGTAGCTCACAAAGGGTTACAGAACAAACACAGTAACAAATATAGTAACAGCTTGAGATGCCTCACGATATATTAATGATGCAAACATCAGATCAGTATTTCACTTGTCTTATTCATTAATGATGAACAAAAACGAGATCCTTGTGTAACTGTGATGTATATTGTGGTTAATTAATACACCAGTAATAGCATAATACTATATTAATTGTGCCCCCTCAAATAAAGTGTTACCAAAAACTATAATTAGCTAGAACTGCTACTGTGTATTTTGAAAATATCAAGTTTTCAGAATAATATCAAACCCAATCGCAGGTGTTTTCTTCCAGAATTTTTTATTCATCTCACCAATTTGCGTGTTTCACCATTAGGTATTGTGGCAGCATTCTCTAAAATGAAGATGGAACAGGAGAGAGTCGAAGAGATGACTCACATGTTTTATTCAACAAAGAGCAGGCCTGCAGTTTTAAGCATGGTGAGAGCCACGTTTGCACGCCAAGATCATCTGCGATTCTTAGTGATGTCAGACTTCTTTGCAGAAGTGGTGGGATATAAAAAGGAAATTTGGCAGGCATAGGGCCCACTGTCACTCCAACTCGCCATGCCAAGATCACATCCGCCAACAGCTTCACCAGGGGATTAAAGCCCAGCTTGTGAGCCCTTCCTGATCCACTGGAGCTCAGTCAGCCATCCCTGCAGGAACTTTCCTTGAGAAAGTTTGCCCCCATCCTGGCTATTTCAGCTCAGAAAGTGACCCAGCAGTCCACATCATCATGGCACATTCATTAGAAGCTGATGGCTGTTTCCAAGGGGAACTTAAAAGCACAGGTCTAACAGAAATAGTAGAATAAGGCTGCCATCAAACGCAGGCTTCGGTTTGCATCTGCAAGATATTGGAACCGATATACATCACACTGCAAGAACATTTTAAAAATCAGCTCCAAAATGACCTCATTCTATACCACAGTTGGCTTTCAATAAAGAAAATTCACCTGGTCCACCTTAGGAGTGAAGGAGCAGAGCGAGTGAAGTATGTTTTCACACTCTGAAGCATTACGCTTCATTAACATGTCCATCACTGCAGGAAATTACAGCACAGAAAAAGTTTGCAGGGGACACAGTAATGAAGGCAAACCATGACTGGGTGACACACACACAAGCGAACATCATTCCTGCTACCACGAATCAGTAACAAAAATGATAAACATGGCCGTCTGACTCGGAAGGCAGGACACTGGGGCTGAATGGCTGTTTGCTGCCAGTACTGGCGCTGAATGTCATCCTCTGGGTATTTTTGTAAAATGCTGGAAAATTTGATTGCAAATCCTTAAATATGCCCTGTAAAATCCTGATATTTGTATCTTTTCATTGTTATATTCCTATCTCACCTCCATTAAATGTACCCAAACACTGATATCCAACCCCATACCCCTCCTTGCTGTGACCCATCACCTGGTGGCTGGTTCTTTGGTTAAACTGGCCTTCCTACATTACAGAAACCTACAGCAGCAAAATTCTAGGTGTAATATGATAGCAAACAAAAGAAAACCTGGAACAACTGGCAATGTTCCCCTTTTATCCAGTATGTAACAGTCACTGGGCTGCATAGAAGGATTCAGTGACCCATGTTCGCTGCCTTTTCAACTGAATATCAGAACATCTTCCAGCAATTCGTCAGCTTCTCGACTTCATAGTCTTTCGAAATTGTCGTATAATTCCAAGAAATGTGTAAAGCTTCTGAAAAACCCTATTACCTACCTGAGTGTGTAATGACCCTCTGTCCCCTTTCCTTGATGGAATGGTACTCTCCCCGTAACTATAGGAATGCACTTTCCTTATGCTACTAGTAGCCTAGAAATAAGAAGATCTGTCAGAATTTGATGAACTTGTCTTCAAAGTTGAGTCATCAGTCCTAACTATGTTTGTTAACACATCAATGATGTGTTAATGATGTGGTCTGAAATGGACTCGACCGCATGGCCTCCACAGTCACGTAAATAAGCAGAAAATCAGCCACCACTATTCCAGCACCCTCAAAATATTCCCACTTTGGTCAACAAAACATCGAAATGCCCTGAGAGAAATGCTGGTGTCAGAGGTTAGGTAGGCATGGAGACAAAGCGTGGAGTCGGTGTACAGCAGAGATAAAATGCGGGTTAAATGTTCTTTCCACACGGCTTTGAAAAGCGAAAAATCTATCACCTGCCATTTTTACATTGCCTTTGTTTCCAGCTTCGGTTAACTCATTTACCATAATACCACCAGTTTGTCTACTTTCAGCTTTACTGAGAGTTATTTTAATGATGTTTTTCCGAAGAGGAACTTTCCTGAACCTTGGTAATAAGCCAAACATTTCCCAGGGAGCACAATAGAAGCAGCTTATTACATTTTAGGACATGGTGTCCTGAACATTCCTGTTAACCGAATAGAGCGAGTTACAGGACAGCCTTTAAACAGCCACTGTTATTCACGCTCAGCGGCCGTCCTGCTGGGAAGCCGAGCAGCTTCCTGTCTTCTGGCTCCAGTATGCTAATGAAAGATGCTCTTTTTCTATTTGAAAAAGCTCATAATCACACCTTTAAGAGCACTAATAACAAAAATATCCATCTGTCTGCCCGTCCGTATTCACCAGTCCCTACCCACTACAGTTACAGGGAAACGGCTCCTTTGGCTGTGGGCCAGTAACTTGCAGAAGTGCTCGCAGTCCATTTATGGATTCCCAGCACCATCCACACAAGCACAGCTGTGCTGTCACTGCCTGCCAGTGATGACTCAGAACAAGCCCCAGGGACCTCCGCCGCTATCTGTCAATCAGCCATCAGCTCCAGCGAGAATGTCCACACCTTGTGCCTCCTTTGAAAGGCAAACCGAGTCAGGCTTTCTGACCAATCAGGGTCTCCCTGGGGCACCCACCAGCAGCAGGTATGCAGGCTGTCAGTGTTGTTTTCCCAATGTTCTGTAGTCGTCGAGTCTATGGGCTGCACCATCGGATGCAAACGGAGAGCAGCTGGACAAGAGGACGGCTCTACACTCAACACATACTTCCGACTAACAGAGAAACATCCTGTTTCAAAGGTGTCCAGACCTTCGGAGTGCTGAAAATGAATGGAGATTTTGTGATAAACGCTCAGAAAATCAGTGATGCGTTGCATCCTGAATAACTTCAGATTTAAATGATGATTTTTGTCTCAAACAATAGCAGATGAAGGGACATGGGGTGTAGCTGAGCCCTAAAACAAGCCCGACAAAAGGATTTTGCGGGGTGATTTAGAGCCAGGCTCCTGTGATTAAATCTGGTAGGAGGACCTGTCACGACCATGAAACAAATGTCCAGTTTGAAGGGGGAGCTACACTGGGGTTTGACCAGTTTGAAGGAGGAGCGACACTGGGGTTTGACCAGTTTGAAGGGGGAGCCACACTGGGGTTTGACCAGTTTGAAGGGGGAGCCACACTGGGGTTTGACCAGTTTGAAGGAGGAGCGACACTGGGGTTTGACCAGTTTGAAAGAGGAGCTACATTGGGGTTTGACCAGTTTGAAAGAGGAGCTACACTGGGGTTTGGCCAGTTTGAAGGAAGAGCTACACTGGGGTTTGACCAGTTTGAAAGAGGAGCTACACTGGGGTTTGACCAGTTTGAAAGAGGAGCTACACTGGGGTTTAGCCAGTTTGAAGGAGGAGCTACACTGGGGTTTGACCAGTTTGAAAGAGGAGCTACACTGGGGTTTAGCCAGTTTGAAGGAGGAGCTACACTGAGGTTTGGCCAGTTTGAAGGAGGAGCTACACTGGGGTTTGGCCAGTTTGAAGGAAGAGCTACACTGGGGTTTGACCAGTTTGAAAGAGGAGCTACACTGGGGTTTGACCAGTTTGAAAGAGGAGCTACACTGGGGTTTAGCCAGTTTGAAGGAGGAGCTACACTGGGGTTTGACCAGTTTGAAAGAGGAGCTACACTGGGGTTTAGCCAGTTTGAAGGAGGAGCTACACTGAGGTTTGGCCAGTTTGAAGGAGGAGCTACACTGAGGTTTGGTCAGTTTGAAGGAGGAGCTACACTGGGGTTTGACCAGTTTGAAAGAGGAGCTACACTGGGGTTTAGCCAGTTTGAAGGAGGAGCTACACTGAGGTTTGGCCAGTTTGAAGGAGGAGCTACACTGAGGTTTGGTCAGTTTGAAGGAGGAGCTACACTGGGGTTTAGCCAGTTTGAAGGAGGAGCTACACTGAGGTTTGGCCAGTTTGAAGGAGGAGCTACACTGAGGTTTGGCCAGTTTGAAGGAGGTGTAGGACTAGGATTTTAAGGGTACAGCCTGGAGTTCGTTCTGATTAAAAATCTCATGAAGAAGCTCAGCTAGATTTGTCTTGTGCAGTTGAGGGCTTCTGCAACTTCTTCTCTTCATCACATAACCTCCATAAATAAGTAAATTCATGGAGCCCAGGATTTTTGTTGGCTGTGCTTGTGCTGTACTATAAAAGACATGGCACATTTTTTTTAGGATTTTTTGCAGCTGCAACAGTTGACAATTGCTTTTAAAATCTGTTTTTAAAATAGGATTCTGTAACACAGTCTTGGATGAAAATAAAAAGTCTGAGCAAATTGCCACATGGATTGTTCAGTGTGCACAGACAGTAGCCATGTGAGAAGCAAGCGTCTGGAGGAGAGTGCCCAGCTTCCGGAAAAAGCCATCCCGGTGAGATGCCAATTCTGCTGCGGCTGCTCCTATCCCACCCTCACTCCTGTGCTCCTAAATCTGAGTCTTTAGGTTTTCATCTTTCCTGACTAGTCCAGTGGGAGGGGCTTTACGTTCTGACATCAGCCGAAACCACATGGACATGATGTAGCGTATTAGCTGCATCATTATTATGAATCATTAACAGTGCAGACACTATGAGCAATTTGCAGACCTCATTTGACCAATCACATGCTTTTGGGGACGAAGCTACATTACAGGGAGTTAATTCAGCTCAAATTGGGGGTGACAGGAACCCCACTCCACCCATTACTATTATAAGGATTCAACCTTGGTGCGGTATCACGACGTAAACTGCACAGCATCTTTTCAAGTCAAAATGTGTCAGTACAACATTTTCCATGTGACGCAGAAGTCTACGTGACCCAAAGCTTGTGAGGGACCGCAGAGAAACGTCAGCGTGACCTAATCACTCATCGAAACAGTAGCGTTAGAATGCCCATATCAAACGAACTGGGGCGATGCAAAATGAAATATCACTGCAGCTTCGCTTCATTGTTTCACACTGTCCCGTTAGGAGCAGATGTCGTGTGCAGCCTGCAGCTGTACTGTATTCAGTGTGTAGCGTCTTTTCTGGATGTAGCTTAATAACAAGTTTGCTTCTTTTAAAATCGAAAAAGACAGATGCTCTTATCATTCACATGACGACGAGCAGGCCAGGGAATATAAACCCCCCCCACTCTGACCCCAGGGTCATCTTCTGCTGATGATCGTCCTGGATTGCCTCAGCATGCTTGAAGCCCCTGTAGGATCACACATGCACATATCACAAAGCTTAAATTCCAGGTGACCTGAGACAAGGCCTACCCTGGTACGAGAGGCACACATTGGCCAAGGCCTCAAAGGGGGTTCGTGACCCCACACACAGACACACTTAAACACACACAGATAACAAGGGAGGCCAGCACTCCAACTTTCATTGCTCAAAGTTTTAACGACCTACAGACAGCAGAGTGGACCTCAAGGACAGGGGTCCCTCGACTTGGCACACAACCCCCTCCCCAGACATCCTGCCTTACATACCACTCACCCAACACCCTAAAGAAAGTTTCTTTTAAGTCTGGCTGTTGTATATTTATTTACTCATGACTACTAGTCTCAATATACAGATAGGTTATGTTTGTAATGTGTCCTAACTTTCACAGATTCTTTTTCCTTGACTGACAAACCTTCATCCCCCTTTTCTTTTCCACATTCCTCAGCAGCCCTTATCTGATCTTTGTATTCTACCATGCCTAAGGGTAAGATGTGCTGTTGGAATGAGAATATATCATATAATGTCTGTATAAAGGGTAACCTCTGATTGAGGTGCAACCTAGACCACCTGGACCAGGTACTGGTGTGAGTAATATAACATAATGACATAATATAAGTAATCATTAATTAATCATTACAGATGGTATTCGGTGTGAACCGCTAGGCTGGTACGGCATGTTTGGTATCAAACCGATGGAAAATCACTTCAGTTTACAAATCTGGTCAGTGGTCACCACGAAAGTGAATATATCAAAAGTTACACCAGCCTAACGAAAATCATCAATACAAGGGAAATCGGTCTGGTCATGAATCTCAAAAGGACTGATAGAGACCCCCTTCTGAAAGCCCACCAAATGGATGGTCAGCCATTGGTCCAGGAGTGGAATTCCTGGTCACTCCTATTCACGAACTTAACACTATAAAATCTGGCACCTCCGAACAAAGCCAGGAGAGGAAAAACAGAAGGGGGCCGAAAACAAAAGACCGTCAGCCCAAGAGAAGAGAAGCCAACAAGAAGCCCTCCTGAAGCCTGCCAGTGAAGGCCCAGCTGGACAGAGAACTGCAACCAAGCCCAAGATTCACCAGATTCACCGCGCCTCCCTGAGTGCCATCACCCATCAGCTCATCAGCCACTGCAAGCAACTGCCAAGAGCCCCCCCCCTTTCCTGCAGCCAAATAAACCAACTTCCTTTTATTTCTAACAAGCTAAACTGTCCTATTCACCTGCTATATTACTTTAGGGTCGTGTTTCCACAAACTGCTTGCTTTGCAGAACAGTTTTTCCCTTTTTAGCTTACTCATTTTAAATCTGGTCATTGCATTTTCATGATTACATTGTATCTATTCCGTTATTTCATGTTTATTGTTTGTTAGGTGTAATGTCTGTCTTATGTTAGTTGTAGGAATAAATGCATGTCTTTTACACAACTTCAGCCTCCGTCATTCAGTGCTCAACAATAGTACCTGCCTCTGTGCGATCTGGCTACTACGCTCTGAAACCTCAAACTCGCCTGAAATATCGCGAGACTCTCTCTCATCGGCCGTGAGGGGAGCTTCGCTACCGAACATTTACATTACCTGCTGACGCAGCTCGCTGGACCAGCCTTCTAACCCAGGTTATTGAGCGATACTGGTTATTAATGAATCCCATTTAAGTCTCACATTAACAGACTCACGGGGATTCACAATTGAGTTTGGAGGAGCCGATCATTCGGCATAACAATTGGTTAATAATCAGCATTAAATAATAATGAATTAATTTCAAAACATATTGGTGGAGATATTAAAATTTACCTGAACTAATAATTACTACATTTATTGGTGAAGAATGCGGGCACAAGCTTTAAACTTATTGTGAGCACACAATTTTAACTTTTTATGACCGAACGTACAGTTGAATAAGCGCTACTGTGAACTGGTTGCAAAACTTGAGGATCAATCGCACTCTGTGCAATCTGAAGGCATTTAAGCGGGATCATACGGGCTTATTATAGTTATTTTTATTTCTGTTATTAGTAGTTATATTATTTTGTTTTATTTTTGGTTATTTTATTTTTGTTTATTTTGTTTTAAACTGCAGTAAACCTTAACCCTATATCTGACGAGATTCTCAGATATAGCGCGTTGTTTCTAGGATCGACTCGGACAAGTTTCTCCGTTTCTATATATCCTGGCAGAGATCTCTCTATTAGCGAACAGGAATTCTTGTTACGAGGTTCTAACCTGAATTCTGTTGCGCTTGGACTCCCTGAGATAAGACCGATAGCTCAGCTACCTATCAGGATCTTACTCATATGTGTGTGCCTGCTTTAGACAAAGTAAGTTTAACCCCACTTTGCGCTGTGAGCCAAGTGTGTGTGTTATTTAGAAATTGGGAGTCTCCTGTGCTTGCGACCCGCCGTGGTTTAAGCACCATTTATGACGAGATACAGTGCACTTACCGTTAGATCCGTCGCCGTAACGCGAGCGCTGTCTCGCTTCAGTAATTGTTTTAATAGGTTAAACTGCACAAGGCGCAGAAGAAGGCCTCAAGCGGCATGCGCATGCAGTAAAAGTCACTCATCTAGCGTCGGCAACCGCCTAGCTATATCTTTGGTTACGAGTGCAGTCAGCGAACGCCACTCTAACCACTTAGAGGTCAGAGCCCTGAAGGCCTGCCTGACGCCATTTGTTTTGTTACCCTTTAGGCTCACTTGCCTGGGACCCCCCCCCCCCCCCCCCACAGAAAGAGCAACGCCCCATTGAGCCTCTAGTGGTCAGGCGTAGAACTATACATATACTTCATGTAGAATTCACAAACATGCACAGCAACTGTAGATACAAGGCTTGTAAGCAACTACAACCATCAGATTTCAACTGAAGACTATAAGTAGCTTTTTCTGCTGTGCTTATAGACTGGATTATTGGTTACATTGCCAAAACCTGGAACATATTTTTAATAAAGAGCATCTACATACAAAAGAAATTGATGCAATTACTATTTTTAAATCGTTTTAAGGTGGATTTCTCAGAAAATGGCATTGACTGGGAAGGGCCTGCTCCACTGTGTGACTTGGATGCAGCAGTTGAAGTTCCAGAGGCTCCAACCATTATTCAAAATGAAGTCTGAAATACTGAGAAAGGCCATTAGCCCACTGTGAGCAAGTACCTGTTTTGGACTTGACATTTTTTTTGATGCTTTACAGACAATTGGCAGATAGGCATAAGAACATAAGAACATAAGAACTATACAAACGAGAGGAGGCCATTCGGCTCATCAAGCTCGCTTGGGGAGAACTAAACTAATAGCTCAGAGTCGTTAAAATCTTATCTAACTCTGATTTAAAGGAACCCAATGATTCAGCTTGCACTACATTATCAGGAATGCTATTCCATACTCTGACTACACGCTGTGTAAAGAAGTGCTTCCTTAAATCCAGCTTGAAATGTTCTCCCGCTAATTTCCACCTATGGCCACGAGTTTGTGTATTTAAACTAATGCTGAAGTAACTATTTGGTTGAACAGCATCCAAACCTGTTAGAATCTTATATACCTGGATCATGTCCCCCCTCAGTCTCCTTTGCTTGAGACTGAACAGATTTAGCTCAAGTAACCGTTCCTCGTATGACATTCCTCTAAGACCAGGAATCATTTTTGTGGCCCTACGCTGCACCTTTTCTAAGGCCACAATGTCCTTTTTAAGATATGGTGACCAAACCTGCACACAATATTCTAGGTGAGGTTTCACCAAGGAATTGTATAATCTTAGCATTACCTCCCTGGACTTAAACTCCACACACCTGGAGATATACCCCAACATCCTATTGGCCTTTTTTATTGCTTCCCCACACTGGCGAGAATGGGACATGGAAGCATCAACATACACACCAAGGTCTTTCTCATGATCAGACACCCATGAAATACCTGTACTTTATATTTCTGCTCCCTAGATGGAGTACCTTACATTTATCAACGTTAAATTTCATCTGCCACGTATCGGCCCAGTCACTAATTAAATCAAGATCCCGCTGTAGCTGCTGAGCCACTAATTCAGTATCTGCTACACCACCCACCTTGGTGTCATCTGCAAATTTCACCAGTTTACTGTATATATTGGTATCCATATCATTTATGTAAATTAGGAACAATAGTGGTCCTAAAATCGAACCCTGCGGTACCCCACTATGAACGCAAGCCCACTGTAACATTGTGCCTCTTATAACTACTCGCTGTTTCCTATCTGTTAACAAGTTATCAATCCAGGTCGCTACGGTACCTAAAATACCTGTCGCTTTGAGTTTAAGTAGGAGCCTCTTGTGGGGGACAACATCAAAAGCCTTTTGGAAATCTAAGTAGATGACATCTTAGGCCTTCTTATCATCAACTTCCTGAGTAGCTTCCTCAAAAAACTCCAACAGATTTGTTAAACAGGATCTACCTCTCCTAAATCCATGCTGGCTATCCTGCAAAATGTTATTGGAGTCCAGGTAATCTACCATTTTCTCTTTGATTATAGCCTCCATAACTTTACCAGTTATACAAGTTAGACTGATTGGCCTATAGTTAGACAAATTACTTCTATCCCCTTTTTTGAAAATGGGCGTTATGAAGGCGTGCTTCCAATCAGAAGGTACCACACCTTCAGATAAGGATTTTTGAAACAGTAAAGTTAAGGGTCGGCAAATAATATCCCTCATCTCTTTTAACACTATAGGTAAGATGCCATCAGGGCCCTGTGATTTATTTTGAGCTTAGCTAGGCTTTGCAAAACATCTGCTTCAGTTATATATATATTAGCTATACATGATGCTGGATAGGTAATAACTGGTAAATTACTAAGGTCCTCAACAGTGAATACCCGTGCAAAACTATCATTGAACTCATTTACTATATCAATGTCGTTTACTATTATAAGACCCTTACTATCCTGCAGATTAGTAATTTCAGGTTTTAGAGCTCTTTTAGAGTTAAAATACTGGAAGAAACTTTTAACGTCATCCTTAGCTTCCAATGCAACCATCCTTTCGACATTTCTTTTAGCTCGTCTAATATCATTTTTTAACTCAGCCTGTAGACTTAGATATTTCTGCTTAATTCTGTCACCATCAGTTATTTTCCATTGCTGGAACAAAGCCCTTTTCCTCCTTACTTTATACTTTATTTCCCTAGTAAATCACCTAGGTTGCAATTTCCTAGATTTATTCTTGCTGGAAACAGGTATGAAGTCCTCTTGCACTTGCAATAATGTGCTTTTAAAAAATTCCCAGGCCTCTTCAACAGTTTTGTTATTTAACTCCATCCAGTTCACAGTTTCTAGTTTTAGTCTCATACACTTAAAGTCAGCCTTCCTAACATTATATATTTTTGATTTGGACTTAGCTCTTCGAACACTAAACTTAACCTCAAATTTGACCATGTTATGATCGCTACTGTCAAGTGGTTCTAAAACGTCTAATTTACCAATCCTGTCCTGGTTATTAGAGAGAACCAGATCAAGAATGGCATTGGTGGCAATGGTGTTAACAAACTGAGTAAAAAAACAATCCTGTACTAATTCCACCATCTCCAGTTCATTTTCTGAAGAGCCAGTGACAATGTCCCACTGCATTCCTGGTAGATTAAAATCACCCATAACTACCACATCATTTTTATTGCTCATAGTCCTAATATCACTGTATAACAATCTGCTTTCCTCAGCAGCTATATTAGGTGTTCTGTAACAAACACCGACAATTAGGCTATTTGAATTTTTAGCATCTAATTTTACCCATATTGCTTCCGTAGTTTTATTTATATCAGTAAGTTCCCTTGCCTGCAAGTTTTCCTTTACATATACTGCAACACCACCTCCCTTTTTTCCTATACGATCCTTACGGAACAACGTGTAACCATCCATATTATATTCTTGTCCATCCTTTTCACTCAACCAAGTTTCAGTTATTCCTATAATATCATAAGAGTCCGATGAGATAAAAGCCTCTAAATCATGAATTTTATTCCTAATACTCCTGGCGTTCAAATACAGACAACAAAGGGTAGGCCTATTACGGTGCCCACTTACAATATAATTATTTGGGGCTTTCCGTTTCCCCCCACTGACATAGTTAACTAACCTCCCTGCCCCCCCAGTCCCTAGTTTAAACATTCCTCAACTACTCTACACATACGCCTCCCCAATACACTGGTTCCCCTCTGGTTCAGGTGCAACCCATCCGGCTTGAACAGGTCCCACCTGTTCCAGAAGGTCCTCCAATGCCCCATAAACTGAAACCCGTCTTTCCTACACCATCCTTTTAGCCACGCATTTAATTTCCTTATCTCAGCTAACTTAGCCTGACTTGCACGTGGCACGAGGAGTATTTCAGAGAATACCACCGTGGACGTTCTGCTTCTAAGCTTATTGGCGACTTCTATAAATTTATCCTGCAGAACAGCCCTTCTACCCTTGCCTATGTCGTTGGTGCCAACATGCACCACGACAACTGGACCCACCCCAGCTGGTGCCAGAAGCTTATCCACACGATCTGGAAGGTCTCCTACCTGGGCACCAGGCAGGCAAGACACCGTACGGGACCCTCTATCATGTGTTCACACATAACTGTCTACTCCCCTAATAATGGAATCCCCCACTACCACAACCTCCCTCTTCCTGGGGGGAGGGGGCTCCTCAGTGCCCAAGGGCCCACCTGCCTCCCCAGTCCGTTCCGGCTCTAAAGCAGGAAGAACCTGAAACCTGTTCGACACAGTCACCTCAGGTGATGCCGCCTCTGCAACGTGTGTACGCCCTTTCCTGTGTCTACGACCTACGGTCACCCAGCTCTCTCGACCTCTCTGCTCTTCATTCTCCCCCCTTCCCGCTAGTGGCGTACACACCTTCTCCCTAAAAGGCATATTAACTTGCTCCTCTAACTCACTGTTGCATTGGATGAGAGCCAGTTGCTCCTCAAGGAACCTTGACCATGAGCGAGTCCACTAGCTTACATCACTCGCAGATGAAGTCCGACTGGACATTAACGTCCAGAAGGGCAAACATGTTGCAAACGCAACACTGAGCTGGCCCCATAATTAACTAACTCACTATGACCCCGTACTCCCAGCCCAGTAAACTTTATATAGCGTATTTAACTTTAAAGATTAATTAGCGTAACGTTAAATGCAATAAAGTGCCGAGTACACTAAAATAAGTTACTTGGGTTGAAACGGAACTTAATTATTATTTTTATTTAAAATTTTAAATCCGATAAATTTACTACTACTTACCAAAAGAACTTCTGCCTGAACCAAGTATGAACTAAAAACAAAACGAAATCGAAGTTGCTCTTGGGAGGTCGAAAAACCACAAAAACCCCCTCACAGCAGGCTACTGCCGGAGCGGGGAAAAAAAGTGGAAAATGTCCTCCCGGCCCCGACTGGCGACCGAGCAAAGCTCAGGAGCAACTGTCCTTTTCCGGCGCTGGTTAACGTTACTGACGCTAGATATTATTAGCTATTTCGCCCCGCCGGTGTTTTTTACGGAGTTAAACGTGAACAGAAAACGCAGCTCACTGCCCATAACAATCGCTCTGTTAATAAACAGACAGGACAGACAAGCACTCACGCCGACCAAAATAAGAACAATAAATAGAAATAACACAGCCACCCACTAAACAATTAAAGCACACAAACGCTCAGAATATATGTTCCAAACACCCCAAAAACAATCCCAAAACAATCGCTGCAGCTCAACACCACTCTCTCGCAGTAATCCCAGCAATCTCTCGCAGCAATCCCAGGATGCACCACTCAGAAAACCTCTTATCATCCATCCATCCATTTTCCAAACCGCTTATCCTATTGGGTCGCGGGGGGTCCGGAGCCTATCCCGGAAGCAATGGGCACGAGGCAGGGAACAACCCAGGATGGGGGGCCAGCCCATCGCAGGGCACACTCACACACCAGTCACTCACACATGCACACCTATGGGCAATTCAGCGACGCCAATTAGCCTCAGCATGTTTTTGGACTGTGGGGGGAAACCGGAGTACCCGGAGGAAACCCCACGACAACATGGGGAGAACATGCAAACTCCACACACATGTGACCCAGGCGGAGACTCGAACCCGGGTCCCAGAGGTGTGAGGCAGCAGTGCTAACCACTGCACCACCATGCCGCCCAACCTCTTATCAAAGATACTATAAAAGAGATCTTACCACAGCATCATGTATCTCCTACTGAAGCTTGAATGATTTGGTAAATGCTGTTAACGACACAAACATTTTTGTCAGTGCCACAGCTAAAGGTGAGGACTTGTCTTCAAATAAACGAAGAAAAACATATTATTTTTAAATTTCCTGTGGTAAAGCCAGTGCAGTACGTGTTGGAGCCTAGGCGCACAGTTGTTTATGTCCCAATACTTCAGATGATCCAGGAAATATTCAAACATACTGACATCCTTGACTGAATAAAGGAAACAAAGGCATCACAGGAAGGTCATTATATGAGCCATAAAGATGGCAAGTATTTCCAGGAGAATACTTTGTCATCTTCAGAACTGTCACTGCCATTGATTTTATACATAGATGATCTAGAAATTGCTAATCCACTTGGGACTTCATGTAAGATCCACAAACTCTGTTCAGTCTATTGGATGTTTGCTGATCTGCCATCTAAATATCGATCTGCACTACATGTGATTCAGCTTGCTGCCCTATGTAAGGTACCAGACCTTCACAGCTGTGGCTATCAAAGAGCACTTTCTTCTTTGTTGCAAGACCTTCGCTGCCTTGAACATGATGGGGTTTTTATCGAGTCCCTTGGTCAGTCAGTTCGGGGTACTGTTTCAGTGGTTGTGGCTGACAATCTAGCAGCCCATTCCTTAGCAGGCTTTGCGCAGTCTTTCAGAGCTGGATATGTTTGTAAGTTCTGCAAAGCTACACGAGAAGAGATTCAATCTTCTGCTGTTGGAGATGGTGAATTTACCCCAAGGACAAAAGCCAGCCATGATCATGACCTGCAGGATGTTTTACAAGGGGATGGTCAGAGTCAGTTTGGTGTCCAAAGAGACTATGTCTTGAAAGAGAGTTTGCAGTGTTTTCACACAATCACTGGTTTCCCGCCAGATGTCCTTCATGATATTTTTGAAGGCATTGTTCCAGTGGAGTTGGCCCTGTGTATTCAGGAGATGATTAAGCTCAAATATTTTACCCTGGAGTATTTGAACAAGAAAATTGTGACATTCCCATACCAACATGCAGACAAGACTGACAAGCCACATCCCATTCCCAAGTACTTTGCAGGAAAGAAGACCATTGGTGGCAATGGTCACGAAAATCTCACATTATTGAGACTACTCCCATTGATGATTGGCAATATGGTTCCTGAGGAGGATGGTTTTTGGAATGTTTTGTTGGATTTGAAGGAAGTTGTGGAAGTGCTGCTATCTCCAAAATTTGATGAAGATTCCATTCAGTATTTGAAAACTAAGATACAGGATCACAGACAAATCCTTCAAGAGGTTTTTCCAGAGTTCCGACTGCGCCCCAAGCATCATTATCTGGAGCATTATCCAGATCTCATACGTTGTTTTGGGCCTCTTGTCCATTTGTGGACGATGAGGTTTGAAGGTAAACACCGATTTTTTTAAGTGTTTAATTCATGATACACAAAACTTCAAGAATGTGCTGAAAACACTAGCAACTCGGCATCAGCACATGGTGGCATACTTCCTCAATATACCATCATTCTTCAAACCACATCAGCAGATTACAGATGTCTCTTCTGTTTTGGTGTCATCGCTTCCTGAAGTTGCAAAAGTTCACATTGAACAAAAAACAAACATCAACATGATATACAGCACATCAAGGATCATTATAAATCACAAAAAATAAATAAATCAAAGGGTCCTGATGGCATCTTACCCATCTTACCTATAGTGTTAAAAGAGATGAGGGATATTATTTGCCGACCCTTAACTTTACTGTTTCAAAAATCCTTATCTGAAGGTGTGGTACCTTCTGATTGGAAGCACGCCTTCATAACGCCTATTTTTAAAAAAGGGGATAGAAGTAATTTGTCTAACTATAGGCCAATCAGTCTAACTTGTATAACTGGTAAAGTTATGGAGGCTATAATCAAAGAGAAAATGGTAGATTACCTGGACTCTAATAACATTTTGCGGGATAGCCAGCATGGATTTAGGAGAGGTAGATCCTGTTTAACAAATCTGTTGGAGTTTTTTGAGGAAGCTACTCAGGAAGTTGATGATAAGAAGGCCTATGATGTGATCTACTTAGATTTCCAAAAGGCTTTTGATGTTGTCCCCCACAAGAGGCTCCTACTTAAACTCAAAGCGACAGGTATTTTAGGTACCGTAGCGACCTGGATTGATAACTGGTTAACAGATAGGAAACAGCGAGTAGTTATAAGAGGCACAATGTCAAAGTGGGCTTGCGTTCATAGTGGGGTACCGCAGGGTTCGATTTTAGGACCACTATTGTTCCTAATTTACATAAATGATATGGATACCAATATATACAGTAAACTGGTGAAATTTGCAGATGACACCAAGGTGGGTGGTGTAGCAGATACTGAATTAGTGGCTCAGCAGCTACAGCGGGATCTTGATTTAATTAGTGACTGGGCCGATACCTGGCAGATGAAATTTAACATCGATAAATGTAAGGTACTCCATCTAGGGAGCAGAAATATAAAGTACAGGTATTTCATGGGTGTCACTGAAATAAAGGTAGCTGATCATGAGAAAGACCTTGGTGTGTATGTTGATGCTTCCATGTCCCATTCTCGCCAGTGTGGGGAAGCAATAAAAAAGGCCAATAGGATGTTGGGGTATATCTCCAGGTGTGTGGAGTTTAAGTCAAGGGAGGTAATGCTAAGATTATACAATTCCTTGGTGAGACCTCACCTAGAATATTGTGTGCAGGTTTGGTCACCATATCTTAAAAAGGACATTGTGGCCTTAGAAAAGGTGCAGCGTAGGGCCACAAAAATGATTCCTGGTCTTAGAGGAATGTCATACGAGGAACGGTTACTTGAGCTAAATCTGTTCAGTCTCAAGCAAAGGAGACTGAGGGGGGACATGATCCAGGTATATAAGATTCTAACAGGTTTGGATGCTGTTCAACCAAATAGTTACTTCAGCATTAGTTTAAATACACGAACTCGTGGCCATAGGTGGAAATTAGCGGGAGAACACTTCAAGCTGGATTTAAGGAAGCACTTCTTTACACAGCGTGTAGTCAGAGTATGGAATACCCTTCCTGATAATGTAGTGCAAGCTGAATCCTTGGGTTCCTTTAAATCAGAGCTAGATAAGATTTTAACGACTCTGAGCTATTAGTTTAGTTCTCCCCAAGCGAGCTTGATGGGCCGAATGGCCTCCTCTCGTTTGTATAGTTCTTATGTTCTTATTATTGATGGAACTAATTTTGATGTTGGAATGTTTGTGTCTGTGGGACAGGAAGGGGGACTTCCCCAGTTTAGCAAAATTGAATCAATTCTCCTTGTTAACAATGATGTGACATTTCTTTGCCAAGAACACAAGTCATGTTACATTGAACACCTGAGGTTATATGAGCTTTCCCCAGGGAATATGACTGTCCACAGCCTATCCGAGCTGAATAATATTTTACCCCTCTATGTATACAGGGTTGAAGGAAAAGTGCTGTTGACACCCAAACGCTTCATACTTCTTCACTAATAGTGTACGTATGACTGTTAATTTAAATCAATTGCAGATTGTGACTGTAGTTCAGATTTTAATATATATTTTTTTAAAAAAGCAAAGCCTAAAAAAGCAAAATTCTGCAGCGCTTTATCCTTACATTCTAAGGTCTTTATACTAATCAGTTATAATATAATAGTGTGAGAATAACTTTAATTTCTGTATGTTTAAAAAATGTTAATAAATATGCCATGCCTGTTTTCATCAATTGTTTTGTTTGTCCTCCAGACGATGGCCGCACCCCAGAAATTCATGCTGCGTGTTCACATTGCCACAGATATTGCAGTGAAAGTAACTTTGACTGGACGACCAGAATCAGTGGATGATCTAATCGCCATACTGCGAGAGAAAGTAAAGCCAAGACTGGATTTTGAGTTTACCCTGCAGTATGAGGATGCAGATTTTAATGGACAACTGAGCTGTCTGATTGATATTCAAGAGTTACCAGAGAAGGGAACACTCAAAGTTGTTAGATCAGAATCTGATGCCAGCTCACTTGCAAGTTCTGATACAGAAATCCTTCCTCATGTGCCTGTAAGAGAGCGTCGGAAGACCTGGCCTGACATTTTTCCTGTGCCTACTTTTTCCTATGAAGTCGAGCATGTGCTTGAAGAGGGAAATATTGCCTATGACAGATCTGGAAAGACACTGAAATTATCCAGGGCCCAAAAGCTCAACATCCTACAGAGCATGGCATCAGTAATCCATGGTTTCAAACCTTACCCAAGTGACAGGGCTGTGGGTATGGCAGCAGAGGCTCTTGTTAAAGCTCACCCATGCCTTAAAGAGCCTGGAAGTGAAAATGGATGGTATGGATGGAAGATAAGCCTTAAATTCAAAATGGGCAATTACCGTACCAAGCTAGCCAGATCTGGATGCCTGGAGGTGTCGGTCAACACAGGCAAAAGAAGTAAGAACAATCCTGACAATAGGGACTTGGAAATCCTGCTTTGGTCACTCACTCTAATATTCCGTGTGATGACGTCATCATTTTTTCAGCGGTGGCTACGGGATGGGTGCGTATTCTGCCCTTCTCTTGTTGCTTTATTGGGTTTATTTGGCTGGTGCATTTCTCAGTTTTCCCACTAGGGGGGAGTATTACCCTTTGAGTTTTGTGGTTTCTTCTTTAGTTATTTTTTGTGTGCGAAAATGCCGGGAGGAGCAAACAAGCTTCACAACTTTAAGCCTAGTTTTACATTGTTGGGGAGTTCGTTGAGCCATAATCTGTAAGTAATCAATGTGTAGCTTTATTTTCTGTAAGATTTGTTACTTTCTTATTACTTATGAGGTTATTTGAATTTATAAGAAAAAATGTTTATGGTGAATGTAAAGCGGATGAAAAGCTACGTTGCTAACTACTGTTTTTGGGTACAAAATAAGTCGATGCTGATGCTTATGTATTATTTTACTGTATGTTCACAGTCTTACAAAATAAAAGATGAGAAACGGTCTTCAGTTAGAGACACAAAGACAAAGCGACGTGTCCTGTCGTTCCTGGAACCATCTCCTTTATGTTTAGCTCGCTGCATAGGTTGAATAGCCATACTGGATTTTGAGGAAGTTTTTTGAGGAAGCTACTCAGGAAGTTGATGATAAGAAGGCCTATGATGTCATCTACTTAGATTTCCAAAAGGCTTTTGATGTTGTCCCCCACAAGAGGCTTCTACTTAAACTCAAAGCGACAGGTATTTTAGGTACCGTAGCGACCTAGATTGATAACTGGTTAACAGATAGGAAACAGCGAGTAGTTATAAGAGGCACAATGTCACAGTGGGCTTGCGTTCATAGTGGGGTACCGCAGGGTTCGATTTTAGGACCACTATTGTTCCTAATTTACATAAATGATATGGATACCAATATATACAGTAAACTGGTGAAATTTGCAGATGACACCAAGGTGGGTGGTGTAGCAGATACTGAATTAGTGGCTCAGCAGCTACAGCGGGATCTTGATTTAATTAGTGACTGGGCCGATACCTGGCAGATGAAATTTAACATCGATAAATGTAAGGTACTCCATCTAGGGAGCAGAAATATAAAGTACAGGTATTTCATGGGTGTCACTGAAATAAAGGTAGCTGATCATGAGAAAGACCTTGGTGTGTATGTTGATGCTTCCATGTCCCATTCTCGCCAGTGTGGGGAAGCAATAAAAAAGGCCAATAGGATGTTGGGGTATATCTCCAGGTGTGTGGAGTTTAAGTCAAGGGAGGTAATGCTAAGATTATACAATTCCTTGGTGAGACCTCACCTAGAATATTGTGTGCAGGTTTGGTCACCATATCTTAAAAAGGACATTGTGGCCTTAGAAAAGGTGCAGCGTAGGGCCACAAAAATGATTCCTGGTCTTAGAGGAATGTCATACGAGGAACGGTTACTTGAGCTAAATCTGTTCAGTCTCAAGCAAAGGAGACTGAGGGGGGACATGATCCAGGTATATAAGATTCTAACAGGTTTGGATGCTGTTCAACCAAATAGTTACTTCAGCATTAGTTTAAATACACGAACTCGTGGCCATAGGTGGAAATTAGCGGGAGAACACTTCAAGCTGGATTTAAGGAAGCACTTCTTTACACAGCGTGTAGTCAGAGTATGGAATACCCTTCCTGATAATGTAGTGCAAGCTGAATCCTTGGGTTCCTTTAAATCAGAGCTAGATAAGATTTTAACGACTCTGAGCTATTAGTTTAGTTCTCCCCAAGCGAGCTTGATGGGCCGAATGGCCTCCTCTCGTTTGTATAGTTCTTATGTTCTTATTTAACTGAGGACAGCAGAGTAAGAAGATTATCTACCTAGCAAGCACCCAAGATGTCTCTGCTTGAAGCTTCACCGCCTCTCTCCCAGATGGTAGTACGGTCAGAGTGCCCCTCACGCTCGTCACGCTCTTCGCGTTCTTCGCGTCGCTCATCCACCAGTCAAGCGGCAGCCCGAGCCAGAGCGAAAGCAGAAGCCGCCCGCACCAGAGCACAGTACGCTAAACGCCAGATCGACATGGAGGTTGAGAAGGCACGCATCGAGGCAACACTGAACGCTCTGAAGGAGGAGGGTGAGGCTGAAGCAGCACTCGCCGCAACTCATGTCCTGGAAGAGGCAGCAGATGAGGAGCATGACGCCGTCGACCTCACAGAACAAGGAGTCTCTTCTATCATGCCTCCTTCCATCAGACGCGCTCGCGATTATGTGAACACTTACTTCGGCAACTGCAGCTTGGAAGTTAACGAAGACAGAAAGCCTGATACAGAACAACTGGTCAGTAATTATGACGCTCAGCATCTACAACAGCGTCAACCACCAGTTACCTCCTCTCCAGGTGAACATCTCACTGATTTTGTAGAGCAGGAGCAACCAAAATCCCCTCCTACATGCAGAAAAACCGACATTTCAACCCAGCCTAAACCTTCAATGCTTCCACAGATTGAACTCTCAGATTTTACAGCCTACCTAGCACGCCGTGACCTGTTGACAGCAGGATTCAAGGTCTTCGACAACCGTCCTGAATCTTACTTGTCCTGGAGGTCCATCTTCCGCAACGCCATAGAAGGCCTCAACCTCAAGTCCAGCGAAGAGCTTGACCTCCTCACCAAGTGGCTCAGCGGGGAGTCACTCCAATATGCTCTGAGGATCAGGGCGGTCCATGTGAACAACCCACAAGCAGGTCTTCAACGTTTGTGGCAACGTCTAGACAAAAGTTTTGGTTCTCCAGAGGTAGTCGAAGCATCACTTTTCCAACGCTTACAGTCTTTTCCAAAAGTATCTAATAAGGACACTCACTTATTGCAGGAGCTTGCAGATCTCCTGTTGAAGCTAGAATATGCACAAAGTGAAAATTATCTACCAGGCCTTAGCTTTCTGGACACCCCAAGGGGAATAAACCCGATAGTTGAAAAGCTCCCCTATGAACTCCAGGAGTCCTGGGTGAAACAAGGGACAAAATACAAAAGGGACAATGGTGCAGTTTACCCACCTTTCTCATATTTTGTTCAGTTTATAAATGATTATGCAGAAATGAAAACAGATCCTAGCTTTATGTTACACAGTTCAAACATAGTAGCTCCAAAACCTGATAAGCCATTGGTGAAACCAACTAAATACAGAGTTCCGGTTGCAGTGAACAGAACAGATATTAGTCAAACAAACGTCACAGCTCAAACATCTGTTCTCAACCCAGACAAACAATGTCCTATTCACCGCAAGCCCCATTCACTTGTCAGATGCAGGGGTTTTAGGTCAAAAACATTAGATGAAAGAAAAAGCATCCTCAAAGAACATGCTATTTGTTATAAGTGTTGTTCTTCTACAGGTCACCGAGCTAAAGATTGCAAGGCCATTATCCAATGCTCAGAATGTAATAGTGATGCTGACGTGGCTGCCATGCATGCTGGTCCACCTCCGTGGACAACCAAGGACCCTAATCTCTTGCCTCAAAGCCAAGGTGGAGAGGCCGATACTTCAAGCTCTGTAACCACAACTACTTGCACAGAAGTGTGTGGCCCAGGCCTAAAGGGTAAATCCTGCTCTAAGATTTGTTTAGTCGACGTGTATCCCTGCACAAACCCTGAAGAGAAAAGGAGGATGTACGCCATGTTGGATGATCAAAGCAATTCATCCTTAGCCAGGTCTGCTTTTTTCGACATGTTTAATGTGAATGGCACTATGCTCCCATACACCATGAAAACATGTGCAGGTTTATCAGAGGCTGGAGGACGCAGAGCAACTGATTTTGTTATTCAGGACCTAAATGGGAAAGTATCCATGTTGCTGCCCACACTGACAGAATGCGACCACATTCCAGATAATAGAGATGAGATACCCACCTCTGAGGCTGCGTTGGCTCACCCTCATCTACAGGCACTGGCTTCACAGATCCCTCCTCTGGACCCAGCCGCGGACATTCTCCTCCTCTTGGGCCGGGACATCATCCAAGCTCACAAGGTTCGCAGTCAGGTAAATGGTCCAAACAGTGCACCTTATGCCCAACGCCTCGATTTGGGATGGGTGGTTGTAGGCGATGTCTGCCTCTCAGGTGCCCACAAACCCACAGTAAAATCCTTTTAAGACAGACATTCTTAATAACGGGCGTCCGACCTTCCTTAACCCCTGTGAAAACAAAATCTATATCAAAGACAAATACACAGAAAGCCGTTCTACATTTGAGAAGACACAAGCGGAATTAGGCAGACACATTTTCCAGCAAACAGTGGATGATGACAAAGCGGCTCTTTCAGTAGAAGATGCTTTGTTCCTGGAAATTATGCACAGAGACTTCACTAAAGATGAGGCAAACAATTGGGTAGCTCCGCTCCCATTCCGCTCCCCCAGACAGCGTTTACCCAACAATAGGGACCAAGCCCTAAGTCGCTTAATGTCACTCCGCAAAACGCTAAAAAAGAAATCAGAAATGAAGGAGCATTACATTGAGTTTTTGGACAAAACTTTCAGTAAGGGCCAGGCGGAACCAGCTCCAGCTCTAGCTCCAGAACAAGAATGTTGGTATCTCCCTAGTTTTGGAATTTACCACCCTCAAAAGCCAGGGAAAATTAGGGTGGTTTTTGATTCGAATGCGAAATATAACAATGTTTCTCTCAATGATGTGCTACTAAAAGGGCCAAATCTCAATAATACTCTTGTGGGAGTGCTGATACATTTCAGGTCTGACCCTTACGCAGTCATGGCCGACGTGGAGCAGATGTTTTACAATTTTGTTGTCAGAGAAGAGCACCGCAATTACCTTAGTTTCTTGTGGTTTAAAAACCATGATCTGGATGGAGAAGTACAGGAATTCAGGATGAGAGTCCATCTATTCGGGAACTGCCCCTCCCCATCAGTGGCTATTTATGGACTGAAACGAACAGCGATGGAGGGAGAAAAAGAACACGGTAATGATGTAAGAGAGTTCATTGAACGCCACTTTTATGTGGATGATGGACTAAAATCATTCCCTTCCGCCATAACAAAATATATTCAACTTTTTTCCTCTACTGTTGCAAATTCTCTATGTATGTTCTTGTCTAGTTTTTAAATTTGGGCCAATTCAGTGTAAACTGAAAAGGCCTGCCTGGTTAAGTATGATACTATATTAAAGTGATAGTTAACCAAAAAATTCTGATGATGTAATTCATTACTGTACATGTTTACAGTTGGACCCTCTTTCTGCATTCCAGGTGGAGGATTCGGATGAGCCAGACATCACTGGTACCCCTCTTGCCCTTGTGATGGAAGTCACTGAGAACACTGGTCCTGTCTGTTTCAATCCGGCAAGGACCGCTGTTGTGGTGGAAGATGAGTTTGTGCTGAGCGACATCCCCACGTTTCCTGAGGCTTTTGTGTTTCTCTTTGGGTTAATGTATGCATTGAATTTGGATTACCCAAGAAAATTGATTCACACCTTCACATTCATCCAGAAAATGCTGATGGGGCTTGATGATGGTAAACCTCTGAAACCCTGCTTACTCAATCTCAAAAATGAACTATTACTTACATTGTAGGCAAATTCCATCTTGTCTACAAGTGCTGTTTTTAAGTGCTTTGATGTTTTCATTGGGTAGGTTGTGTCCTGGCCACCAAATCTATCTTGATTTTACTCTGGGTTTGTTAGTTCCTGCTAAGTAGTTTTTTAAGCATATGTTGTAGAAAATGTAGTTTTTATATTTGGTATGTTGTCTTCTGCACCAAATCTACCTCAGTTGCACTTCTACAACAAAAACTTTTTGCTATCAGATTGTATTTTTTTATTCTAAGGTGTTTTACAAGTGTATATTGTTAAACATGTAGTTTAAACATTTGGTAGGTTGTTACTTTAATATCGTCACTTCCTCTGTTTATCTAAATTTGTTTTATAAGCTAAACATGTAGTTTACAGCAGTTTTACATTTAGTAGGTTGTCTTCTGCACCAGATCTACCCCAGTTGCACTCTTACAACAGAAACTTGATATTTGTAATCAGATTTTGTTTATTTTAAGGTTGTTTACAAGTGTCTATTGTTTAACATGTAGTTTAAACATTTGGTAAGTTGTTAGACCTACCTCAGTTGCACTTTACACAATGAAACATTGTGTAGTTTAAAGCATTTAAATGTTTACAATATTTAATGCAACAAATACTTGGTTTTGAAATCAGGTATGTATTATTTTTTGTGTTTTGACTTATTCATTTATTGTTTTTATTTCCTATAAATTATAATTTTTAACATTTCTTTTTGAAGGAGCTTTATTTTATTTTATTTTGATTTGCCATGTTGCAAAATAATGGCAATGGATGTAAAAAAAATTGTAATCACTGTTTTAAATATGTATCAGGCTATGAGTTATTCAAAATGAGTTTATTTCTTGAATAAAGCTTTATTTATATAAGTGGTAATTAATTAAAAACAATAAGTATTGAAAACATAACTTTAGTGTATCATATGTACAGTTTTAAGTACACCGAACTTAAAATAAATAAAAAAGGAAAGAAAAATATTTAAGTTTAGTGTCATTGTAATTTTTAAGTATTTACTTAAAAAATCTTAGGTAATCAGTTTCCACAAAAGTTTTGAGTACTCTGAACTTATCGGGTTTTACAGTGTACCTGTCACCACCCTACAAGCCACAGTCCTGTTTTTTTTTACCTCCTACCAAAGATCCATAAAGAACCAAAATCATGGAGTATCCCTTTTGTAATGCCTTCAGGTCGCCCTATTGTATCCGACTGAGGCAGCGATACCTATGCCACAGCAGGATTCATAGAACCCAATCAGCACCAAACAACCCGGCTACTTAAGGACACATATGATTTTCTCGAGATAATCAGGAACCTCCTACTACCTACCGACTGCCTGTTATTCACTATTGATATAGATAGCTTGTATATGAATATTGACATGCCAGCGGGCCTAGCAGCGGTTAAACAATGGTTTGCTAAACACCCAGAACCAAAGAGACCAGATAAACACCTAACAGACTTATTGGAAATTAATCTCACCAAAAATCGAATTTGATTCTCAATACTTTTTACAAATTAAGGGAACTGCGATGGGGAAGAGGTTTGCCCCATCCTATGCAAACATCTTTATAGCCAAATGGGAGGAGGGGACCCTAGCTATCACCCAAGGCACACCTTCAGGGGGATCTTGAAATCATAGCTCCTCAGGTTCCGTCGGATCTGCTCCCAGCCGGGGGACTTCTGGAAGGCAATGAAAACCCTGTCTGGGGCACTCAGGAAACGGGGTTTTCCTCGCTCCTTCCTAAGGGGTTGTCTGAAGGGGTTCCTCGTGGGGGGAGAGGGATCCGAGCGGACCGCTGCAGAGGACAGTGAGGTCATCCCCCTGGTATCCACCTTTTCCGATGTCAGTGTTACCCTAAACAGGAGGGTGAAGGACAATTTCAATAAATTCATCTTACAAGGCCCAGTGCTGAACACACGCAGAGGCAAAATAAAAATTTAAAGGACCTTTTGGTAAATTGCCCCCCCGGTGGATGGGAAGGCAAGATCCACACCATTTCCGAAATTTCTCCCCAAGCAATACATTAGTAACCTCAAGTCCAGGGCAATTTTCACAATCTGGCCACCCTTGCCCTAGAACCCTGCTACTTATGTATATTTAATTTACTGCACAAAGTGCAATATGCAATATGTTGGGGAGACAAAAAATACTTTGAGGCTCAGAATAACCCAACACAGGTATACAGATGTAGCCGCTTGAATTTTCCCCTCCCAGCCGGCTGCCAGCCGGCTGCCTGCCGGTTGCCTGCCAAAAGCCAGCCAAAGGGACTGACCCCCCTCCTTCTGGGGGTGTGCCTAAATTCTCATCTAAACCCGCCCATTTATTCACTTGCAGGGTGTTACCATGAGATGGTGCTCTCTTTACAAAAACACATTTTAGTTGTGGTCACAAGTTTACATACAAAAGGTATCAACCAGAATCTTTTGGTAGCCATTAGCAAGCCTCTGGCATAATTCTGGCTGAATATTTGACCACTCTTCTTTGCAGAATTTCTATTTCATTTAAACTAGTTGGGTTACAGGCACAGACCTGGCTTTTCAGCATAACCCACAACTGTTTTGAAGCTTGGCATCCTGATCAGGAGTGACAATCTATATAAAAACATAAGAAGATAAGAAATTTATAAACGAGAGGAGGCCATTCAGCCCATCAAGCTCATTTGAGGAGAACTATAATAGCTCAGCAACTAATAGCTAACTAATTTGTTGTTCTAATATTCATTTATTGTATTGTATTATTCCTGTAATATAATGTGATTGCACATTTTATACTTCAACGTTTAATCTGTTGCATGTTATAAACTGTGAAAAGGCAAGTATTGTGTGTTTTCTTACAGTTTTTTTTTTCCAATTGCTAAGACAGTACCATAGATTCTACTCTGTCTCTTGAAGGGGGGCTAGGCCGCGTGCTAACCTCTGTCACACTGAGAATGGGGAACTAACTGGAACTGGAACATAGGCAGGACAAAAAGGGGGGCTCCGGCCCTCCTCGAAGTGCAAGTAAATTTAGAAAAGCAGAAGGTACATTGACAGGGTCGCGGTAACATTAAGCTTACGCTTGACATGCGGGGACATAACAAGGGAGGGGGTCGCTGACGCTGCTAAATTGCAACATAACAAGACAAGGTAAAAGGGAACGGGTGTGGGGACTAACGCCAGTAATTTCAAAACAACACTTGTATGTTACGCCAACTGGAAAAATACCAACAAGAACAGTAAACGCCCTGTTTGGGTTATAAAAACCAGACCCTGACAAGAGATATTGAGCTACTCTTGGTATGTACTGTTTTGTGCATCTAAGTGTGCTCCCGGATTGCAATCTGTGACGTCATTAAAGAGAGCTGACTTGCAACCAACCTTCGCCTCAGACTGCATCCTTCCCTCATCAACGGACTCGGTGGAGTCTAACTCCAACAATTTGGGGGCTCGTCCGGGATGAGGAGGAGGTTGTTCTAATTGGAACCAGAGACGAGGTCTTGCGGACGCAGACAGCCACGGGCGCGCCCAGGGAAAAAGGTAGGCAGAGCCTGTTTTATCAAACTCTGCATATTGGCTATTCCTAAAAAGTGGCTGGAAGTGTCTCAGGATCTGTCAACCAATATTGGGGCGAGGGTTTGTTGGGGGTGTAGCTCAGAAGGGTCTGGGACCCCTGAGAATAGTATCGTTGTGGAAAGGTCTGGGACCTTTGAGTAAAGGAGTGTTGTTGAAGGGTCTGGGACCCCTGAGAATAGTATCGTTGTTGAAGGGTCTGGGACCCCTGAGAATAGTATCGTTGTGGAAAGGTCTGGGACCTTTGAGTAAAGGAGTGTTGTTGAAGGGTCTGGGACCCCTGAGAATAGTATCGTTGTTGAAGGGTCTGGGACCCCTGAGAATAGTATCGTTGTTGAAGGGTCTGGGACCCCTGAGAATAGTATCGTTGTTGAAGGGTCTGGGACCCCTGAGAATAGTATCGTTGTGGAAAGGTCTGGGACCTTTGAGTAAAGGAGTGTTGTTGAAGGGTCTGGGACCCCTGAGAATAGTATCGTTGTGGAAAGGTCTGGGACCTTTGAGTAAAGGAGTGTTGTTGAAGGGTCTGGGACCCCTGAGAATAGTATCGTTGTTGAAGGGTCTGGGACCCCTGAGAATAGTATCGTTGTTGAAGGGTCTGGGACCCCTGAGAATAGTATCGTGGTGGAGAGGTCTGGGACCTTGGAGTGAAGTAGTGTGGTAGAGGGGTCTGGGACCCGTGAGAAGAGTAGTGTTGAGGAAGGGTCGGGGACCCTGGAGGAAAGAAGGGAGAAGTACTGTTGAGGAGGGTCTGGGACCCAAGAGGAAAGCGCTGTGATAGAAGGTCTGGGACCTGGGAGCCTTCGCAGGGGGTCAGGGACCCTGTAAAACAGAGGGCTCTCAGAGGTGACGGTGGGTCAGGGACCTCCGTCACAGAACCTATTGGCAAGGGTCTGGGACCCGTCCGTGGATTGGCACCCCACCTACTGCTGGCAGGTAGTAGGACAGCTGGGCCTGAGCCGCCCGGGGATATAGGACCCCCAAGCAGCTCGTTTGGCTGGAGGAGTCAGGTTCATCCTCCCGAAAACGGGTCATTGTAGGCCCGAGGTATAGAGTCCTCGAAGCTACCCTTGTAAATAAAGTGTATTTAGTGCGAGTTGGTGACTGGGGGTTGGTGGGGGACTGTTGTGAGATAAGGTGTACATAGAGCCATTTATTCTTTGCATTTACGATTGGTTACTTACTGTTTACTGTTTACTGTTGTCCGTGGCTTGATAACTGTGTGTGTGTTTATGTTTTGGTGGTGGTTATTGGTGGGGCACTCAGTGACAGCGAAAAGGTGTACTAAGTGTGGATAGGTCGACTAAGGTAAAATATGGATCACGAATTTGATAGAGAATTGGATGACGGAGGCTGGGGTCCACCAGTACGCGGGCGGTGGAAGCCTCTGTCTGAACAAATGCAGGTGCTAAAAATAGCAGTGGGTAAAGCAGCACAGGAAAAGGGCCGAGAGAGAGAGACGGCAGATGCGTGGAAGCGTATGGGTAGTGCAGTGAAATGTGCAGGATACAAACCGGAGGATAGGCAATCATTAGGAGCACTTTTATGGCGTAAGGAAAAGGAGCATAGCGGCCTGAAAGATGAGGCAGGACACGAGCTAGAGAAAGCAAGGGGGTTACAACAGGGAAAGTGGAGAAAAGAGGGAGAGAAACAGGAGCAGGAGAGGCAAGCGTGGGCTCGCCTAGCCATTTTCTGGCAGTGTGTCGATCACCTGCATAGGGAAAGTGGAGATAACGACAACTGTGACCCAGCCCCAGCTGGGCAGGGGTCTGGGAAAGGCGACAAGCAACCCCCGGCGTACACCAGCCGTGGGGGTTTTCCCACCGCTTCCCCTGCGCACATGTATCCAGTAATACATGTTACTGGTGGAACGGTCCAGGTTCAAACGCAGGGAGAAGGGAGCCTCCTAGAAGGGGATTGCTGTAGTGGGGAGGAAAAGGATTCAGATTGTGAAACCTCTAGGGAATCAGAGGGAGAGAGTAAGGGAACCCCTGGAAAAGGTATAACTAAACCAGCGTTTCAGGAAAGGGTGATTAGAGAGCAAAAGGAGGAGGCGGCCCAGGGTAATCGGGGCAGCCTCACCCCTCTCCGCGAACGGAGCCGTCTCCAGAGAGGGGAAGTGGAGATTATCGGTGAATTGTCGGGGTATTGTGAGGAAGATGAGGATGAGAAAGTGTTGATTGATTTGGACGGTGAACAATGCGAGGGGGTAGAGCCTGAGAGAAGGGAATCCTCAGGGAAACTGATTCTCAGGTCCCGCATTCTACAGCGGCGACCTAGCCTGAAGTCTAAACAGTTTCCCCTATTAAGGGGGGCTTCAGAAGGACCTGAGAGATACAAGCCGTTCTCCTTAGGAGACGTGCAGGCGCTAGCGGATGAGATGCCTCCCCCTGCAGACGGGGGAGGTCACTGGATGGATAAACTAGACCAGCTGACGCAGGGAACAAAGTTGGCCTTGGGTGATTTCAGAGCAGTGGCTGCGAGGTGCCTAACTAAACACTCTCTGCAGAAAATAGAGGAAATGGCAGGGACACTCACTCGCGGTGATAGTGTGACTCTAACAGACGTAGTGATGGACGTGGGTGAAGCCATGCGGGAGATGTTCCCCGCCCCGAGCGGGGACAGCATTCCAAAATTTACTTGGGACCCTAAAATACACCCCAGAGAATATTTGGACAAATGTACGGAGGATTGGACTGGGAGAATAGGGTGTCACCCTGGGCAGGCTGGGGTTCAGCAGGAGTGGTTCAGGCGGGCGGTCATGGAGTGTGTCTCGGAGGAGGTTAAGGCAGTTATTTTGGCTAATCCTGATCTCCCAGGAGCTGATTTGCCCGTGCAGGATAGACAGGTGTTGCATCATCTCCAGAGAGCGAGGGACGAGGCCACAAAAGAGGAAGGTAATCTGAAAGATTTACAGACACAGTTGTTGAAACTGCAGGTGAGAGAAGCGAGACAAAAAGTACAGGCTCACAAAAAGAAAGGGCAGGGGAGACAGATGGTGGCAGGAGCACCACAGCCCCTGTTCGGCTTATGGGTCGGACAAACCCCCAACTACAGCAATCAGGGTTGGGGTCCCCAGCTATGGGGAAGAGGCCGTGGGGGCCGAGGCCGGGGAGCCGGGAACTGGGGGCGAGGCCGGGGCAGGTCGCAAAGGTGGCCACCGCAGGGAACCTGTTTCAGGTGTGGTAGGGCTGGCCACTGGGTCAGAGAGTGCCCAACAGGACGGGGTCCTCCCAGGGGACCCCCAGCAGGACAAGCGACCGCACCCAACCCACAGGCTGTTCCGGGAGGAGGACAGTATCTCATCCTCACTGGATCCGAGGACTGGGACTGGGAGACTCCTCCAAGTGACGGTGCCCACGGGTGGCCCGGGACGCTGGGGAGGCAGACCCCATGCTGTCCCTAATGGTCATGGACAAAGAACTGCCGTTCTTGGTGGACACGGGGGCCACATATTCGACTTTGAATGTGATGCCTAACCAACAACATCTTTCCACCACTACAGTGACCGTTGTGGGCTTCTCTGGGGAGGAGCAGAAACTGCCAGTGACTAAGCCTGTGAGAGTGCGGTTGAGGGGACAGACCTTTCTACACCCGTTCGTGGTCTCCGCTGCAGTGCCTGTGAACCTTCTGGGGCGGGACATGCTGGTGAAGCTGGGGGCTTCAATTCTGTGTAATGCTGATGGTTTGGTTGTCACCCTCCCCGAAGGGACCCGCCTGCCATGTGATGGAGCGACAGGCGGCACCGGGCAGTGGCTGATGCAACCTGTGTCACAACACCCGGTGGCTGACATCTACTGGGGCCTCCTGCAGCCTAGCCCGGCGGGTATCCTGGCGGTGTACTCCGCGTGGCGCTCCTGGATCTCCCTCCTGGAACCCTACGTTCCTCCGCTCGACCCCCCACATGTGACACTGTTTTATGACCGAAATTCCATAGAATGGTATGGGGACCTGTTTTCTGAGCAACTGGAAGGCCACGAGTGGCAAGTTGCTTCCCAAAACATTTATGTAGGTCCCGAGGGGGTGGCCTCAGCAGTCCACCTGTCTCCTGAGCAACTGCCCTGGTACAGGATGGGAGAGGAGGCGGTGCCACACGTCTCTCTCGCCCTACATCCTAAGCATCAGGCTAAAGATTTAGGCCCAATGGTGAAAAGAGCCACTTCAGCTACGGACTGGGTTCTCACCCAGATCCCTCAAATCTCGTACTCCCCCTCCTGCAGTTCCTACTGTATTCAAACTAAGGTGACAGACACAGCCATGTTACAGCATGAACAATTGTCTAGGGACCATGGTAGGGAAAAGATGGATCATCCTGGTGCAGCAGCACTACTGGCTTCTCTGCCAAACTCACTGTGGTCCACCAGCCCCACTGATGTTGGTTTGGTGGACTGCACGCCCGTCGACTTCCTACTGCACCCTAGTGCTGGACCCCTCTGGGTCAAGCAATATCAACACAAACCAGCTGCAGAGGAAGGGATAGCAGAGACTGTAGCCGGTCTCTTACGGGCGGGTGTATTCGAAGGGTCCACTTCTCAGTGGAATACTCCTATACTCCCAGTAGAGAAGGCAGGAACAGGCAAGTATCGTATGGCGCACGACTTGCGCGCTATCAATGAGCTGCTGCTGACTCCCACTGTTCCGGTTCCTAATCCCTACGTCGCTCTCACCAATCTTACGCCGTCCCAAACATGGTTCACTTGCATTGATCTGGCTAATGCTTTCTTTTCTGTACCACTAGCACCCCACTGCAGGGACGTATTCTCGTTCACGTACAGGGGATGCCAGTTCAGGTACACGCGACTCCCACAGGGATTTGCTCTGTCTCCTGGGATTTTCAACCAGGTGTTGAAGCAGTCGTTGCAGGGCTGCCATCTCCCGGATGGGGTCACCCTCGTCCAGTACGTCGATGACTTGCTTATCGCGGCCCCGACAGCGGAGGCGGCACTCGAGGCAACGCGGTCAGTGCTCCTCTGGCTGGCAGAAAAAGGAGTTAAGGTCAGTAAGGATAAGATACAGGTGGCCCGGACGGTGGTGTCCTTCCTGGGGAGGGTCCTGTCAGGTAAGGGAACAGGGCTCTCTCCGGCCCATCGGTCAGCCATCCTGAGTCACCCTAAACCAATTATTGTGAAGGACATGTTGTCCTTTTTGGGACTGACCGGATACAGCCGAACTTACATTGCAGATTACACAGGTCTGACGCAACCACTGAGGGCTCTGGTGCGGCCACATGGCCTGCGGAGCCTCAGCGCCACTCTGACGTGGGATCAACCTGCAGAGGAGGCTTTCATCACTCTCAAGCAGAGGTTGGCCCAAGCAGCTGATTTGGCGTTACCTGATTATTCTCTCCCGTTTCATTTAGATGTTTCTGAAACTGGAGACGTCGTGAACGCCGTCTTGTTTCAGAAAAAGGGGGGAGAGAGGAAGGTATTGATGTATATTAGCACCAAACTCGACACCACAGAACAGCGACATCCGTCATGCACCAGACATGTGGCAGGAGTGGCAAAAGCCGTGCAGAAAACAGCACACATTGTGATGGGCCATGCCCTACACATCCTGACCACGCACAGTGTGGTGGCCTATGTGAACTCACAAACGTTCACAATGACGTCTCTAAGACAGCAGAGGCTCAGCAAAATTTTAGAGGCGCCACATTTAACTTTTGTCCATGAGGGCATCAACATGGCTGATCGAATGGGGGGCGGGGCACCCCACGAATGTGAGGCCAGGGTTAGGAAAGAGGAAAAGGTCAGGGAGGACCTAGCAGCCGAACAGATAGAAGGTACGGAGGAGTGGTTTACCGATGGATGTTGTTTTCGAACAGAGAGTGGAAGTTTGCAAGCAGGTTTTGCAGTGGTAGCGAGAGAAGGCCTGGGATTCAGGACACTGAAAGCAGAGAGACTGGAGGGGGCCCAATCGGCCCAGAGAGCGGAGATCAGGGCAGTCATTGAAGCTTTAAAATTGGCCGAAGGTAAAGCAGTCACCCTCTATTCAGACTCAGCGTATGCGGTGGGGGCTGTGCATGTGGAACTCAGCCAGTGGCTGAGGGCTGGGTTCTTAACGGCAGGAAACAAACCGATTAAGCATGAGGCAGATATGAGAGAGTTAGCGGAGGCATTGATGCTTCCGGAAAAAATAGCTGTGGTAAAGTGCAAAGGACATGAGGGGTCAGGGACAGTGATAGCACAAGGCAATCAAGCAGCAGATGCGGAAGCAAAAGTGGCAGCGGGGTATGAGGTAAGCAGACAGATGGTTACAGTAGAAGAGGAACTGGAGGGACAGGGCAGGCTGACCTCAAGCAGGATCCGAGTCATGCAGGCGCAAGCCTCCCCAGAGGAGAAGAACATGTGGGCAGAAAAGGGGGGCATAGAAACAGAGGGCCTCCCTATGGGAATTAGGCAACAGGTCATAGAGGAGGCACACGGTGTGGGGCATGTGGGGACAGGACAGATGCTTCACAATTTGAGAGCATGGTGGCATCCGTTCCTGAAGGATATGGTAAAGGAGTTTGTGAGAAGCTGTGAGATCTGTGCGCTGCACAACCCAAGACCCACGGTAAAACCAGAAAAGGGTCAGTTTCCAGCATGTCATAGGACTGGAGAGGAAATAGTCCTAGACTACACCGACATGATAATACCGGTGCGTGGGATGCGATATGTGCTGATGTGTGTGGATGCATTCTCAGGGTGGCCAGAAGCCTGGCCCACTAGGAGAGAAGACGGGGCCTCGGTGGTGAAGTTCCTAGTAAACCATTATATACCCAGGCATGGGTTCCCCGAGAGGGTGAGGTCAGACAATGGTTCACATTTCAAAAGCAAGGATCTGCAGAAGGCAGAAAGGGCGTTGGGACTTAAACATGCGTTCGGGACAGTGTATCATCCCCAGTCCCAGGGGAAGGTGGAACGCATGAACCAGACGGTCAAACAAAAATTGGCAAAAATCTGTGCACAGACTAAATTGAATTGGGTTGAGGCATTACCCCTGGCACTAATGTCAATCAGGTGCTCCATAAATCGGGGAACCGGGTTCACTCCGTTCGAGTTGCAGACAGGACAACAATTTTCGGGGCCCCACAGAGAACTTAAGTGGAAATCGGCACAAGAAGGGGTACGAACGGCCAAGGCATATTATGATGGATTACAAGTTCTTGTACAGGTTTCTCCAAGCAGGTCCAGGAGGCGAGACCAGAGGTTTGACCAGCCGAACCACATACGGCAAAGTGGGGCCTTGCGTCTCACACAGTGCGGCTGAAAGGCAAAGGTGAAACCTGGTACCATTGGAGCCAGTGCGCAGCGGTAGCAGAGCCCAGCAGATCCCTTGCCGAGATCCAGGAGGACCTCGCCGACAGCGCGGACCAACCTGGTTCGGGCGAACCGGCAGCAGCTCAGGTCCCAGCAGAGGGGCAGAATGATCCCCTGACCTGAGGCAACCAGCAGGGTAGTCCACCCCTGACTGAAAGAAGACGACTACACCTCATCCACCAGAGAAAGATCGGGACCAGGATGACGATGATCCAGATAAAAAGGGGGACTTTGGGGGAACGCAAGTAATGTGTATGACGTATAACGTGACTAACATGCCGATGGTGGAAATGTACGGTTCTGTCACTAAGGCGCTAGAAGGTCTCCACACCCTCTCTTACACCCTACATGAGCAGTCTGGTATCGTGCACGTGTGGGAGGACTGGATCGCCTCTAAGTTCGGCAGTGGAAGGGACTAATCGCTTCGCTACTTATATCAATCGCTACGTTTCTCGCAATAACCGTTACCTGTGGATGTTGTTGTATTCCCTGCCTGCGGGCTCTCGCTGTCAGACTGATCACCACCGCCATAGAGAAAAAGGCTGGGGAACCCCCTGACACGTATGTGTCCATGATGCCTCTGCTGCCGATTAAAGAGGTGGGGGAGTTTGAGGAGGGGGTCATCGGCCTGTCTCTGGTTAGTCTGGAGCGCCCGCTGTAAGTGGTGATCTCCTTGCGGAGATCAAAAGGGGGATACCGCAAATTTTCGCGCAAAGCAATTTAATCATTAAGACCAGTAATGATCTCTTAGTAGAGATCAAAAGGGGGAATTGAAGGGGGGCTAGGCCGCGTGCTAACCTCTGTCACACTGAGAATGGGGAACTAACTGGAACTGGAACATAGGCAGGACAAAAAGGGGGGCTCCGGCCCTCCTCGAAGTGCAAGTAAATTTAGAAAAGCAGAAGGTACATTGACAGTGTCGCGGTAACATTAAGCTTACGCTTGACATGCGGGGACATAACAAGGGAGGGGGTCGCTGACGCTGCTAAATTGCAACATAACAAGACAAGGTAAAAGGGAACGGGTGTGGGGACTAACGCCAGTAATTTCAAAACAACACTTGTATGTTACGCCAACTGGAAAAATACCAACAAGAACAGTAAACGCCCTGTTTGGGTTATAAAAACCAGACCCTGACAAGAGATATTGAGCTACTCTTGGTATGTACTGTTTTGTGCATCTAAGTGTGCTCCCGGATTGCAATCTGTGACGTCATTAAAGAGAGCTGACTTGCAACCAACCTTCGCCTCAGACTGCATCCTTCCCTCATCAACGGACTCGGTGGAGTCTAACTCCAACACTCTTCACATACATGATCCATCCTTGGCATTGCTCTGGAGAAATATCTTGGCATACAGCATTCATTGTTTGATCTTGTGTCAATTAACATAATTTGTTTATTTTATGTGTTTTTTACAATCTATTTTATAAAGGGTCTTGATAGTAATTTAGTAAAATGATATATTTCAGTTTTGACTGTTTTATTAGCAGTTTTAGGGTCAGTATGTACTTATGTGCAAAATGGCCTTTGATAAATTAATTGAAGAATAAATTATGAAGAATTTAGTTATTGATTGCATTTTGTATGAAAGCAAAGCAAAATGCTTAACAGTTTAGCCCACATAAGCTAATGTTGTGGTGACTGTATGAAAAGTTTTGAGAAAGCAACTTCAGTATTGCAGTATCTGTCTTAGCAATTGAAAAAAACTGTAAAATTCACACTGCCTTTCCAAACTGATTAGTGTGAGGAGCAGTGACAAACATTCCAGACTGATGGGCCATTGACAGTATGCAAAGGTCTGGTGACTCCAAAGTCACTTCAAAGTTGTAACACTTTAGTAATCAAACCTCATACAATTCTTTGAATGTCTCATTCACCTTTGTGTAGCCAGCCCCTATGTCTATTAGCTTCAGAGCTCAAAAGTCTTGGCTAGAAATGTTTATAATGTGATTTTTTTATTGTTGTTTAAGAGACACAGTAAGATATCTATGTGTATATATTGTGTGTGAGAGAAAGGGCAAGTTCTCACAAGCATTCGTGATTGGTCAAGGTGCTGTGAGCTCCACCTCCATTAGCCAATGGGATTCAACGAAAACAATCAACCTGGTCACCTCACTCTGTTATATACATTATGGGCAAATTGATAAACGTAGGTTAGTTACCCAACACCCAAACACACAAAACAATGGCCAGTATTCCCCCTGCATGCTGGAGCTCAGATTTCACTCTCACACTCACGTGTGGTTTTTTTAACTCTTCCCTCCTGCTGTGAATATGTAAAGCTGATGTCTTTCACACTGTCCCGAGGCCGTTTCACAGGACAAAACAGTATTTTAAATGGTTGCTGTGTGTTTGTAACAAAAATATAAAGACTAAGTTTTAATAGATTGTGTTAATTCCCAAGCACACGGTGTATTTAAATAAATGGCTACAAATGAAGCAGAAGAGTAATATGTACTTTCGAAACAAAAAAAAAGGCAGAAATAAAAACTACACAGAGATTATTTTATTTTTAAAAGTACTGAAAAATACAGATTGATAACTTTAATTTTCATATACCACACTGTCCCTCATTGCTCGACAATATCAGTCTTATTACTGATATAGGCCTGTAATTATTGTATTGCATGCATCTTGGGTCTGCCTCATCTCCAAAAAGGGAAGTAAAATACAAAATTCACACTGACTAAAAAACATCTGATGAGTAAGAATAATTTTCTTGCATGTAGGCATATTGTCTTCCTTTAGAAAATCTTACCAAGTATAATTATCTTATTGCACTGGCAGATTATTTTCCTAGTTTTAAGCCATCTTTGGGATTTTGTCTAAATATAAGAAAATTATTCAACAACAACAAATTTATTTTTATATAGCACATTATCACAACATTACATGGTCTCAAAGCGCTTTACAGCATCCTCACCCAAAGCCCACAGTGAGTAAGCCATAGGCGACAGTGGCAAGGAAAAACTCCCTAGAAGGAAGAAACCTTGGGAGGGACCAGACTCAAAGGGGGAGCCCATCCTCCAGGGGCCGGCAGGGATAGTCAAATAGAGAGATGGTTGAGTGCCAGAGATGGGCCAAGTCACATTGTCCCAATCATAAGATTTGGGAAATAACTGGAGAGCAAGGAAGATGACAAGCCAATGCCGATGCCGAGTCTTCTTCCAATCGCCAGGCAACCAGAGGTAAGGCAGCGGGTCATACATGGAAGATCAGAACGGTGAGCTAGATGCAGGGACGTCACTGGTGGTGGCGACGTCACATGTGGCCGGGTGTGCTGGATATCTTGATAGATTGAGGTCTCCAGGCATCACCCCCCAGGAGGAGTAGGGGAAATAAAATGTACAATTAGGGAAATTAGAGGAGGCTATTGGCAGTGCTAAAAGCTAGGTGAGTGCAATATGAAGTGCAATGTGCAAGCTATTCTTGCTTAGATTTTCATTTTGTGCAGTGGAGTTACAATACCTGATTTCACCAGGTGAATAGGAGCTGAATTTCGACGTCAAGGTACAAATGGGTCACAAAGAGGATTCTTTCTTTCCGTGAATCTGGATTAGCAGTTGTACAACATTTTACTGTAATATGCCTCTCATTTGTTTATTTTTTGGCTTCGTTCTTTACAGCAACTTTTCTGGAGTACTGAATACGGCAAACATGACTGATAACTAATATGTAACAACTGTACAGTATACAAATATTTTTGGTAGACGACCATACTTTTTTTTTTATTATAGTCTTACAGTTTCTACTTTGCATGCCAACAACTATTTTAAGTGGTAGTGTTTTAGAGCTTAGCTAGAATTTTAGGGTTTGTGCTTAGTGGATTTATTAAAGGAGAGGAGATTTTAGGAAATGTTTTAGCAATTCAGAAAAACTGTAAAATGTTAAGGCATGTCAGACTACTTTGAAAGTGGGTGAGAGGGGTCAGACTCCAAAGAGTTACAGTAAATACTTATTATGCTATGTTTCTTTTATGTTCCATTTGGTACTATGACAAAAAAATCCCAATCTATCTATCCAGTGCTACTTTATCATTCCATCCTCTTTGTGCAATGTAGTGATGTAAAGTGCTGTCAGCAAAACAGCATGATACTACCACCACCCTGCTTGACCATTGGTTCAGTCTTCTTAGGTTAAGAAAGCAACCTCACCTTGATCCCCTGCAAACATATCTCTTTTCATTGTGGCCAAGCAGAGAAGTTAGTGACACATTCACACGTCATTGTGACTGCCCCCATCCCCACCCCGTGAATATGCAGCCATCAGCAGCCTTTCAGACTGTTAGCCAGACAGAACACACTAAGGAATGTGTGTTTTATTCAAGCACAGTACAGAACCATATGTTTTTTTTTATTTTTCATTTTCCACTCTGTCCACCTTTATTCTCCACAATCAACCGTATTACTTTGTTTAGGCCTGTAATTAGTCTGTTACACACATCTTGGGTCACTCTCCTCTCCCAACATAACTCTTGCTTGGACACGCTGCTGCTTTGTATCTGGCTTAGCCTCCTTGCAGATGAAGTATTTCATCATGTGCCAAACAAGCTTAAAATCTGTTTAATTTTCATATACCACACTGTCCCTCATTGCTTGACAATATCAATCTTATTACTTTGTTTAGGTTTGTAATTATTATACTGCACACATCGTGAGTCCGCCTCATCTCCAAAAGTTGAAATAAAATACAAAATTCTAATTTCATCAATAAACTGACTAAAACACATTTTGCTAGTTTTAGGCCATCTTTGCCTCACAACAGAAACAATTTCTTAAATTTCAAAGGCCATTTATTGCAGTGTAGTCAGTTTATTAATGAAATTGGAATTTTATCTAAATTATACTTGCTTAGATTTTCATTTTTTTTGTAGTGAAGTTAAGATACCTGAAATCAGGTGTTCTACCTGATTTCAGGTAAGTCACTTCAGCTTTCATAATCACTGCTCCTCCTGGTGGATGGATAAATCATTGCAAGTACTTTACACACAGAGAGGTAAAGGGCGGATCATGCCGGCCCACTTGTTCATTACATCATAATGGGAGATCTCATTACAGTCAAGGTCCCAGCCAGAACCCAGCAGGGGCCAGCCAAGGACCAGTCAAGGTCCCATCATGGAAACTGGGGAAAATTCAAGCGGCTACAACATAAAAAATCAAAAAGAGACTCACACTCTGGTCTTTAAGCATTTTCTGAAGCACGTTATGGAGGCACTAAATGTTAAGGGACTTCAGCATAATGGGACCTGGACTGATATGGCCCGGAGAAGGGCCAAAAGAGATTGGATCCTTAAATTGGATTCCAGACAGCCATGGAGCCTCAATGAGAAGTAGGACAGGGAGGGTGTCTTTTGAGTGACCCGAGGTAGGCCCGTGCCAAACGTTAGCCACAGGTATGCCTGTGACCATTGCTCACTTTCTCCCCACATTGAACCCCAACCCCTAGATGCGCCTCCTAGATGCAGAATCTGCGGTTATCTCAAAAGTTAACATGTTAGTATGTCAAATACCTTAGCATGCTCAGATCTAGCTGAAACTTTGGGTCTACGCATACTGCGCCTCCTAGATGCAGAATCTGCTGTTATCTCGGAAGTTAGCATTTTAGCATTGAAACCGGAAGTGGCCGTATCTCTACCTAAGAATGTCATAGAGACTTGAAACAAAGTTCCTCTTATCCGTCTTGATGAGTAAAGTCAACCAATAAAACTTGAATCAAATGCGCCTATATATAAAAAAGTTATAAAGTTTTTTTTCAATATCTTGGAAACAGAGAGAGATAAAGACTTCCTTTGCACGCGTGTATGCATTGAGCGAGGGCATGCCCCGGCCATGGCCCAAAATCGGATGGGATGAGGGTCCCATAGGGGGTTTTTCACCCCGTAACCTAACCCTAACCCTATGGTTTACTATCATGAAAGAATGACTTAGTATCACAAAAGAATAACTAACCATCACATAAACATGAGATACTTGCACGAATTGAAGACTTCTTAATATCATGAAATCTTCCCTTAATTTTGTGAAACCATGGTTTATCATGAAATAATGACTTAGTACGACAATAGAATAACTAACCATTACATAAACATGAGATACTTGCACAAATTGAAGCCTTCTTAATATCATGAAATCCTCACTTAATTTTGTGAAACCATAGCTTACTATCATGAAATGATGACTTAGTATCACAATAGAATAACAAACCATCACATAAACATGACATACTTCCACGAACTGAAGACTCCTTAATATCATGAAATCCTTACTTAATTTCGTGAAACCATGGTTTACTATCACAAAATGAAGAAATCTTAATATCATGAAGTCCTGTCTTTATTTCTTGAAACCATGGCGTACTATCACAAAATGAGTTTATATCACAGGAAAATGACTTACCATCACATAAACATGACAGACATTCATGAAATGAATACTTCTTAATATCATGAAATCCCCACTTAATTTCGTGAAACCATGGCTTACTAGCATGAAATAATGACTTTATATCACAAACAATGACACCATCACATAAACATGACAGACATTCACGAAATGAAGACTTATTAATATTATGAAATCCTGAAAATTTAGCTAAAAATGGCTTACTATCATGAAATAATGGCAATATCAATATTATCACAATAGAATGACTTAACATGAAGAACTCATGACATACTTTCACGAACTGAAGACTTCATAATATCACAAAATCCTGAATTTATTTTGTGAAACCATGCCTTTTATCACAGAATGACTTTATATCACAATAGAATGACCTATGATCACATAATCATGACATACTTACATGAAATGAAGACTTAACAGTATGAAATTCTGACTTCATTTTGTGAAACCATGGCTATCATGAAATAATAACTTCATAACACGATTGAATGACTTAACATCACATAATCAAGACAGACCTTCAGGAAATGAAGACTTCTTAATATAATGAAATCTTGACCTAATGTTCTGAAATCATGGTTTATGATCATAAAATAATGACTATATGACAATAGAATGATTTAACATCCTCTCTGGGGTCGAGTGCATCGTCGGCGTTCATTTTTGTGTTCATTTCTGTTTATACTGTATCTCACTGAAATCTGTGTGTAGAATCATGAAAACAATGCTGACTAAATCCATAATCTGTCTTCATTTTGAAACGTCCATTGTCAGAAGCAATAAAGCTTTTAAAATTAGGCTAGATCGGCAAAAAATAATCCATGTCACCTTTTTTTGTTTTGCCTGTATCGGGGACTAGTAGTGTCGCCTTCACCTGAAGATCGCTATTTGCATTCTAAATAACCACATTTCCGTGTATTAAAATCGCATTCACATGGTAATTTGATGAACAACGCAATGGTGAAACACGATCCAGATACATCTTCATCAGCGCCACAAAAGTCCCAGGTATGAATGGCTCATGCATCCACATGAAAGTAGGTACATATTCAAGGAGCCCAGAAGTAGTGACGAGTTAGGTTCTTCTAATTTATTTGACTGAATGTTGCAACTATGCTATTTAGTCATCTTAATGTAGCCAATAATTTGGTGATCAGATATCTGGGATCAAAACAAACTGCCACCATTGCTTACTATGTACTTTTCTAATGTTTCTGCAAGTGTTCCAAACTGCATTTTGCAATGTCTATACTTTGATGTAAAATTACAAACTTCACATAAATCTGACATATTTACAGCTTATGCCTTGCTTTTAACAAGCAAGTCTACTCTTTTCTGTTTCAATAATGTTATCATTATTGGGCAGCCAGTTGAGCTTGGACCGTCAGAGGTTGTATTTCTCCTTACTTGGGAGTTTTTAGTTCCTCTCCTCCATTGTCACCAGGCTTTCAATTTCTTTCCTTCCTTTTTCCCATTTTGTATTACTCCAATGATGTTGTAATGCATCACAACACATCCATGTTGTGAAAGGCACTACATAAAAAATAATTTAATTGAATTTAGTGTAAACTGTCTCTATGTTTTGTCTATAAAATTAACCATATGGTATATTTGCATTTGGTCCTTCACAGCACTAGTAAAACCATTTAAGCCAACAGAGATTGCCTCTGGGAGACTGTCCATTCAACACATTTCATATCAACTAGATGTATTTCCAGAAAGTTTTGAACTGCGTTGTTTCTATGACAACTTCTTAAAGACAACACTGCAGATGTGAAAAGGTGAGGGTTAGGGCTATTGTTAATGTGAAATTTAACCTGTGTTGTATCAAATGGATGGATAACAGCTTAGGTGGATGACAGCTTTCCTCTAGGGTTAGGAAATTTTGTTGGGTGGAAGCTTACATGTGTGGTCAGGGCACTTAGATGGACAGAACTTTACTTCTGGTGTCAAGACATTTGGTTGGATAGCAACTTATCTCTGGGATCAAGGTGTCTGGGTGTACGAAAGCTTACCTCTGGTGTCAGGACGTTTGGGTTAGCTTACGGATTAGTGGGTTTCATTCACCAATGTTTTCCGATATATTTTCTTGAATTTGCTCTTAAGTACTGTCCTAATAGAAATCTACAGTACATCATATTCACGACGCATTCTTAAACCACTCAATTGTTTGTAAATGTGTTCTTAAATTTATGAATCCCATTATACTCGTACGTGGAAAGCGCGTGCCCATTGTAAGTGAACTTTATTGTTATTCACACCATACAACAACAGATGCATAACTGAACGAAATTGCGTAACTCCAGGCTCAATGTGCAGACATTAAAAGACAAGTGTATATAGACAACATATAGATATTACAACAAAATTCCACTTTTTGTAAGACAGCATAAGGCAGCACAGGACAGACACTAAATATCCATCCCTCCTTCCATCATCTCCCGCTTAATCCGAGGTCGGGTCGCGGGGGGTTGTCTCAGCAGGGAGGCCCAGACTTCCCTCTCCCCGGCAACTTCATCCAGCTCATAGCCCATAGCTCGTGACCATAGGTGAGGGTAGGAACGTAGATCGACTGGTAAATCGAGAGCTTTGCCTTTTGGCTCAGCTCTTTCTTCACCATGACAGACCGATGCAGCGCCCGCATCACTGCTGACGCCGCACCGATCTGCCTGTCGATCTCCCGTTCCATCGTTCCCTCTCTCGTGAACAAGACCCCAATATACTTAAACTCCCAGCCGCTTCACACAACTGTCCCAGTGAGAGCCAAAGGTCACGGTCCGATGAGGTCAACAGAACCACATCATCTGCAAAAAGCAGAGACCTAATCCTGAGGTCACCAAACTGGACACCCTCAATGCCCTGGCTGCGCCTAGAAAATCTATCCAAAAAAACTATGAACAGAATCGATGACAAAGGGCAGCCCTGATGGAGTCCAACCCTCACTGGAAATGAGTCCAACTTATTGCCGCCTATGTGGACCAGGCTCTGGCACCGGTCATACAGGGACCGAACTGCCCTTAAAAGGAAGCCCGGCACCCCATACTCCCGGAGCACTCCCCACAGGACTCCCCGAGGGACATGGTCGAATGCCCTCTCCAAGTCCACAAAACACATGTAGACTGGTTGGGCAAACTCCCATGAACCCTCCAAAACCCTGCGGAGAGTATAGAGCTGGTCCACTGTTCCACGGCCAGGGCGAAAACTACACTGCTCCTCCTGAATCTGAGGTTCGACAATCCGGCGGACCCTCCTCTCCAGAACTGCCGAATAGACCTAACCAGGGAGGCTGAGGAGTGTGCTCCCCCTATAGTTGGAGCACACCCTCCGGTCCCCTCTCTTAAAGAGGGGGACCACCATCCTGGTCTGCCAGTCCAGAGGCACTGCCCCCGATGTCCACACGATGCCGCAGATGTGTGTCAACCAAGACAGCCCCGCAACATCCAGAGCCTTGAGGAACTCCGGGCGAATTGTAACCACCCCTGGGGCTCGGCCACCGAAGAGCTTTTTAACCACCTCAGCAACCTCCGCCTCAGAGACAGGCGAGTCCACCCCCAAGTCCCCACACTCTGCTTCCATATCGGAAGGCGTGTCAGTGGGATTGAGGAGGTCTTCGAAGTATTCCTTCCACCGACCCAAGACGTCTCGAGTTGAGGACAGCAGCGCACCATCCCCACCATAAACAGTGTTGATGTTGCACCGCTTTCCTGCCCTGAGCCACCGGATGGTGGACCAGAATCTCCTCGAAGCCGTCTGGAAGTTGTTTTCCATGGCCTCGCCAAACTCCTCCCACTCCCGAGTTTTTGCCTCAGCAACCGCCGAAGCCGCATCCCGCTTGGTCCGGCGGTACCTATCAGCTGCCTCCGGAGTCCCACAGGCCAAAAAGGCCCGATAGGACTCCTTCTTCAGCTTGACGGCATCCCTCACCACCGGTGTCCACCAGCGGGTTTGGGGATTGCCGCCACGAAAGGCACTTACCACCTTACGGCCAAAGCTCCGGTCAGCTGCCTCCACAAATGGAGGCGCGGACCATGGCCCATTAGGACTCAATGTCCCCCGCCTCCCCCTCTTGACAGAGGATTCCGCCAGATGTTCCCAGCAGACCCTCACTATATGCTTGGGCCTGCCAGGCCTTGCCGGCTTCCTCCCCCACCAGCGGAGCCAACCCACCAACAGGTAGTAATCAGTTGACAGCTCCGCCCCTCTCTTCACCCGAGTGTCCAAGACATGCGGCCGCAAGTCCAATGACACGACTACAAAGTCGATCATCGAACTGCGGCCTAGGGTGTGCTGGTGCCAAGTGCACATATGGACACCCTTATGCTTGAACATGGTGTTCATTATGGACAATCCGTGACAAGTACAGAAGTCCAATAATAAAGCACCGCTCGGGTTCAGATCGGGGGGGGGGCGTTCCTCCTGATCATGCCACTCCAGGTCTCACTGTCATTGCCCACGTGAGCATTGAAGTCCCCCAGCAGAACAAGAGAGTCCCCAGGAGGAGCGCTCTCCAACACCCCTTCTAAGGACTCCAAAAAGGGTGGGTATTCTGAACTGCTGTTTGGAGCATAAGCGCAACCAACAGTCTGAACCCGTCTCCCCACCCGAAGGCGAAGGGAGGCTACCCTCTCGTCCACTGCAGTAAACCCCAATGTACAGGCGCCCAGCCAGGGGGAAATAAGTATGCCCACCCATGCTTGGCGCCTCTCCCCGTGGGCAACTCTAGACTGGAAAACAGTCCAACCCCCCTCAAGGAGACTGGTTCCAGAGCCTAAGCTGTGCGTCGAGGTGAGCCCGACTATATCTAGCCAGAACTTCACAACCTCGTGCACCAGCTCAGGCTCCTTCCCCATCAGAGAGGTGACATTCCATGTCCCTAGAGCTAGCTTCTGCAGCCGAGGATCGGACCATCAAGGTCCCCGCCTTTGGCTGCTGCCCAACTCACATTGCACCCAACCCCTATGGCCTCTCCTATAGGTGATGAGCCTATTGGAGGGGGAACCCACGTACCTTGTTCGGGCTGTGCCCGACCAGGCCCCATGGGTGTAGGCCTGGCCACCAGGCGCTCGCCATCGAGCCCCACCCGAAGGCCTGGCTCCAGGGGACAGACACTAAATATACAAAACAATATACATATACAGGAATGTAAAACCAGTCAGTGATGAATATGATGAAAAGAAAAATATTGAACATCACAGTGATTGTACTATTGCACTATATACATAAAATGTAAACTTAATACTTATTGTGGTAATATAGTGTACAGTGAGTAAAGAGGGAGTTAGGGTTTCACATGAACTTATGTTCATTAGCGTTTAGTATTCTGATGGCCTGAGGGAAGAAGCTCTTATTACAGTTTTTTACGATTGTTTACACACAATTTTGAAAAGCAGGTTCTTTTTGTCAAAATCTAATCACAATTATCCAAACACCACACTCAATTTGCAGAATTCCTAGATTGTTTGCAAAATGACACACTTCAGTCAAAACATACACATATCAGTCAAAACATATACACATATTTGTGAAAATGCTATTAGTTTTCATTTAACCAACACAGTCCTCAATGATCAGACACTATTGCAGACAGTTTCACACTGCTGTGATAAATAAAAAACACATGTGTAGAAAAACTAATTTTAGGAAATAGCATGTGCTAGATTTTTGGGCAGATGTTATGTAAGGGATCATTTCGATGACAAAAAATAGTGACAAACCCACAACATTCTTCATGATTAGTTTGAGATATAGGGAGAATGTACACAAATAGGCCTACTATAAACTTACCAAGCACTGCACAACACTGATGCTGCAGACTGAATATTTCAAGTACCGGTATTTATTTCAATTCAAGAAATACAGTATTTCTTACCATAATCAGTTACAGTAATCAACCAACAATGAAATCAATGAAACAAATAAAATCTGTAGACAAATAAAAATTACTGCCTGAAGTACATACAGTTTGACTCTGGAAAAAAAAGCAACACAAATACTGTAACTATTCCTCATCTCTCCGTCTGGCTGGATCAGGCCATAAGATTTCATCCACATCACAGGCTATGTCTTCATTTGCAAGGCACTGTTGGAAGAATCGCCTTGAGTGACGAATCCACCCCTGCACAGAAGCTGCGTCGATTTGATCACATGCCTGCTCCATGGCCTGAATGAGGGGCAAACGGTCATAGGGCCGCAGGTCGTATACCTTCCACCGCCACGCTGAAAAAAACTCTTCGATTGGATTCAGGAAGGGGGAGTATGGGGGAAGGTATAACACTTCAAAATCAGGGTGACCATGGAACCAATTCTGGACCAGAGCAGCCCGATGGAATGAGACATTGTCCCAAACGACAATGTACCGCATCTGGTCCACTTTGTGTAATGCTGTGACAATCTCGTGCAATCTGTCAAGAAATGCAAGTATTAGATTTGCATTATAGGGTCCCAGATTTGCATGGTGGTGGAGGACCCCATTTTGTGTGATAGCAGCGCAGAGGGTGATGTTACCCCCTCGCTGCCCTGGCACATTGGTGATTGCCCTGTGTCCAATTACATTTCTCCCTCGTCTTCGTGTTTTTGCAAGGTTAAATCCAGCCTCATCCACATATATAAATTCATGCTGAATTTGTTCTGCATCCATTTGCAAGACTCTCTGAAACACAGTAAAAGACAATAGGATGCTATTCAATATCTATTGCACATTTTTTTTGTGCCAGAACATTATGAGCAGTGCACAATACCACACCATAGCAGTAAAATGAACAATACATACCTCCACATATTCAGAGCGCAGATGTTTCACTCTCTCTGAATTTCTGTCAAATGGTACCCGATATAGTTGCTTCATGTGTACTTGCTTTTTCTTGAGGATTCGAGCTAATGTTGACAGAGAGACTCGGTGGATGTTATTGAAAATACGGTCATCGTTGATGATATTGGCTTGGATTTCTCGCAGCCTGATACAATTATTGGCCACAACCATGTTCACTATGGCGGCCTCTTGTGCACGGGTGAACATAGGGCCCCTTCCACCTTGGTGTCCTCGACCCTCAATCCTATGTGAAAAATATACTGTATATATAAAAAAATACACATGCAGCCTCAAATGTCACAGTAAACAATATTGATGACAAGTACAGCAAGCTTAAGTTTCAATGTACTGTGTGGTTAGCTTACCTGTTTTCTCGATGAAATGTCCGAATTACTGACGCAACAGTATTTCTGCTGAGATTTGGTTGAACTCTTTGTCCAGCTTCCATCAGTGTCAGTCCATGGTTGAGAACATGGTCAATAAGTGTTGCACGGATTTCTTGAGTCAAATTTGGTCCTCGTCTTCTTTGTTCAGGTTCTGTCAACTCTTCAAGTTCTTCTCTACCTCTTCCTCTACCTAGGCCTCTTCCTCTATCTCCTCCTTCTCCTCTTCCTCTACCTAGGCCTCTTCCTCTACCTTCTTCTTCTCCTCTTCCTCTACCTAGGCCTCTTCCTCTATCTCCTCCTTCTCCTCTTCCTCTACCTAGGCCTCTTCCTCTATCTCCTCCTTCTCCTCTTCCTCTACCTAGGCCTCTTCCTCTACCTTCTTCTTCTCCTCTTCCTCTACCTAGGCCTCTTCCTCTATCTCCTCCTTCTCCTCTTCCTCTACCTAGGCCTCTTCCTCTATCTCCTCCTTCTCCTCTTCCTCTACCTAGGCCTCTTCCTCTACCTTCTTCTTCTCCTCTTCCTCTACCTAGGCCTCTTCCTCTATCTCCTCCTTCTCCTCTTCCTCTACCTAGGCCTCTTCCTCTACCTTCTTCTTCTCCTCTTTGAGCTCCCCCTCTCATTCTCACTCTTCTTCTAGCTCCTTCCATTTTTGATGAATACAGGTGAACTCACCTGCTGCCTTTTATAGCACACCTGAGTGCTGCGTTTTCTAATTAGCACATGTGTGCTTCCACACCTTGTGGATGTGCTTATCCAATTAGTTCATTAGTGTGGTCATTGGCAATCTGGGGCTTTGTAATGACAAGGAAGTAACCTCACAATCCTTATCTGTGTCTAAGCTGTCGAAATGTGTGTAGAGTTTTACAAATCACTGTGTGTAATGTTTTGCAAAAAGAGTGAAGCAGACATTGTGTGTAATGTTGTGCAAATCTGTGGCGGTGTTTTGCTCCTTGGAGTAGACTTTTGCAAATTGTGTGGAAATTTTTATTTTACAGTGTAAACAATCGTAAAAAACTGTAAATCTAGTTGTTCTGCAGTGCATAGTGCAAAGTTTACCAGAGCGCAGAAGTTCAAACAGCTCATGTACATGGTAGCTTTTATGATCTTATTGGATCTGCTTTTAACAATGTGAGTAGTGTAGTTCTTGAACCGATGGGAGAGAGGTGCCAATAATTTTCTCCGCCATCCTCACCACTCCCTGAAGTGTCTTCTGACCAGCAGCATCTCAGTCTGGTACGATACCTGCACTTCTACTGGTCAGTATGCTTTCTATAATGGTTGTAAGGACAGGAAAGGGGAGGTTTGCTCTTTTCAGCCTTCAGAGAAAATGAAGTTGTGCCCTCTTCAAATGAGAAGTGGTATTTGTGGGCCATGTCAGGTCATCCGTAATGTGCACTCCCAGAAACCTGGTGCTTCTCACTGACCCTACACTGGCTGGTGTGGCATGTGCTTTCTTCTGAAGTCAAGAGTGATCTCTTTTGTTTTGTTGACATTCAGTGCCAGGTTGTTTATTCCACCTGCCTGCACCTGCCTGCCTTCCCCATCCTGCCTCATTTCCTCACCAGTCCTTTTCCTCCCTTCCCATCGGAATCCCATCTCGTCAGTCTATGTAGGATTGATCTTCCCGGCTCTCGACGCTTGCCTGTGACTTGAGCACAATTTTGGATTCCCCTCTTGGTTTTGTTTGCACCCAGCTATTTGAATAACCCTATTTCCCACCACATCTCAGGGTCCACCTCCTCCTTTCACATATCACACTTTTTTCTAGTCACTCTTTGAGACTTCTTCAAATGTTTAGAAATGTGTGTGAACAATTTTGAGTCATTGTGTTTAAATGACTACTGTGTGCTGGCTTGCGCGTAACTTCTGCAGGCTGTGTTTTCTACTATGAATCTAAGTTCACCATAACGTAAAATGTGTTTTGATGAATGAGAATGTGTTTCGAGTTTTGCAAAAAGGGTTACTGGGATCTGAAAATTGTGTCTAACTAGGTGAATATGGTTTAAAGTTTTGTCAAGTGACTGATTCAATAAATGTTTTTTGGCAATTGGCAGTTTTGTTCCCAAATGATTTTTAATATTTCAGCAATTCAGAAACACTGTAAAATTTTTCATTTATCTAGGAAAACATTTATCCCAAAGTGCTACCAATGCTTTGGTGTCAGCACCAATAATCTGAGATCATTTAGAATGTGATTATTGTATTTCTTTGTTAAAACATACACTTTTCAAAAACCTATTTTCAGTGGTGCTGACAAATTATAAAAAAAGCACATTATAAACATTTATAGCGAAGACTTTTGAGCTCTGAAGTTAATAGACATAGGGGTTGGCTACACAAAGGTGAATGAGACATTCAAAGAATTGTATGAGGTTTGATTACTAAAGTGTTACAACTTTGAAGTGACTTTGGAGTCACCACACCTTTGCATACTGTCAATGGCCCATCAGTCTGGAATGTCTGTCACTGCTCCTCACACTAATCAGTTTGGAAAGGCAATGTGAATTTTACAGTTTTTTTCAATTTCTAAGACAGATACTTCAATACTGAAGTTTCTTTCTCAAAACTCTTCATACAGTCACCACAACATTAGCTTATGTTGCTAAACTATTAAACATTTTGCTTTGCTTTCATACAAAATGCAATCAATGACTAAATACAATCATGACTAAAAGTCATGGATTCCTGTCTCACTCACAACATAACATTTTCAGAGGCAATTTTGCACATACAAACATACTGACCCTAAAATTGCTAATAATACAGTCAAAACTGAAATATGTCATTTTGTTAAATTACTATCAAGACCCTTTCTAAAATAGATAGTAAAAAGCACATAATATAAACAAATTGACACAAGATCAAACAATGAATGCTGGATGCCAAGATATTTCTCCAGAGCAATGCCAAGGATGGATCAGGCATGTGAAAAGATACTACTCTAGATACTACCCTGTCTTAGCAATTGAAAAAAAAAACTGTAAGAAAAGACACAATACTAGCCTTTTTATAGTTTATAACATGCAACGGATTAAACATTGATGAACAAAATGTGCAATCACATTATATTACAGGAATAATACAAAACAATAAATGAATATTAGAACAACAAATTGTCACTCCTGGTCAAGATGCCAAGCATCCTGTTTAGTTGAAGGCAGAGATAGAAAGCACATGCTTTGCACTTCCGAGGGGTTTTTGTATGTACTGTATAATATCATTGTGCTGGATTAGTATGTACCGGCATGCTCACTAGCTAAGTACCTAGCCCTGTTTGTCTCTGGTGTTCGGCTGTGTCTTCAGTTTACCTTAACTTCAACAAGTTATTTGGCTAAGCAAGAAATCATCCTTTTTGAAACAGCCCTGATCTTAACCCTATTGAAAATTTGTGGGTTATGCTTAAAAGCCGGGTCCTTGGCAGGAACCGAACTAGTTTAAATGAACTAGAAATTCTGCAAAGAAGAGTGGTCAAATATTCAGCCAGAATTATGCAAGAGGCTTGCTAATGGCTACCAAAAAAATTCTGGTTGATACCTGTTTTACTTGTGTGTGTAAACTTGTGACCATAACTAAAATTTGTTTTTGTAAAGAAAGCGCCATCTCACTGCAACACCCTGCCAGTAAATAAATGGGCGGGTTTAGACGAGAATTTAGGCACACCCCCAGAAACAGGGGGATTACTCCCTTTGGCTTGCTTTTGGCTGGCAGCCGGCTTTGAGGGGAAAATTGAGGTGGCTGCATCTGTAATTGCGGAGGGTTAATATAACCCCCCCCCCACATATAAACTTATGGAGAGTATAAATACCCACATATTTAAAAATGTTCCTCACTGTGTTACCCTCGTTTTCCTTAAGCCTCTACAGAGGATGGATGTGGGACATAGTGCTGTGTGAATCTATTTAACTTATCTAACTGGGAGGGTGCTTGGTACTGGATAGCCTAAAATTAAAATTTGGGAGGATTAAAATACCCCCCAAATATAAGATTGTGGAGGGTTTAAATAACTCCCACACATAATTTTATGGAGGATTAAAATAACCCCCATTTATAAAATTATTCCTTACTGTGTTACCCTAATTACCTTTAAACCTCTACAGTGGAAGGATGTGGGACACATTGTGAGATGAATTGGCTCTATTGGGATTGTGCTTGGTACTGGATGGCAATGGATTGACTCTGGGGGGTGACTCGGGCACTGGGAAGTGCCTCTGGGAGGCCCTGAGAGCTATTGTTGATGCCACAGGAAGTCAGATCTGTTGAAAGTCAAGACCAGCATAGTTTATGGAGGGCCACACTGTTGAACCACAATGCAGAAAGTCAGATTTGAGGGGGTGCCAATTTAGTATAGACCCTGACGGAGAGGGCACATTAGTTCCATGGAAGGGCAGATACTTCCCTGTTGGCTTTGTCGCTGCTCCATGTGTGGCTTTTTCCTGCGTTGGCTGCCTGGTGCTGGAGCTCTCCTGGATCTTCCATGATGCCATCACCGCCGTCCCCTGGAGACCATAAGGTAAAAATAGATTTTTTTACTATGGGGTAATTATAAATATTTAAGCCCTGACTAAAGGGACAATGTCTGTGGTCAAGCGAGTTGATGCACCTATAAACCCATGATTGGTCCGTGTTGTTGCCCTGGGACGCTGGGGCGCAGGTGAGGGTCTTGACCATAGTCATAAACCTAACCCTTAACCTAACCCTAACTTACCCCCCTTCACCTTCCTTACCTCTAATCCTAATCCTGTCCCTAAACCACAATCCTGTCTCCAATTCCTGCATCCTTAGTACCCCCTGCAGTCCATATATAACCTATCCAGTCCTTTTTGGTGGCCCCTGAATGCTGAGGATGGAGTGTAGGAAGGACAGTGCACAACATGGTCCTTGGTGTCACCAAGGCCAGGGATACTTTCATAACCTAACCCTTAATATCACGTTAGAATGACATACTTTCACGAACTGAAGACTTGTTAATGTCACGAAATCTTGACTTAATTTCATGAAACCATGGCTTACTTATATGAAATGACTTGAATAGAATGACTTCCTTCACATAATCATGACATACTTTCACGAAATGAAGAATGAAATCCTGACAATTTCGTGAAACCATGGCTTACTATCATAAAATAATGTCTAAATATCACAATAAAATGACTTAACCTCACATCATCATTATAAAATGTTCTCGAAATGAAGATTTCTTAATATCATGAAATCCTGACTTAATTTTGTGAAGCCATGGCTTGCTATCACGAAATAATGACTTAGCAAACAGGCTAGGGTCAGGGTTAGAAAAAGTATGGCATTTTCAGGCAGTAATATGTGTTTTTATGACAGGTCTGCTCCATCATAGGATAGAAAACCACAGTTTTGCATGCTTTAGTGGCATATTTCCTGCTTGCCAACAGCCTGTAGTATCACCCTAAGGCCCCCAATTAGTGTTAGGAAACCTAGGATAGGGTTAGGTTTAGAAAAAGGAGGCTACTACATTTTCACGCTAAGGTCCCAAATTAGGGTTAGCAAACTGAGGCTAGGGTTAGTGTTAGAAAAAGTATGTAATTTTCAGGCATCAATTATTAGTATTGTTGTTGATATTGTTGTTATTGTTGTATTGTTGATATAATTTTTGTTGTTCGATGTCCTTGTAATGAGTGTTATGTTTAATATGGTTGTTTGTATTCTGTGTTCCCCTACACTTTGTTTTCTCTATCCCACCTTTATTGCTATTCTTATTTCAGCTGATGTAATAATAATGACAAATTAATGCAAGAGCACCCTTTCAACGATCAATGAACTTCCATTACTAAAGAACATTTAACACTGGGACTGGAAGACATTTTTAAAATTCAAAATAAATAAACAAAACAACCAAAAACAATAAATAAAATGGACTGCTTCTGTTAACAAAAAATGCAGTTGAATAAAAACCAAACACAACCAAAAACAATAAATAAAATAGATTATGAAGTCTCTGTAAACAAAATTTCCCTTAAAATATAAAACATTAGGCTTAGACAGGGAAAACAGGCAAAACTGCCAGTTAGGACCTTTGTAAACAAAAAGTGCTAACTAACAACAAAACACTCCATATGAATAAAAGCAGGTGCCTCAACAGGCCATATGCAAATCCGTAGCTACTTTAGTCTGGCAAATTCCGAGCAGGAAATATAATTTATTGCATATGTAGGAATTATTACCTCAGGTAAATTTTAATATCTCCACCAATATGATGTAAAATTAATTAAACTTTAATTATTATTTAATGCTGATTATTAACCAATTGTTATGCCGGAGGGGTGGCAGGGTGGTGCAGTGGTTAGCACTGTTGCCTCACACCTCTGGGTCCCAGGCTTGAGTCTCCGCCTGGGTTACATGTGTGTGGAGTTTGCATGTTCTCCCCATGTCATCGTGGCGTTTCCTCCAGGTACTCCGGTTTCCTCCCACAGTCCAAAGACATGCTGAGGCTAATTGTATCTGCTAAATTTCCTGTAGGAGTGCATGTGTGAGTGGATGGTGTGTGAGTGTGCCCTGCGATGGGCTGGCCCCCCATCCTGGGTTGTTCCCTGCCTCGTGCCCATTGCTTCCGGGATAGGCTCCGGACCCCCTGCGACCCAGTAGGATAAGTGGTTTGGAAAATGGATGGATGGATGGATGTTACGCTGGATGGTCGGCTCTTCCAAACTCAATTGCGAATTCCCGTGAGTCTGTAATGTGAGACTTAAATGGGATTCACTAATAACCAGTATCGGTTAGTAACCTGGGTTAGACGGCTCGTCCAGCGAGCTGCATCACCAGGTAATGTAAAGGATTGGTAGCAAAGCTCTCCTCACGGCCGATGAGAAAGAGTCTCGCGATATTTCAGGCGAGTTTGAGGTTTCAGAGTGTAGTAGCCATATCGCACAGAAGCAGGGACTATTGTGAGCACTCAATGAACGGAGGCTGAAATTGTGTAAAAGACATGCATTTAGTCCTACAACTAACAAAAGACAGACATTACACCTAACACAAACAATAAACACAAAATAACGGAATAGACACAAACAATGTAATTATGGAAATGCAATGACCGGATTTAAATGAGTAACCTTAAAAGGGAAATACTGTTCTGCAAAGCACAGTAAAACAGTAAAACTGTTTGTGGAAACACGACCCTAAAGTCAAATAGCAGGTTAACAGAACAGCTTAGGTTGTTAGAAATGAAAGGAGGTTGGTTTACTTGGTTGTAGGGGGGGGGGGGGTCTTGGCAGTTGGTTTCAGAGGCTAGTGAGCTGACGGGTGATGGCACTCAGGGAGGCGTGGCGTTTGCAGCAGTTGGAGTGGAGCCCCTCTGATTCTCTCTCCTTGTGAAGCTTTGTCTGGGTTGTAGTTCTCTGTCCAGCTGGGCCTTCATTGGCAGGCTTCAGGAGGGCTTCTTGTGGGCTTCTCTTCTCCTGGGCTGATGGAAATAAATTCTTGAAGTGTTTTTCTGACACGTTTTAAAATCTATGCCTACTCTAACTAGAGCAAAATTGATGTTTACACTAGACTAATGTTAACACCAAGACTGCATTGCAGAGTGTAATCTGATTTATCAAAACTGTTTTTATATTCATTCATTCTCTCTCTCTCTTTCTCTCTCTCTCTCTCTCTCTTTCTCTCACTCACATACACACACAAGCATATATATTTGTGTGTGTTTTAATTACATTATCACACAAAGGAAAGTGGAGTGACAAGAAATGGTAGGAAGAAAGAGGAGAGAGGGGTTAGATGACATGCAACAAGCATCCCACTAGTTTAAAGTTACCCATAGTGTGTCTCCTTCCTCACTACCACATTAGTAACACACACCACTGAGATTGTCTGAAAAAACAAAAAGAGGTTAAATATTAACCTAGAAGTATTTTACAAACATTGTATAATAATAAATATTTCTTAAATATTATTTCTACATATGATCTTAAAATGTTACATTTTATTACATTAGTTATTTTTAATTCATGTATGATTTAAACAGAAAGGGATTATCTAGGACCATCAAAAATACACACCAGATTCCTGGAGGAGGGTGGTAGCTATATCCAGAATAACAAAAAAAAATTTAAGATTTATGTTTACAACTGAGTTGTTATTCAACATTCTTAAAATGAAAAAACATACAAAACTTAAATGCCAGGTCACCACAGGAAACTGCATCTCTCTGGAGCGATTGAGGAAGGGTGCCGCATAACCAGCTTCAACTCCTGTAGCCCTTTTATTGTTATTGATAAAAATATTGTTTGAAGTGTGTAACTATGTTGATTTTTTTGTGTATTTGTTGAGTGTTAATTTAATAATTGCTCCATATAATTTTATTACAGATGTTGTATTTCTTTATTACTTTATTTGTCGTCACAGTTAATTTTATTCTTATTGATTAAAAACAGAGTTATTTATAAAGTTTATGAAATTCTGTATTTTTTTCTATTTTTAGATAATATCTTACATTCCCAAAAAGTTTGAAGTTGAATTTGCACCTGTGATGCCCGACTCGTCCGCTCCTCGTGTGTGCCACGCCCCCTGATTACCCACGTGTGCTTCCCTGATCGTACCCAGCTGTGTCTAGTTATTTTGATCAGTCCTGTCTATTTCAGTCCGTGTCTTACCTCAGTTCCATGTCCGTCATTGATGTGAGTCGATGTTCGTGCTTCGTACCCTGAATAAACCCCTAGTTCTGCCCCGTATTCTGGCTGTTTGCCTTATCCTTGCCTGCCTGCCTGTCCGTGCACCTTACCCGCAATCCACGATCGTGACAGCACCCTCCCCCCACACCTATCATTCTTTCTTTACATCTCAGCCCAAAGTAATTTCTCTAGCATAAATAAGGAAAATATCAGATAAATATCAGTGACTGGTCCAAGTTTGGTGCATGTGGGATTTTCCCAGCCAGAGTTAGACAGGGGGGGATTCTGTGGCAGGCTGGCCTGCTATAAAATGCCCCCACCCCCCCAGAGTCTTTTCCTTATGGCTGGACAACTTGCAATACGACTTGTTAGCTGTACTGCACACACAGGGTTTAGAGTGAGTGGTGAAATGTTGGTGAGTTTTGGTCTGTGCTTCGATGTCAGATCATTTCCAAGCGTGACGGTGCTGAGTATGAAGTTAAACGCCATATAATATTATATGACGACAGAATAGAAGAAAATATTCAGCAGAATGGATTCAACAAAGTATCAAGTATATCTTTCAACTACATCAGTCCCTTCTTGCGACTGTATTTGCACAGACGAGCCTTGTCGAGAAGAAAGGCATTACTGTAGCGTTTTAATGAAAAATTTACCGTCACATTTGTGACGAATTATAGGAGGTTGTGAATGATAGCTTAAGGTTTGAATGTAAAAAGGCATAATAAACAACTACTTTGAGTTTTTTCAGTCGGCTTAGGGCAAGAAAATGAATTTACAGTGAGCGTTCACTTCTGCTGTGCTGGAGAAGTGACTTTGCATTTAAATGGAGCGATGATGTCAGGGGAGGCAATCTGTGGCAGGGGACAGTATAGGACTGTTAGGTTGAAGAAACTGTTATTAATCATTTTGTTATCACTCCAGTATGATCAGCAATGAATGTAAATATGTATATACATTATTTTGTTTTTCCCTAGCCTCATACTTTAGATTATATTAATAATAGCATTCCCACCTTAGAAAAACCAGAACTTTCTCTCACCTCCCTATTCTGCATGACTCTTGCGCCTCCCACTGACTATAAATAAAGGAGTCAAGGGGAACCACCCTTTGTAACACATTCTGCTGTAGTTTGCATTGCAGAGAGTGTGGGTACCCGTGCAAGTAACAACTATAAAGTGTGTTGTCTCAATAAAAGGTGGAGTTGGGGTGGAAACGCCGGGCGCTTTCCCCAACAAGGACATAACACCGGCTCTTCTTGGTGAGCTGAGCCAAATGAGCCGGTTTGCTAAAAAGAGCCGATATTCCCATTTGGTAGAGAGAGACATGAGGAAAACAAACAAGCATGCAAATGAAAATTATCGCAGCCGGAAAAATTATCAACCTCATTTTAATTATCGTGCAATTAATTGATTTATCGTTTATCGCGACAGGCCTACAAATGCCCATTGTTAAAGTAAAGATCGCATTAATGCGTGAGCCTTTGGTTTTATAGCTGTCTAGCATTGTTGCAGTGTAATATAGGATAGAGAGTAATACTACTGCTTCACGCATTTGGTCAGGTGTCATTGCCCCAATCATATCATCCGTATAATGAGCCGTGGAAGTTTCCAAGAGAATGTGTAATTTCTCAAAATGGCATGATCTTTTTCAAAAGCAAATACACTAAGCAAAGCAAACACTAAGGTGACAGCAACAGCTTGTGCCAATGAAAAAGTGAAGTGACAGGTAAAGTATTTCAGTAATAAGAAAACACAAAAGCAGTGATTGATGAGAGCAATACAAATTCTCCAGATCTGGGAGGATAACACATTTGAAGAGCCATGTCCCAGGATAAGAAGTATTGTCTTAAATCATTTTGTATTCTGTTGTGATCATTAAGATACCAGCACTATGTTGCTGCTAATGCAGAGTGAAGTCAGTATACTGTATTTCCAGCAGCTCAAATGCACATCAGTACCTCAGTATTTACTCAGCTGCAAGTGTATGTTCACCCATATTTTCTTCTCAGGAAATATGACATGCCTTTTATACTTCTCGATACCTTTTCATAATTTCTCATGACATTCAGACACACATCTGATAAATAGAAAACCCATAATGCTTTGTATTTTATTGCATTTTTCAAAAGTCTCACAGTTTATAAAAATAATTTGATGCCTTGTTATTTTTTTGTACCCTCAAGAATGTTATGAGGCCAATGCTTATAATTCTCTTTATATTTGCCATTTATATTTATATTTTTTGCACTGCTCTATGATACATAACCAAAACACCATCATAGCCACCTGTTAAAGAGAAAATTGAAGATCATACCGGTGTTTTGCTGATTGCGAAACCTTTCCAGCATACATTTTGGATTACACAGTTCCAGCTTTGACCTGCACTGACTTGAAGGTTCACGAAAATGCAGTATGTTCAAAGATCCAATTAATATACATGAAAGAACTGTCACAGTGCACAGCTTTGTGAAGTACATAATCAAAAACATAAAAGCAATGGTGAAATATTTTAATTATGGCATATTTTTTAAATGTTATAACCATAATTAATAAGCACTGATCCATAAAAAGCAAGCTACTTATCTGGGAGATTTTTTTTGTTGAAAAATAACTTTCAAAAAGATTCCAATGAGCTCTGATACACTAGTAACTTTCATCTCCAATGACAACATGACATTCATGCTGGGGAGTCCTTGCTGATTGTGCTGAAGTACTCCAGCAAGTCCTGCTCAGTAAAGTCCAGTGAGATGCCTGCTCCAGGGTAGCACTTCTTTATGAGGTTCTCTGCCTCCCGGTACTGCTCCAGGAAAGCTGTCTTCATGGCATTCCACACCTCCTGAGGTTAGCCAAGCAAACAGCAGTCCTTACAGAATCATTCATGTTCCTGCACATGACGCCGGCTCCTTAAAATTTAACGAACCTGCCCCCCACCAGAATCTATCAGAAGGGGCCACCAAATAATGAGTTATTTTATTAGAACAAGTGGGGTGACTGATTGTGAAGCTTTTGCAAAAGGCTTCAGTTTTACTGAAACCACTTAAAGCACAAGGAGAATATAGGATCTGCCACATCTGTGTCCATTATTCACATTCATATTTTAAGAAGAGAAGCTACATTGTCACTGTGTTTCTGCAGTGGTACTGAGAGAATGAAGCTGCTTTTCTTAGGTGATTAATTATTTCAAGTGTAACCAATACATAAAGACTCTCACTCTCAACTGAAAAATGCAAGTTATAGAAGAAATGTCTAGAAGTAATTTCCCCTTGATAATAAAGTTTGTCTGTCTTTCTATCTATCCATGGCTTACTGGTATATAGCAGTGTTTCTCAATCTGGTCCTCAGGGACTGCCAGTCAGTCCACATTTTTGCCCCATCCCAGTACACCTCTACCATGTATTCATATTCTTGATTGATTGTTTCAAGTGTGCTGAGATCTGTGGGAGCAAAAATGTGGACTGTCTGGTGGGTCCCAAGGACTGGGCTGAGTGGTATATTACTCTATATACCACATATCATTTGAATGGCACAGCAGGTAAAACAATTCCCCCATTCCTGGCACGGTCAGTGCCAGTGAGTTACCTGCAGCAGGCGGGGGCAGTCCGCCAGCTCGCGATTCAGCCGTCTATGTGAGGCCTCCAGGGTGCGCTGCACCTCTCGACTGGTGTAGCGCTCTGCGACACGGCGCAGCTCCTGCTTGCTGTAGGCCAGCTGGAAGCCCACCTCCTCCTCCTGCACGCCATGTGCCAGGTGGCCCTGCACCCCGTCCAGGAAGTCCTGGGGAAGATGGTGGCACAGGAGGTAGTGCTCTCGTTCGGCAACTGGAGGGTTGCAGGTTCGAGCCCTGGTTCCTTCTAACCCCATCAAAGTGTCCTTGAGCAAGACACTGAACCCCAAATTGCTCCCGGTGAGCAGGTTGGCACCTTGCATGGCAGCCTCCGCCACCGGTGTGTGAATGAGTGTGTGGATGGGTGAATGTGAGGCATGAAATGTAAAGCGCTTTGAGTACTCGTAGGAGTAGAAAAGCGCTATATAAATGCAGTCCATTTGCCACTCAATCATGGGTGGAAAATGGACAGCGTGACAGCACTTGATCATGGGCAAAAATGAACAGCCTGACGGCACTGGATCATGGGTGGAAATCACAGTTCAGCAACAAAGGAGCCAGATTACCTTCTCTAACCATATTAGTCTACATGTGAGGAGTCTCATCAGGCTCAAAATCTAGTCCTGGTTTTATTGTCTGTCTGTCTCTCTCCCTTGCCTTACGAATATTTGTTTTATTTCTATTTCATAGCTTGCAGGCTCATAGCGGTTAAGAATGATGAATGGAAGGATGGACTATGTCATATTATTTTTATATTGTGTCTGTCATTGTTCAGAGAGTCAGCATTCTTCTGTACCCACTTTCCCTAACGTACTGTATAATATCTATCCTCTATAGCATCTCCCAACTTTTAAAGTAATATATTATGACCAAAACTAAAAAATAATGAGTAGGAAAAAAGGAAAATATTAAAACTGAGAATCTTTATATGAAAAGGGTATTTATTAATAACTTCATTCAATTTAGGGATACTGAGAAGCACTGCTTAAATATAAAAAATATAAGCGGTCAAAATTCTGGTACAATATTATCATTATCAGTTGCATCCATATTGCAAAATACAGTAATATATAAACAAACTGTAGCTCCCCAAATCAAAGCCACTGAATTTCATTGCATTTCGCGGGCACATGACTCACACTCAGCAAGCCAAGTGGCTGGCCCATCTGCATGGCCATGTAGTGCCGGAGGTGCAGCATCATCCTCTCTTTGGCCTCCTCATGCACCTTGTCGAGTCCTGACAGCCCAAGCTGCTCCAGAAAGTCTACCAGCCGGTGGTAATTCAGCAGCCTCACCACCAGGGGGCCTGAGCGTGCATTTGACCCAGAAAGCTTTTCCACTGTGGGAAGATAACATAAACAAATAAATCATATGAAGATTGCGTTCATCCATACATATAGTCACATAATCGGTTATTTATTATGGTTTTATTCACTTGCACTGTTTCTGTGCCAAGTTAGGCCAACTGGCATCTCTACCCTGCCAGCTGGGTATGAGTGTTTGTGCCCTGTAATGGGCTGGCATCCCATCCAGAGTGTACTCCTACACAGGAGGGGCAAGAGGCCCTCTTGTGACCCTGTCTAGAACAAGCTGGAAAATGGATGGATGCATCCGTAACTCCAAGCAAAATTCTGTCTGCACCTGTGCATTTTTATGGAAATTAGATCAGGTGCTGCTAGACTCAGAATGAGAAACTCCTTTTACAGCTATAATGAGTGGCAGCTTTGTTTCGGAGACGCTCTCCCGCACTCACAGGTGTGGACGGCCGCCTTGAGCAGCTTGGCGTATAAGCTGTCCAGGCCCCATCGCTCTTCTTCCCCCATTAATATGGCCTTGCCGTGGTACATAAAGTCCTCCAGGCGGGAAATGAAGGGCAGAATGCCCCCACGGGTCCGTTTCAAAACCTGCGGACTCTCCACCTCCCTGCACAGAGATTCCTATGCAGACAATAGCAGACAAAACGTAAGCAGGGGCCCCACCGGCAGATGTTTGCTCAGCAAGGACAATTTTTATTTTCTGTTCAACTCATGACTCATAGGTGCCATACAATGTCAGAAAAAAGTACCAATCTGTACCTTTCAGGGTACAATAACATGTCACTAGGGTTGTACCCTCATGGGTCTGCCAAATCAATCTTAGGTAAATGTACCCTTTAAAGTACAGAAATAGAATCTGAGGAATATTTTTGTAACACTGCGGGTACTTTATTGTTGTTTGTACCTTGAGGTACAAACTGTACCAGGGCTGTACCCTTTTCCCTGACAGTGTAGAGTGCAGTAGGGGCGCCGTGCTGTCCACCTGTAACATTAAATACAGGTGGACAGTCTGTGCTCGCATGCCTCACCACATAAGGGGACAGGCTGCGTTCACATAACTCACCGCATAAGTGCACAGGCTGTGCTGGCTGTGCTGCTGGGCGCACTGCAACAGAGAGCAGTAGAAGGAGGCCGTCAGCTGCAGCTGGTACTGGGACAGGCCGCGTCCCACACACCTCAGCACCACCAGGCAGCTCAGGGGATCAACCTTTTCGCATGAGCTGAGCAGGGCACAGAGGCGGGGCTCCGCTGACCCCAGCACGGCCTGGATGCAGTCCCAGCCTTCCATGCAGGGCTCTAGGGGCTCGAAGCTGGCTGACATTCGGATCCAGCTGTGAGGCCTCTTTTTCTGCTCCCGGGTACTGTAGCAGGACATGTAACACGTAAACTCAGCGGCCACTACAGTCAGAATGAGACACAAATGGGCTGAGTGCTTTTCAGGTGCCACATCTCTCACGCTACTCCGCAGCAGGGCACTCACACTGAGTTCTGGGTCTGGTCAACAACACTGCTTCTCCTACCAGCATGGAACTGGAGGCGGGGGGGGGTGCACAAAGATATAATTATAGGCAGCACACACATAGGTTTGAGCAAATTCAATCAACAGAGTTTTTAGTTTACAGTTGTGCAGGTTCCGTAGGATGACTGAGGAGTTTATTTGCACCTTGAAATCACATTTAAAACTGCTTCCCATAAACAAGGACAACTACCAGTGGGCTGGATCGCTGCTACTTTGCCATTTATTGACTTTGGTGCCCCCTGTTTTTTTTTCTTTTTTATGAAGGATCTTCCAGGAAAAGCAAAGAAAAGAAAAAGACAAGAGCCGGAAAATTGGGACTTTTTTTTAAATAGTTGTGGAAATGAGGTGGCAGAAAAGATGTTGAAAGATCATCTGCTCACCGCCACGGTACTGGAGCTGCTGTTCAGGCCAAAGAAGGATGTGAGGAACTCTTGCTCCTTGATGCACACTGCTCCTAGCTGGTTCAGGACCTGCTGGATCACCTGGAGCAAACAAGGAGCATGCAGCTACACACAGACCGAAGCGATACGCTGACCTAATCAAATCTAACCTATAATCACTCCTCCAGGTTTGCCTGCTGTGTTCTTTGGAACTCTACAAAAAGTTGCTTCAGCAGAAGTTTATTTCCAGAACTTGGTTCTTGGTTATTGAGGGAATGTCATTACACAATACTCAATCCGCACTGTTTAAATAAGCTCATAGCTAGGGGAAAGGGAAAGGTTGCATGAATTATCGACTGTCTAAAACGCCTCACCAAAAGGCTTACTGAGCTGGCGCCATGTGGCTTACCATGCTGGCTTGCCCCTCCGAGTATGATGACACTGGCGTGCTCCTGGACACGCTGGCCATACAGCCGGCGGCACTGGTCACCGAGTCCGGGAGCGCTGAGATCACACCTACACCAATGCCACATGGTCAGGCTGAATAACGATGATACCAAGGAACAACCAGAGCTCTCCACAGGCCCATTTCAGCCATGTCAGTGTGACACCACAAACTAAAAGAGGGTTAGGGGAATACAGTTTCCACTCTGAGCTTCTGGCTATCATTCTGATAGGACTGCGACCAATAACCGGAAACTCACCAATTTTTTTTGAATCTTTCGGTACACAGAACTGGAGTCTGGCTGCATCGAAAAGGTCTTTCATTTGTCTCTCGTAAAGCTTGCAAATGTTTTCAGCATAAACCTGCATGACACCAAGACATACTTTCTAAGAATTTACTCTTAAATGGATCTAGTTAAACTGATTTGAATGAAGCAAGCCCAATCAGCCACTAGATGGCAATCAGAGACTTCCACAATATGGCTGTAGCCCATGAGATCAAGGAGAAACCGTGCACTAAAAGTAAACATCAGTCAAATTGATTCCATTCCATTCTCAGAAATGCATTTCAAATTCCCTTCAATTTCACTGTACAAGTCAACAAATTAATTTTCATACCACCCCTGACATAGTCTTTACTGAGCATGGTTAATGAGCTACCAATGCTTTCCATTCAAGAAATAAAATGCTACTTACCTTCATATTGATTCCAGTGTCAGTATTCAATTGAAGCCAATCCAACAGAACAAAACACAGTTTTGATAACACAATGCATTTGATACTTTCCATGAGTGAAGATGCCTGAATGCTACATGAATGGAAAATATAATAATGGAATTTGTAGCTCCAGGGAAGCTACTCTGCATTGTATTCCCTGTTGGTGTTGTTTATCAGTATTAGTATTTTATAGCTAAATGTGTCTAGTGGATATTTTCTTGTGTCAATACAAATAAATTAGAGAGAATTTTATTGACCTTTTTAGCTACAAGAGAGACATTTATTACACAGGTTTAAATTTAACAGCCCCAATCGACAAGGTAAACACAAAAATGCCTCTCGGAAACATGCCAATAAGAACTGAGATATGCTAATTATAATTTTGCAGCTGCAGATTGCATTACATTTTCCCAACTTTGGTAATTTGTGCAGTATGTCTCTGGCTAATGGCTGGGATGCTATCATTAGAGCACACAACAGAGAAGCTATATATAGAATTGCCTTTGCCACGGCATGAATCCCGAATGCCTACAGCCCAGCTCCACATGCCTTTGAGTGTCAGTCACTTCGTTCTAACCTTGCTTAGCTGCTGCAAGATGACTGGGTTACTCTCCTTCAGCCACTCCATCAAGGGCTTATAGCGCATTAGTGACACGTGGAAGACGTTGGGCTTCCAGGGCTCGGTGCTGGCCCCATTCTCTCCCTCTCTCAGGCCCTGTCAATGGGGGCCATGAAACTCGTCACACTCTCAGGGCCTGGACCCTATGCTCCTGCCTCCGCTGCCTGTCTTGGCCTTCTGCATCAATTCGAAGCAGCTGCGGTGACCCCACCCACCTGCAGGATCACGGCGTTCGTGATGTGTCGGCAGAGACGGAGCTCAAAGGTCTGACGGACACTCTCGAACCGGATAAGCTGCTCCGCTACCCCCTGCAGTCTGCGCTGTCCTGACACACAACCAATAATGCCTAACATCAACATAATGGCCTTTCACTGTATTCCAAGACACTGCAAAATTCCCACTACAGTATGTTTTTAGAAATCCTATTTTGAATTCATTTTTACTTTTCATATTTAGAATTCTTCCCCATGTTAGCAATTCAATAACCGACCCTAGTACATGTGTGTTGGGTCCTTTGTTGGGCTGTTGTACCTTGTATCAATGATACATTCAACTTATTTATCTAATGGTTTTACCTGATGGATAAATATATTATGATCAACAGAAAAATCAAATGACTCTGGATTCATCCTTTTACCTTCATTCATGTTTGTGACAGAAACTGGACAAAAAATGACACACTGCACATTCTACGATTCGCTGGTGGTAAGATCAGCAGCCAGAGCGTTAGAGCGTAAGGCACCTGTGCTGAGTGGCGGGTAGAGGCCCTGGGACAGCGCCCAGACCGCCTCGACACAGCCCTTCATCTGCTCCTCATTCTCCAGGTCCCCTTTGGTCAAGACCTGCAAGTGTTCCTCGCGCACTGACAGCCAGTCCTGACAACACACAGACTGCAGGGTGACATCTGCTTCCACAGAGATGAAAGTGGAGAGCACTGACAGGAAGGGAGCTGAGCTAGTGCTGCCTGTCTACTTCACACAGAAACCTGCTTACCAGCTACTAACTACCAGCTCTTTCCTGAACAAACCATACAGTAGGTATTATATTATATTACTTTATATTATATTATATTATACAGAAGCTGAGAACTGCTGTGCTTGCAATAATTTTTTTTTTTATCGTTATCTCGAGATAATTATCTCGTTATCCTGAGATAACGAAGCTCATTTTCTCGAGAAAATCTACAGGTATCTTGACAACTGTAGCAACTGATTTACTCTAATAGCTTTATTTTGCCTCATTAACTTTTTGGTAAGTCGTATAAAGCCACATTTTATCGATTCCATTTGAAAGTCAATGTCAATTGAATCTAATTATCAAAATACAATATTCTCCCATGCGTGTTATAGTGAAAGCCTGTATCATAAAACTCCGATTAAAGCTATACTTAGTCCACTAAACAGTGCTGTAAAGGGGTACAGCATGGATGCTATCATTATCTTTCATCCTTTGGTACTGAAAAGTGACATTGTGTACAGGTGTTTTGTGTTTAGCAGGGCAATTAAGCACTCGTTATCATGAGAAATCAAGGTTTTTTATCTTGCGATAACGGCATTAAAAAAATAATTGCAAGCACAACCATTCTCAGCTTCTGTAATATTACATGCATTATAAAAATATTACTAATCATATAAGTTGACTGGATTTGCCATAATAAATGTTAATTCATACTGACTAACTACTTAAACATTATTTACTTTACTGTTTTTAGTAGATACTGTTTTTCAAAGCAACAAACAAGTAAGGCAAACAGCACATTACAAATGTACGTATGCTGAAGAGTTGACTAGCAAAAGTGTGACTAGACTATACTTCCAATGAATGCGCCGGTACAGGTATGAGCAGAGCGAGAGTTATACAAAATCTGCAGTACAGTCAAAAGTCTGGGCACACCTACTGAAAATCATTTGTTTTTCAACATGATACTGACCTTAAGCACACCTCAAGGTTATGTATCTAGTTAGTATTGTGAATAAGGAAAGAGATGGAGTGCTGTGACAGATGACCTGGCCCTCACAATCCCCCCACCAAAACTCTACAGAGCTGCTTCGGGGTGAGTTGGATTGAGGAGTAAGAATATGGTAGCAAACTTGTGCCCAGAACTTGTGGAAACTCCTTGAGGATGATTGGAGAAGCATTCCAGGAGGCTACAACTGGAAGTTCGTTGAAAGAATGTCAAGAATCTTCAATGCTGTCATCAAAGCAAAACGGGCATGTAAAATTTGAGAAAAAATTTAGATATTGAACACTTCTGTTGGTTGTTGCAGTACTTGGTATATATTACTTAATTGCCTCAAGGCCTTTTACTATAAGAGTATAAGATGAGTAAAATAGAGATTTAAAAACAGGTGTGTCCAAACTTTTCACTGTTACTGCATATGTCCTCCTTACCACTAGTTGGCAGAGCTCCGAACAAAGCTGGCTGTGGTTACGGTCGATGCGCTGTAGCCAAGCACTGCTGGTGTGGAGGATGTTTATCTGCTTTTGGACGCCATGCAGTAGCTCGTCATAATGGGACAACACCTCCTCGATGTGTGTCACCTCCAGCAGGGCCTCGTCGAGCAGGCTAAGCAGCTGCTCTCCCTGACGCTCGGTCTCCATCAGGGATTGGAAGTTTTCCTGGGGGTGAGTAAAGATGACACAGTGTTTGGTGATTGGACAACATTAGTTTCACTGCATTCAAATGTCATTCCGCCTTCCATAACTGCTGATCTAATACAGAGGAAGCAGGAAGCTTCTCCCAGTAAGCATGGAGCACCTTGGATGGGATGCCAGTCCATCACAGGACAAGCACACAAGTACATTATACTGTCAGCTTAGAGATTCCAGTACAAGTAAATGGCATGTCCTTGTACAGCAGGAGGAAACTGGCACTCCCAGAACAAATACAGGAGAAGATATGCCCTGCATGCAAAATGCTACCCACTGAGAGTGCCAGTTCATCAAGATGGAATTTAGTAGTGATGAACAAAATGATGCCTTATGAACCATGCTGTATTTTTTTTACGCCACTAGATGGTGCTCTTGGTTTGCTCTGGGGCATGCTTTGTGTCCATTTTTGAACAGAGAGCACTGGTGGGGTGAAAAAATACATAAAGCATCCTTTAGTCTATAAGGTGCATGCAGTATCCTTTAGTCCATCACTGTAATTTAGCATGATGACAGCCTCAGTCATATTCAAACTGTTTTTACCCTAACTCAGCAATAGGATTAGAAGGAAAGGTTCAATGTAATTTAGTTATTTATATTATGTGTATTAGTGGCAATAAGAATAATTGTGTTGAGCAATTTAATTGTGTACATCAGTCATAATTTTGGTAAATGGTTTAATAAAGTGAGAATATTTCCAAATATGAGTTTATTGTAATCTGAATGCTTTTGCTAATATATTGAATATGGATAATATTATTAACTGGGGACATGGATTGAATTATTGTACCTTATTATTGCAAAGTAATGAGAAAGCATGCAATTTCCCCTGTGTAGAGCATGCACAGATCCTGAAAGAGGGAACAAGCTCCAAAACAAGGGAAGCATTCAAAACCCAGTGGTCTTGAAGGGACTCCAGATGGAGAGCAGTTTCAGCCCAAAGGCAGCCTTCTGCTGGAATGACAGGCTACGGCACTGATTCCCAGTCTGAGGTATGACTGGATGCACTGCTGCTGGAGGATGGAGATGCCATCTTCCCAGTAGGCTGATCATGCTGCCTTTGTATTCATTTCACCAGCACAGATCTAACAGGGACAACCCAGGTATTCTCAGAAGCACAGACCCCAGCAGGCCTTATATAGAATAGAGTAGTTATACTGTATAGTAGGGCTGTGCGTCAATTAAAAATTTTTAACTAATTAATCACAGAGTTTTCCGTATTTAATTGTGATTAATCGCATGAAATTCTTAACATTTAAAAATGTAAACTTACACAATAACAATTGAATAATATATACATTTTCTGTAACATAAACCCAGGAGCATAATATTTTAGATTTTACATTTTAATGAATTAACCTGTGAAAAAACTAAAATTCTTTACTTACACTTCTTGCAAACAAGTATCAAGCTGAGTTATAACTAGATAAACAGACTTCACTGAGAAGAGATGCCATTGTATTACCCATCAAAACACACAATTAAATTAGTTTCCATAAACAAAGCAGCTGAAACTTAAAACTACTCATCTCTTATCAGATCAGCTATTGAAATTCTGAACAGTCACCATTTTACTTTTACGTTCTGTAGTTTTGCTCACAGTTGCTCACAATGCAAATGAGAATAGATTCCACTGTTCATCAATATGGTGACACCAAGGTAGTTGTCATTACTTACAGATGTGCAATAATCCCCACTCATTTTCAGTGCACATTTAGAGTGACTATTCTAGACATACAGTAAAATCCAGTTATAACGGACTTCAAGGGACCTGGCAAAACAGTCCTTTATATCCAACATCTGTTATATCCAGAGTTGCTCTGTGCCCAGAACTACAGGACACCATTTACTCATGCCACATCCCAGCAGACACACTTGTGGTATAGATTATTATGCTGTACATGTAGTAATCCAGCTTTACCTGCGTGACTGTTAATAATCCCGACTAGGTATCTGTGCTGGATATCACCGGCACGCCACACGCCTTGTAGGTGGAGCCTGCATGTCCGTTATAGCCGAACAAAACTATAGCTAAATGCAGCCCTGGGGACCAAATTGTTTGTCCATTATAAGCGAAATTCCATTATATGAGAGTCTGCTATATACAATGCTTTTTCTGCATGTTCTTAAAGGTGTATGGCCAGGACCAGCGGACCTCGTCCGTTATAGACGATATTCCATTATAAACGAGTCCACTATAACAAGATTTTACTCTAATAGTTCTTCTGGGTAGCAGATTATAAAAATGAATCTTCTGATGCAACTCAAATGACTTCTTTCAGTCCCTTGTCCTACTGTGTTAACAGAATGACAGTTTCTAGCTATTCATTTAGCTAAAGCCCCTGTGACTTTATCATTAGTTTCTTTTGCCAAAGGTCCGCTTCGAGTAGCACACTCAAACAAAGTGGACTGATGAAGAGTACCTGATATCTCGGAAACGTTACTCGGGTGTTTCGCTCTCAGAAGATAGGCCAGTGATGAATTACTAAATTCAGCTTTGCAAATTGAACATACTACTTTCGTTTTTTCTAAAATGCCATCTGGTAACATTTTAACTAAAAGTTTCCTTGCCTCCAAACTAGTGAAAGCAAATGCTAGCAAAATTGGATAAGTGAACAAATTCTTGGCACGTCACAGGATAATGCGTCAGTCACGTCAATTTTTTTACGGGTCAAAATGTCCAAATTATCACAAAAATTCACGCATTTAGTTCCCCAGCACTACTCTATAGATCTCCATGAGGTACACAGAAAGATATATAGGTTAGAGCAAGTTTTGGGGTCAAAGCACAGGGTCAGCCAGCATGCAACACCCCTGTAGGCTTGACCCTTGTGCAGGGGCACAACAGTTACATCAGTCTGCCAGTCCCAGAAGTCAAACCAAGGTGATCTACCACAGATGCATTAGACTAAGTTCTGGATTTACTTCTTAATAATGCTGAGGACTAATCTAGTCTAAATCTGTACCCAGCATAAAGCAAAAGCCTTCGAATAAAATGCTTCCTGGTTTCTGCTTTTGGAGGTCTTCCATCTCCATTAGTATGTGTAACTGTGAATAGAGGTTAATGGAGCCTAAGAGTATTTGGTGGTCACCTGATCCATGCTGGCCAGATTGGCGTGCAGGGTCTGGGCAAAGGCCTGGGCGTCCTGCATGGCTCCGTCGCTCTCCTCCATGAGCCTCTGCACGTCGGCCGCCTCCCGTAGCGTCAGCTCCTGGAAGTCCTCCTCTTCCACCTCCTCTTCCGCCCCTTTTGACTCTGGCGTTGCTGCTTCCCTCCCATGCTGCCATGGTAATACCTCTGCAAGCAGTTATTTGTGGGAGTAATAGATATGAACAAAAAATCAACATCATCTTGTATCTATTTTATTTTGCTAATCATCATTATTATGCTAATTTGAAGGGGTTTCTATTATGCAAGGTGCAATGCTTTCCTAAAACAATGAAGCTGCAGGGACACTGTCACACTGATAAACAGGTATTAGGTTATACATTTATCATTGTTTCTTTCATATAAATACTAATGATAATAACAATGACAATAATAACACAAACAATAAGAAGAAGAATAATTAGGAATTAGGCTTACAGTTAGACACAATGTAGCATTTTCAGGGATTAAAATGTGTTTTATCCTCAGGCAGTGCTTTTGTATAATGGGAAACCACAGTTTATTTTGAATTAATGGCATATTTCAAACTTTCCAACACCCTGTTGTTTCACCCTAAGGCCTCAAATTAGTTAACAAACTGAGTCTAGGGTTAGGGTTAGAAAAGTATGACATTTTCAGGCATTTTCATGATAGTTCTGGGCCCTCATAGGATGGGAAACCACACTTCAGCTTGCTTTAGTAAGATAATTAGCCTCGGCATGTTTTTTGGACTGGTGGGGGGAAACCGGAGTACCCGGAGGAAACCCCACGACGACATGGGGAGAACATGCAAACTCCGCACACATGTGACCCAGGCGGAGACTCGAACCTGGGCCCCAGAGGTGTGAGGCAACAGTGCTAACCACTGCACCAACAATATTATTATTATTATTATTATTATTAATAATAATAATAATAATAATAATAATAATATTGAGAAGAATAATCACCAGGGTAACTGATGTACAGTTTTATGGGCTTATTTTCCCTATACTTACTCCTAATCTTATTTCCCCCATACTTGCCCTGTACAGTCCATATGCCTGAAAGACAAGGTTACACAAGTGTATACTCTACACTGTACATATATAAGAATGAATGTCGGATAATTTAATATGAAAGATTAGCAGATGGTGAGGAGGAGACACTGATTTACTCAGTTTTGATGATCACGACCATCTGGAGGTGTTAAGAAGCAGATACATGTTACAGCTCAAATGTAAATGTGTGTCCACACAGTGTGACCATATCTCTTTGAACTGAAATACAGAAAGGATTTCTCTCACCCTCCATTACAAACACCCGCCTGCACTTGCAAAGTAAAGTACTTTCTCTAAGCCTTTTTTAGCAAAGTATTCCCAGCTGGCAGCACAGTTGAACGTCAGTAGCAAAGCTTTCAAAACGAAAGGCAATGTCCTGTCTAAATTCCTACTTGAATCCCGCAGGACCTGCTCAATGAACAGTCTTCTGCCAGTCAGTGTACAACTTGTAAAACTGACACCACACAAGAGGAAAACCCTTCAGTTTCGGGCATTTACGCCAATATTTTTTGATGAACCTCACCCATAAACACGATCCAGTTCTTTGGTCTTTTTTTTTTAAATTCAGTGCAGGTTTTCAGTCTCCTCGTGCTGCTGTAAATGAGGGACTTGGCACTGGTAAGCTGACACATTTTCTGATTTGCAACATTTCTCCCTGTCAGTTTTAGCCGCACCAGGCCAATAAAGCTGCCATTTAAAACATCTGTTCATGGGATGACGCTGAAATGGCAACGAAGGTCAGTATTGAAGGACCACAAATGCTTGAAAATGGTAATGAGTGCAGTGCTGTACCCTGTTTGTTTATGTATGAGCTACGCCTAAGGGCAAGGCAGAGAACAGAAACCTGCATCTTTACAGCATACAATACTGAGAGCCGTTAAACCCAGATGCTAAATTTTGCTTCTTTGTAGAGTGTTATTGATGGTGGAAGTGACAGGTGACAGGCAACGGGTTAAACCTGATAGCCAAGGTAATAAAATTGTACTGACAAACAAGGCAACTGGTTAGACCTGATAACCATGGTAACAGAATAGAACCAATAGCCTGAGCAACAGGTTAAACTGGATAACCATGGTAACAGAATAGAACCGATAGCCAGAGCAAAAGGATAGACCTGATAACCATGGTAACAGAATAGTAACAACAACCCAGGTAACAGATTAGACCGGACAGCCATGGTAAAGAATAGAACCAATAGCCAGAGCAACAGGTTAAACCTGCAATACATGACAGCAAGTTAGATGTGATTGCTATGGCAACAGGTTAGACCTAATAGACCTGACCTGGAATTTAATACCTGGTGAAGGTATAGCATTAACTTGCTATAAAACTAATTAAATTTGGCTGGAATTAGGGCTTGTGGGAGTTTTACTTACACAAAAAAGGACTGAGGGCAGAATGAAAAATGATTGGTCCCACCCCCTAAGTAAAACTCCCACAAGCAATATCTGGGGTGACATTCTCATGGAGGATGGGCTCATATGGGCTCAGTGAATAAAACTACACCACTGGGGACGGCTCCAAATCATGCCATCTCTACAGCTTTGTGTTGTACCTGCCCCTGTAACCCTCTATCACTCCCATTATTATCAACAGATTTCAGACTGAGTTACAAAAAATGAAGAATGCAGGCAAATCTCTCAAAGCTGTGTGATGCTGTCTGGTTGTTATGTACAGTACCAGTCAAAAGTCTGGACACAGCTGCTTGTAATGCATTTTAGTTGTTATTCACCTTATAGTAAATGGCCTCGAGGCAATGAAGTAATATATTTTAAATACTGCAACGATTAACAGAAGTGTTCAACATCTCAAATTGTAGACACTTCAAAATAGCCCCTTATTGCTTCAATGACAGCATTTCAGACTCTTGGCATTTTTCCAACCACCCTCTACATGTAGCCACCTGGAATGCTTCTCCAACAGTCTTGAAGCAATTTCCACAAGTTTTGAGCAAAAGTTGGCCTCCTTGCTCTTATTCAACCAACTCATCCCAAAGCAGCTCTATAATATTTAGGTGGGAATTGTGGGGGCCAGGTCATCTGTCACAGCAGTCCCTCTTTCCTTGTTCACTGGATAATACTTACCACATAACCTCAAGGTGTGTTTCGGGTTGTTATCTTGTTGAAAAACAAATGAGTTTCAGTAGGTGCATTCAGACTTTTGACTGGTCCTGTACTGTAAATCCATGTAAACTCAAAATAGGCACCAAGACCAAAATTGTGATTTTTCTTTTTAAAGAGTACTCAGATGAAAATCAATTAATTTCAAGGGCTTTTTTTATACACACTGCATAAAAATTCTTACCTGTTTTCAGAACCAAATAGACAGCAGACATGTATAGTTTAGTCAATAGTAAATAACAAAAAAATAAATAAATAACAGAAAATAACACCATAGTAGGCAAATAGACGTATATAACTGAAACATTACTCACTGTCATCCCCCAGAACCAAGCACTGTTGTAGTAAGTCTTCAGTGAGTGTTGTTGATTATTACACAATGTAATATTTGCCAAATTTACCTTGAAGAAAATTTCATTGGCTAAGCACACAAACTCATAGGACAGTAAGCGTACCTTCCAAGATAGCAGGGCTGATGTTAAGGAATTGCACTTTGTCTTGGAGGTATCGCTGGTTTATCTTCCAAAGACAGGTAACGAAGGCTTTCTTTTCTGCAGAGCTGCTGGAAACCCACTTGTACACCTTGTCCAGGTGCAGATGAAACTCTGCAGTTTCCTGTATGGCCAGAGAAGTGCATGTGTGAGCATATGTGATGCCAGGTAACAGCGCTGGTCAAGCAGATCTGTTTAAACGCCATAACAAGGCCATTTCACATAAGCAGGTACAGAAAGTTACACCTTGTTTTAATTATAACAATAGAATCATACAAGGCATTTTCAAATCTGACCTCCTAATCATCCCTCTATATCTAAATGGTGAATTCTCTTCTGCTCTTTCACCACCTTAGCTACCCTGTGGTGAACATACTGGTGCATAATGGCTGCCTTTGCATTATTCAGGTGGGGGCTACACAGTGGTGGTGGTTGAAATGGCTGCATGAACTGAAATGAATTGGTTCTGTAAAGTTCTTTGAAGGTCTTCAAAATCGCTATATAAATGTAGCATTAACTCATACTTTGTAGTGTCACGCAAAACAATTAAGAATGATAAAGACAATTAATACAATAAATTATGTGCAGAAAAAAATCAATAGTAATAATAAAGTAATAATGAACCTTTGGCTTCTTCAGTGTACCTGACCTGCCTACACTTTGTATATACAGTATTCTGTGGTGGAGCATTGACTGTGCACTTTACTGTTACAAAGCTAGGCTTTTCAGTTATGATTGCGCCCTCTGCTGTGTGGGTGTTGCTGTGGCTTAGATGTACCAGGTGCTGCTTTTGCGAGGGGGGAGGGGGGGCACTGGCCACTGCCCACCCAAATGTACTGAGAATGCTTAATGCTGAATTCTCACAGCAACAGATCTTCGTAAAGCCACCTTTGGAATGACGAGCAAAAGGAAATGCATAAACCAAGGAAAGCAAAGCTGTTGCACGCATAAAAAAGCTAATAAAATTACCTTTAGTATATATGTAGGCTGCCCTGCGATGGGCTGTCCCCCCATCCTGGGTTATTCCCTGCCTCGTGCCCATTGTTTCCGGGATAGGCTCCGGACCCCCCGCGACCCAGTAGGATAAGCAGTTTGGAAAATGGATGGATGGATATATGTAGGCCGGTTTATGAGATTATTATATTACTGTACTATACTATACATACACTGCACTACATGATACTATATTGTACTATACTCTACTATATTGCATTGCATTGTATAATAATCTTCTCCTTCCTTGAATGCTGTGCAAGGTATATTCATCAATGATTTTGCTGAACAGGCGTATGCTCATCTCCTGGAGCTGACATTTTATTGTGGTGGAGGGGTTTGCATGTTCCAATGATCCCAGGAGCGCCTGCACCCATGGGGCCTGGTTGGGCATAGCCTGAAAAAGGCATGTAAGTCCCCCCTCCAATGGGCTCACCATCTGTACAAGGGGCCAAAGGGGTCGGGTGCAGTGCGAGTTGGGCACTGGTGGAAGGTGGGGACCTTAGTGGTCCGATCCTTGGCTGCAGAAGCTAGCTCTAAGGACATGAAATGTCACCTCTCTGGTGAGGAAGGAGCCTGAGCTAGTGCGCAAGGTTGTGAGGTTTTGACTAGATATAGTCGGGCTCACCTCGATGCACGGCTTGGGCTTTGTAACCAGTCCCCTTGAGGGGGGTTGGACCCCCTTTACGGGGAGAGGCGCCGAGCAGAGGTGGGCATACTTATTGCCCACTGGCTGGGTGCCTGTACATTGGGGTTTACCGTGGTGGATGAGAGGGTAGCCCCCCTTCGCCTTCGGGTGGGAAGATGGGTCCTGACTGTTGTTTGCGCTTATGTGCCAAATGGCAGTTCAAAATACCCACCCTTTTTGGAGTCCTTGGAACGGGTGTTGGAGAGCGCTCCTCCCGGGGACTCTCTTGTTCTGCTGGGGGACTTCAATGCTCACATGGGCAATGACAGTGAGACCTGGAGGGGTGTGATTGTGAGGAATGACCCCCCTGATCTGAACCCGAGAGGTGTTTTGTTATTGGACATCTGTGATTGTCACGGATCGTCCATAATGAACATCGTGTTCAAGCATAAGGGTGTCCATTCGGCACCAGGACACCCTAGGCTGCAGTTCAATAATTGACTTTGTGGTCGTGTCATCGGACTTAAGACCGCATGTATTGGACACTTGGGTGAGGATTGGGGCAGAGCTGTCAACTGATCACCACCTGGTGGTGGGTTGGCTCCGCTGGTGGGGGAGGAAGCCAGTCAGACCTTGCAGACCCAAGCATATAGTGCGGGCTTGTTGGGAACGTGGGGGACATTGAGTCCGAATGGGCTATGTTCCGCGCCTCCATTGTGGAGGCGGCTGACCGGAATTGTGGCTTTAAGGTGGTCGGTGCCTGTTTCGGTGGCAATCCACGAACCCGCTGGTGGACACCAGCAGTGAGGGATGCTGTCAAGCTGAAGGAGTCCTATCAGGCCTTTTTGGTCTGTGGGACTCCGGAGGCAGCTGATAGGTAATGCAGATACAGGAGATCTGCATTAGGCTTTTTCCTCCTCTCAGCATCAGCCACAGGGACTGCCCTCTGCCTCAGGCTGTGCAGGAGGAGGGGGAGAAGTGAGACCAAAGCCTGTGATGTGTTATGTTTGCCAACAGCAGGGACATCTCGCCAGCCAGTGTCTCTGGTCCACCATCCGGCAGTTCAGAGTGGCTCAGAGGTCCCTGCTGTTCTGCTCCTGCGCCTGAGTGCTACTCCACTAGGCTCTGCAACCAGAGCTTCCAGTCATACGCATCTTCTTTATCACCTTGCCGAGCTGCATACAGGCAGAACCAGTCAACCACTGTAGGAAAACGGGATTTAAGAGCATTCTCCAGAGAGATCATCTGCTGGGCCCACCTAGCACCGTCTATTCTCTGGATCTCAGTGTTCCATGATGCTCGCAGAGCAGCCCATGCAGGCTTCAGCGGTCACTGAGGCAAAAACTTGAAAATGGGAGGAGTTTGGCAAGGCCATGGAGAATGACTTCCGGACGGCTTTGAAGAGATTCTGGTCCACTATCCGGCGGCTCCGAGTGGGAAAGCGTTGTAGCATCAACACTGTTTATGCTGGGGATGGGGCGCTGCTGAACTCAGCTCAGGACATTGTGAGTCGGTGGAAGGAATACTTTGAAGACCTCCTCAATCCCACCAACATGCCTTCCAATAAGGAAGCAGAGTCTGGGGACTTGGGCGTGGACTCACTTATCTCTGGGGCGGAGGTCGCTGAGGTGGTTAAAAAGCTCCTTGGCGACCGGGCTCCAGGGGTGGATGACATCTGCCCAGAGTTCCTCAAGGCTCTGGATGTTGCAGGGCTGTCTTGGTTGACACGTATCTGCGGCATCGCGTGGACATTGGAGGCGGTGCCTCTGGATTGGCATCACACTCCTGTGACTGGGGATCACACTCCTCAGCCTCCCTGGTAAGGTCTATTCAGGGGTCCTGAAAAGGAGGATCCGTTGGATAGTTGAACCTCGGATTTAGGAGGAGCAGTGTGGTTTTCGCCCTGGCCGTGGAACAGCTTGATACTCAGCAGAGTCCTGGGGGATCCTGGGAGTTTGCCCAACCAGTCGACATGTGCTTTTTGAACTTGGAGAAGGCATTTGACCGCGTTCCTCTGGGAGTCCTGTGGGGAGTGCTCCAGGAGTATAGGGTGCCGCTTCTTTATAAGGGTTGTTCGGTACCGTGTACAACCGGTGTCAGAGCTGGGTCCGCATTGTCAGCAATAAGTCAGACTGGTTTCTGGTAAGGGTTGGACTCCGCCAGGGCTGCCCTTTTTCACCGATTCTGTTCATAACTTTTATGGACAGAATTTCTAGGCACAGCCAGAGGGTTGAGGGTGTCCGGTTTGGTGACCTCAGGATTAGATCGCTGCTCTTTGCAGATGATGTGGTTCTGTTCGCCTCATCAAACCGTGAACTTCGGCTCTCACTGGCGCAGTTCGCAGCCAAGCATGAAACGGCTGGGATGAAAATCAGCACCTCCAAATCCAACACCATGATCCTCAGCCAGAAAATGGTGGAGTGCTTTATAACTATATGAACTCTAATGAATGTCAATATAAATGCAGTTTCATGCTCCCCGGTCGCCCAGAGGAGGCTGGGGTCCCCTTCCAAGTCTAGGTTCCTCTCAAGGTTTCTTCCTGCTAGAGGGAGTTTTTCTTGCCACTTGCTTGGTGGGGTTCTGGCGTTTAAATGTAAAGTGCTTTGTCACAATGACCGTTGTTAAAAGCGCTATATAAATAAAATTGAATAAATAAATAAATGGAATTGCTCTCTCCGGGCGGAGGAGTTTAAGTATCTTGGGATCTTGCTCATGAGTGAGGGAAGGATGGAGCGGGAGATCAACAGGTGGATAGGTGTGGCATCAGCAGTGCACTGCATCGGTCTGTCATGGTGAAGAAGGAGCTGAGCCAAAAGGCAAAGCTCTCGATTTACCAGTCGATCTAAGTTCCTACCCTCACCTATGGTCATGAGCTGTGGGTAGTGACCGAAACACATTTTTTAAATTAAGGAAAACCAGAAAGTCTAATACTTGGACAGCACCAATTACCAATATGTTCAAAAACATATTAGCTAAGCTACTGGATTGCATGAGTCGATAGTAAATTATCAGACCAAGTATTAAGTGGTTGTGTGGGCATTGCTTGGCGCTTACTCTTCTTGGCTAGGAGTCTTCTAGAGGGATCACACCTGTCGGAGAAGCTAGATGCTGATCCTCCTTCTGGACCATAAAAAATAAGTAAATAGGTGGCTATGGGTGGAGCAGGGAGACCATAAGCAACATACACAGATCCCTGAATCCTCGAGTGATTTTAACATGCCTTAAAAACCTCCATCCATCCATCCATTTTCCAAACCACTTATCCTACTGGGCCGCGGGGGTCTGGAGCCTATCCCGGAAGCAATGGGCACGAGGCAGGGAACAACCCAGGATGGGGGGCCAGCCCATCGCAGGGCACACTCACACACCATTCACTCTCACATGCATTCCTACGGGCAATTTAGCAAGTCCAATTAGCCTCAGCATGTTTTTGGACAGTGGGGGGAAACCGGAGTACCCGGAGGAAACCCCACGACGACATGGGGAGAACATGCAAACTCCGCACACATGTGACCCAGGCGGAGACTCAAACCCGGGTCCCAGAGGTGTGAGGCAACAGTACTAACCACTGCACCACCATGGCCTTAAAAACATCTTCGTGTGAATTTAAATTTAAATTACATGAGGCTAGTCTCAAAGACTCATGCCCAGATTATTTTAGTTAGACAAAGCCCCTTTATTCTGGAACGTGGTCAAAAATGTTCTTTGATTTAGCGCCGCTCTGACCTTGACGGCGTCTATTCCATCTACGAGTGTGAGCTCACTCGCTGGCCAGCAGTCATTCAGCTTGTAGTGGCTCTTTGCGGCCTTCACTGTCATCAGCACCACCTCCCCAGATGCCTTCTGCTCTGAGCTCACTTTGGAGAGACACAGGAGGAAGGGCAGAGTGATACAGAGAAAGGAGAGAGAGTGAGAGGACAGAAAAGAAAATCAAAAAAAGTGTTGCTAAAATAATACAGATGGAAATCATTTTCAATTAATATTAATGTGAAGGGTTATAAATGTCACTGTTTCCCCTGGAGGTCAGATGTGTTACCATCTTCACATAGCTCCTTGTGTCTGAGAATCAGGAAGTCGCCCCTAATGGGCATTTATGCTTGTGAACTGTTGATTGGATCAGGAAATTTGTGTGGCTGTGTTGCAATTAATGACACATAGTGATTTGAAGAGCTGCGATTTTAAATGCCGTGCAAATCAGGTTTTTAATTACAGCGTCACAAAGTCCTTCACATATCTCCACGGCCACAATGCTGTTATCGGACACGATACACGACGCATGTAATGCGCGCTTTACATCTACATGCAATAAGCGTGTCACTGACAGACAAGCCCATAATTGCGCAAAGCAGAGAGAAAAGCTCTGCTGGTGATTCAATGAAGGGGAGATTCGTGGGTAAGCAGCAAGATGCTGACCCCACTTCTCAAAAGATAGAGCCCTCAACATCTCAAAGAAATTGCACTACGAACAGCCAGCTTCAAAAATGTCACCCTTAGATGTCAATATCAGGCATCCCTGCACCCGTTTTGTGTTAGACGGCTGTAGAGGGAAAAATACACGAGCCCAGAAAATCATGGCTATTTTTCTCATCTCAGAATCACCACCTACCCGACTGTCTCATCCAGTGATGCCATTTGTGTTTTAAAACAATATTACCATATTGTGATATGTAATATATATATTGTGTTTATATTAGAAATGAAGGGACACCAAAGTCATTTTTCAGGATCCTGATACACAGTTGACCATTCACTTAATGCTGTAAAAATGTCAGAAGCAGTCTAAATTATTGAAATATGCTCACTGTGAATTGTATGCAACCGCTGAATGAGATCCACACTTCACAAAAAATGCAATTTTTTTTTCCTTATTTGGAAAACAAAAATCTATTTTTCTGCTTTTATTGCAGTTTGCGTACTACAGCAAAAGTAACAAAAAAAGCGTAGAATCTGGACAGCTGTTGTGATGGAAAATACTGTCTGTGTAAACATTTCAAGAAGAAAAAAGCTTGTTTCAGGCTCCCAATCACATCATGCATGCCAGACACCCACACACTTGGTGAGATGACAACACCATTTTGTTGGCTGGCCTAGCACAAGCGAATTCAGCCGGCTTCTACACAGCAAGGGAAACCTTAAGGGAAAGGTGCCACGTGCCAAGTTTATGCCTTTTGGACGCCCCTCTTGGGCTGCTCCTAATAAAATGAACAGGCCAGGGTAGCACTAATCCACACGGGCACTGAGACGTGTAATGCTCATTACCCTGGCACAGCCACAGCAAATGGAGGCTGTAGTACCACTGCATCAGCTACAAAAGGGATATTTTTTATCACTTAATACCAAAGCTATTAGCTGTAAGAGTCATAAAAGTGTATGTTTAGGTCAGATACACTTTTAATAAGTGGGTGCTTGTGTGTGTGTGTGTGTGTGTGTGTGTGTGTGTGTGTGTGTGTGTGTGTGTGTGTGTGTGTGTGTGTGTATGTGCATGCGCACCTGGGCTTTTGTTTGTTATTTTGTCTCTTAATTAATATTATTATTTTCAAAGGTTGTAAGATCAGGTCTAGAAAGTACAAATTCAGACCAAAATTTTGTCTCAACTAACAAGTTGAATATAATGAGTCACAGTGACGGAGTAAACTAGTTGGTTGGAGAAAAAAAATCTCGGTCTGCATTTGTACTATTTGGAACCGAACGTCCCACCTCTGATTATTATTACCTGCAGCACACAAAATGGCACTTTTTCTTTTCCTGCTGGCCTTCCACACAAAGGATACAGCCAGCAGCCTCTGCTCCCGAGGTGTGAAGATCTCTCTCTGCAGAGTGTGTCGCAGGGGGCTCACAGCCATTCTGGGGACGAAAGCTGCAGCTGCCTGCTCTCAGGGCACCGTTTCGCTTTCTTTTTGGATAATATTACGCCAACACAGTTCACAGTGAATGCCTCGCCTTCATACACTATTAAACACATACATTTAATCATGAAACAATACCACCGGCCATCCAACTTTCCCTTATATCTTCAAAAAACATAGGCAGGAAGATGAAACGTCACATTTAGAAAACCGAATCGCTCAAACAGAAAAAGGTTAAATGCGGTGTTATAGGTACTTATCGGCATGTCCGGCTTACGTGCTGTATAATATCCAGCAGGATTTTTATGCTCTCCGCCTTACCGGACAGGTGGACAGTCCGGCCGGCAGCGCTCTCCAACTGCTCACACTTACTGATACTTTTACAGACGATTGCTAAAATAAGCCGAAGCACCTCCGGATGTGGTTAGAACTTCTGGTTGGTTTCTTTGCATTCATCAAGAGGATGTAGGCGAGATATATAGAAACAGGAATCGTTTTGCGTCGTGCTGTTCTTTCTTGTGTCTTTAAAAGTTAGGAAATTGAGCGTCAAATGGTTTAACTGCGAGGAATGTTATGGGTACTGTAGGGTGACTTTTATCAGCTGTCTTTGGTATCTACGATGCTCTGCTGCTTAGTTGTTTTCTCGTGTTGCTAATGTATAACAAAAAAGCAAAACAAAAGAAAACTTTGAAAGCTCTCGCACGCCTGTATTAAAAATGAACATACTTGCAATGCCATACATGTTCCCTCTTTTTAGTTGCATTGGAGCATCCATGAAAACAAGGAATTAATTATTTCAGAATTGCTAGTACGTAAGCCACATATAAGACAGTAACGGAATTTCAGTACCAGTACGTCAACCGATTCCTGCGAAAGAACTTGTCAATGGATTTAACGTCCGAAGTGTATAACTGCTTTCTGTGGTCGCCAGATGTCAGTATTTCACGAGAAATAACCCCCCACTAAAATGGCATGGTATTTGTATGTATATTTTACAGTTTATAAATGACCGAAGGATTTTTGTAATTGGTCATATACAAAAACCATATTTTTGTTTATGGGCACACACATTTGTGTTTATTAATCTCTTGCTGAAAATACGAACGTATTAACCATTCATAATGCAGCCGAACTATTTTAAAGCTATTTCTTGTATTACAAAGAATGACTGTTTATTTAAAATGTATATTACTATTTAATCGTTTCTTTTACGATTACAAATGATAAATTTAAAATATGCAGCATTGAAATAAAAGTATGTATTTCAAATTATACTCCTTCTCCACCAGTATAATCAATAGTTTCTGTGGCATTGTAATGATGAAGATGACGCTACTAAAAATTCCCAAAATATTCTGTTTAAAAACTCAATGAACGATCGAAAAAAATGAACCAACAAAGAAAGACAAACGGATGCAATCTGCAGTATAAGACAGTTTTAAAACGTCACTTTTTATGAGCAAAGTTATCAGTTATTTCGCGCAATAAGGAGTTTTATATTACTAATGGTAAAAGATTCCCATCACAAAATTCAGCACATTCTAGACCGGCGAGTGGTATTTACATGAGATGCTGCTTTGGGTTTTGTAAGTGCTACAGTACATGGGCCAACTAGTTGGATGTAAGCCAAGGCAACGTCACCGGAGTGTAGGTGGGGTTAATGAAGAGAATATTATAGTACTGGTGCGGGCTCCGCTCAGAGAAGAGGGGAAGGGAGAGATCCATGTAATGAGGTAGGGTATCAGTTTCAGTTTCGCGAAAACGTTTCTCTCGTTAACGGATGTTTTTTTTTTTTTAACTACATCGCATTGTCCGTTAATTTTTCTTGTATTATTTTCTCGTGGTTCTTTGGCTTGGCAATGCATGTATTCTCCCAAAACACTTATTTGGGATTATTATAGTATCCTAATACAACGGGAAATGTCATTTGTTTTCGGACGTTTCGAAAACCACTCGTGACCAAAGTGCAAGGCGGCTTGTTACCTATATTTTAATTTACCGAGAAAGCAAATCGTGTATTATTAGCACAATCTTAACAAATTTATTTTTTTCCCCGTCGTCACTGGCATAGTGGGGATCGACCAGCGCGGATACAGTGCGCCTCAGCGTTTTCCCACCGAACTGGTGCTGTAGTATTTTAAAAGCTTGGCTGAACCAGCGGTGAGTCGGACTGCTCGTTCAGGCATATTTTTCCTGCGTCGACTAACAGACTAGCTCTTTACTTTTCTTCACACATTACACTGAAATATTACGTTTAAAGGGCAGAAATGAAACCAGAGGTCTCCCTCGGATGATGAAGAAGAGAAGGCAAGCACGTAACTTAAGCGTAACTTTTGTGATAACCTTTCATTGACACTTTTTGATTGTCTTTCTGCACCTAAGTATTTTTTCAGTCCAGACTCGCGACAGGGCAAATCAAGATCAGAACTGCATTAATGAACTGCATATATATATATGCAGACAATAAACATAACTGTGAGGTGCATTAAAAGAGATTAAGTGTTCAGCACATCAGGGATATTAAGTCAAAGCGGGTTAAGAGTTTCAGCCCCTGTGGAGTGCCATGGCTTTGCCGGATAACCTTAGTGGCATTCTTGGAGAAGAGCAGCCATTTCCAGAGATTGTGGAGTTGAATGTGGGTGGGCAAGTATACATCACTCGCTACACCACTCTCATTAGTGTACCAGACTCTCTCCTGTGGGAGATGTTCAGCCAGAAAAGTGCAAAGGGGCTAGCGCGCGACAACAAGGGCCGCTTCTTCGTGGACCGCGATGGCTTCCTGTTCCGCTACATCCTGGATTACATGCGTGACCAGCAGTTGGTGCTCCCTGACCACTTCCCGGAGCGCGGTAGGCTACAGCGGGAGGCTGAGTTCTTCAACCTGCCTGAGCTAGTCAAATTGCTGACTCCCAGGCTCAGTAAGCAGAACTCTCTGGGCGACGAAGGCTGTCAAAGTGATCCAGAGGAGTCCTCGCCCAACACCGACAGCACTCGCAACTTGGCCACGCTGGGGGCAGCGGCCGCCTGTGCTGTTCTGGGGGGAGCCGGGGATGGTAAGCGTTCAGGATTCATCACCATCGGCTACCGGGGCTCCTACACGTTGGGCCGGGACAGCCAGACTGATGCCAAATTTCGGCGGGTGGCACGGATCATGGTGTGTGGGAAGACTTCCCTGGCCAAAGAAGTTTTTGGGGACACCCTGAACGAGAGTCGGGATCCTGACCGCCCCCCTGAGCGCTACACATCCCGCTACTACCTCAAGTTTACCTTCCTGGAGCAGGCCTTTGACAAGCTTGCCGATGCTGGCTTCCATATGGTGGCCTGTAACTCCACTGGGACCTGCGCCTTTGCCCACGAACAGACGGATGACAAGATCTGGACAAGCTACACAGAATATGTGTTCTACCGTGAGTGAGCTCAGACCTCCCTCCCTCCCTGCGCCTCCCCCGGCGTTCTGCTGCTCCCTGTGATGGCTCCCTTGTTGTAGTTATATAGACGCTCCCTGTTCCACCTCCCATCTCTACCCAGCCACTTTCTCCAAACAGCACCCTCTCTAGTGTCAGACGTTTGTTACCTCTGAGTCAGTAGTCCCATCTTCAAAAGTATCCCCGCCATTGCCTGTCAATCACACCTTCCTCCTCCCAGCTGGAAAAAAAACAAAACACCTCCTCTTGTAGTCCTCCTTTTCTTATGCTCTTCCCGTCTATAAAAACTACAATGTGGTGATTTAAATGCTCGTTCTGTGATGTTCCACATCATGCCTTGTGTAACGGTAGTTCTGGAGACCTGGGCTTCATGAAGATCTCAATAACTACACAGCCTCCCACCAAACACTGCGAAAGTCCTTCACCCTTATGGAATATCTGCACCACAAAAGAGACGAGAAGCTTTAACACCTGATCTTAAGCTCTCTGTGAACTACACTTTGATGTATGTCTGTGACTGTAGTTTAAGAGTGGTTTGCAGGTTTGATGGTGAACATTTCTCCAGTACATCGATTATACTGAGACATATTGCTAGCAAACTCAAGACAGCAATAAGAGCTCCTAGATTGAGGGCCAATGAATGAGGTCACAGGGCTCTTCCAGTAGGTTTGATACTCTGGACAGAGGCAAACTCACATTTGTTCATACACAGGCTGCTTTGAACCCAGGGCACATCTTTGTTTGGCCCAACTGAGCTGTTAATGCCAAAACAAGCTATTCTGGGTCACAAGACATGCTTTGAAAATCTGGTTGGGATAGGAATTAGGCCAGGTAAGGGGTAATATTAGGGGTGTCTTAACCGAGAGTGTTTTCTTTGCATCAGACCATGATTTGTATTCGACACATAAAAATAGCAGGAAATGGTAACTGTGATTGCATACATGTTCTTTTTATTTCATAACTGTTGTACTTTGATTTAAATGTCTGCACTTTTTGTATGTGGTTCTTAATCTCACAGGTTAATCCCCATTTACTGTGTAAGGGTGGATGGGGGTAGGGGAGCTACGGTTGTTTTGCACGGTATTGTAAAGCACACTGTAAAGACAGCAGTCCAGACACTGATAGAATGGGATCAATTTCAAGCTAGGATTCAAGAGGAGTATTAAATCTAGTTATTTAGTTGTAGCATATCTATGTTTATTTTGGGATATTGCATTAGCTAATAGATTGTCTTAAATATGTACACCTTCCCAACCTACTTCAGTGTATTTTTATGTGTGGTTAGAAAATGGCTTCTCTATCAGATGGTCGCCCCCTCTCAATGTCACATTACAGCCCAATGACATGGCCAACACATTACATCATATTACAGCAAGGCTGTGAGAATACTATATGTAATCTTCTTATGACAACAGAGGAGGATGCAGGGTGTATCTAACAGGTGTTTTTCAGGTGTACCCTCGGGACATTGGTACTCACTAGAAGCACAGTATTACTTACCTCAAAAAAACACCACATAAGTCAGAATGTTTATTATTAATATTAAACATCTCACTGAGGCAGGCATAAATTAATTTATGATTATAGAGGTGGTCTCATGCAGAAAAAACACATTTCAAAGGGGTGTCCTCTTTGCTAAACAGCATTCACCATAAGCACATAGACAAAAATAAAACTAAATGTTATTAGTACAAGCTGTTTACATATTCCTGAAGCACCTAAGTGACTTCATTATACATTCTTAAGGTTTAAAATTAAGATCCTGTGGCTATTAAAAAATGATGCATGACTTGAGAACACATCAATATGCCATTTCTGGAGTTTCTTAATATCCTGGAGAACATTTGAATGTAAGGGATGGAGAAAATTAAAACACGCTTTATCTGGAGGTAGCAGTGATGTCGTGGCCATATGTGTCATAACATTAAACACATTAACCCCTTCTGGCTTTATGTACAGGGCATAATGGATAGTTATCACCCTTTGTGGTATAGTCACAAGCTGATTAGGTTTATCTGCTGCCACATGTGACACTTAAATGGCCAGTTGGGCTGGCACCTACCTGTCAATTCTGAAAACAGAAAGACTGCCCAAAGGCAGCATATTAATTTTGCTATAAATACGAACTTTGTTTTTTTTTCCACTGTTCTGAAATTGTATGGGCATAAAAATTAATTCATGTCAAATCATTTTTCTATTTAGTAAAAAGCAATATAATAGAAGTCTAAAAGAGGCTAAACAATGAAGCTTGCATGATTATTGTTTTCATAATGCTATGTGAGCAAGCGTTCAGCCATTTCATTATTGTAAGGCTCCTTCTCTGGATGGAATAGTTTTAATCATGCCTTTTACTTAGCCAAAGTGGATTTTCAGGCTGTGAACTGGAACATTACACTCTGTATTCTGGGACATTGCAATTTGGTCCACCACTCTATCCGTCCATCACACTGAGCTGGACATTTGCTAGTGATCGATGCCTTTGTTGGCCTTGGAGATGTTTGGGGGTGAGATGTTTTGGAGTGAATAGTTGGGCAGCAAATTAATTTATTGACTGGGTTTATCCTGACTGTCTACACCCATTGTTCAGAGAACAAGCTTCTTTTTTTCCTGCGGCAATTGGTCTTAAGGAGGCCTAGAAGAGCAGATCTAGAAAAAAATGAGTATCGGTTCATTGCATTTGTCAATGCACATTTGATACTTCTGTATTGCTGAGACTAATGTAGGTAATTGGTTGGGAGTTTAAAATGCCTAATTCTAGGACTGAAATTGAGGTTGTTATTCAAAGATTCGTCAAAAAATATTATAACTGTCGTGTATCTGTTGTCCTGTGGAATTGCATATGTTTGAGATGTAACACAAGTTGTTAATATGGGCATACATGGGTATGGAAGCCTCTGAAATTCCAAGTGTGAGCTGCTGACAATCCGGTACAAGCTGAAAGTCCTGATCGCTGCTAAAGATTTAGATTGATTTGTGTTGAAATCCCTCATTTTTTCATAGAAGGTCTTATTTATTAAGCAAAGTGGAGAACTGATGGCTTAATCCATGGCAATGTAGCAACCTCTGGAGATCTAAACTAGAAAGCTAACCCTGACAGACTGAGCAGCAGGAAAATTCACATTTCATTTACATGATGTATTTAAATATGCTTTGACAGGATGCACTCTGTCATGAATCAAAATGTTTGTGTTGAAGTTCAGGTTGTCAAAGGAAGTACAACTGTGGCATATCATGGTTTGAAGTTATACTGTGCAGAGAATCCACTTTATTGAGAGGGATCTGTTTATTTGTGTGTTTTGACCAAATCTTTGAGGAAACACTGTAAAGCATCATTGAAGTGAAGAGCTCATGATCCTGATGAGGTTATATAGCATGGCACTATGACTCGAGCCTAAATGAGCGAATTGCGGTGAATATACCCTGTACACTGGGTTTTCTGGATGGGCCTCCTTTGCTGGGTGTGTAAAGTCCTTGTTTTTTCCAGTAGCTGGCTGAGGACTACTTGCCAAACCTTGGCAGCACCGTGAACAGAACCACATGACACAGCGAGTTTGGAGTGCGGCCTGGGGCTTCATCTGGGGATTCCTCTTTCGGGGACAGATGGGATAGGAAAGAAACCAGACAACAAATATTCTCATAAATAAACAATTGTGAAAGTGGCATTTTAGTGGGGAAGGAAGAAAAGCAGGCCAGAATGAGCAGCTCACAGCTCGGATGTGAGGGGAGGCTGCGGTTCAGGGTCGCTGTCAAAAAGAAAGCGGAAGAAACTAAATTATAGAGACACCGGAATGAAAAATGGTGGGAGTGAATTATCACAAACAGAAATGGTCATCTGCCCCCCTCCCCCAGAGATGGATGACAGCTCTGCCTCCCTCCACCTTTCTGACACCCAGATATCAATCAATCTGTTTCTTGTGTGGAACGCTGCAGAGATATGAAAGGCAGGCAGTGGTGTTTAGAATAAATCCTCAGCAAAATACCCATGTGACTTTGTGTTTATGCATTAGTCTGACAAGTGACCTGCAGCTGAAATTGCCACTGGGTTCCCTGAACCATGCCAACCACATCATGCCAGCTGTTCTACGCAGGTCAAGAAAAGTATCAGAATTTGTTATCTGTAGTAGAGGGGCAGTAGATACTGGCCATGTCAAGGGCCTCCCCAAGACACAATACCATGCATTCTCTGGCATCAAGCAGGACTTTAAAAGAGTCAACAATGAATGTGATGGAAGTGGCTATGTAACATTTTAGTCTAAATATCTGACACGTGTCCACAGCTGAGGTTTCTGGGCTCTGCTTTGAACATTAATATTATACAAATCAGCTTAATGGAATGGAAAGGGGTTTGGAGAGATGATGGCCTGTTCAAGCTCTGCTAAAAACAAGAACACTCCCCTTCTGAAAATTATACAAAAAACTGAAGATTCCTGTGCAATGCTGTATTGTGATGCTCTTGGCTAAAGCTATAATGTGCATGACCATGCCATATCCCCATTTTTCGACTGTATCTATGAAATAGTATGACTGCTGTGACCAGAGTCAGATAATAAAGTTATTTTGTGATTAACGCTGATCTTCTGAAACTCTGCTGTCGATGTTCCTGAACAGGATATGTGTTTCCTCCTACTTGGCCTGTATGACCCTTGCAAAGACTCGCTTGTACACCGTGCACATACACACTGTAGCTTTGAAGGGTAGTTCTGCTGCTCATTGCTATTTTGTTGCTGTGCTTCACTTATCATTCCCTTTCTTGCTTAACCATAGTAATTAAAGTTCATCAAAGGGTCTATTTTATGACTCCTCCACATGCTTTCAGCATGACTCATTGGTCAATGGGCTGCGTTTTCCACTCAATCTGTGCTTATCTCCAGTGCATTTCTTTGTACTGCTTCTTTGAGATTTTGTTGTACGAGACAGTTACATTTATTTACGAATGACATGCACTGCAATTTGTGGCTTATTCAGAACAGAATATACTGAACTACTGGGCAAAAGTCTCAAGACACAAAATGAACTATAAGAAACAGAGCATGTCATGAGCATGACCATAGGATGTACATTTGAAAGTCGATGTTGAAGGAGCCTGTTACTGCTGAGTTTAATATCGGAAATGATGCAGAACATAAATGTCGCCACATTTGTTAACAGAATTCAAAAACTGCACCACCATAGCTCTGCCATCAGAAGATTTATCAGTTAAGCCGTGTTTGGTTCTTTATATATATATATATATATATATATATATATATATATATATATATATATATATATATATATATATATATATATATATATATATATCATGATTGGCCTTGATGCGTGTTGTGGAACACTGCCAACATATTGTACTGCCATGGGACTTTATCTGTGAAGTAAGCAATTGAAGGCAAAAAGTGAAAAAGGGATCAGAAATTTCTTTGGCAGGTCTGATGCAGCTGTTCTGAACATGAGTAAGCTGAGTCCCAGGGAATGTTATAATTGGCCAAACATGGTGAATTCTTTTCTAGAAGCTGGAAGTAGGATAACTAATAGTTTTATCTCATTCCTTTCAAAAGGTCAAGTCGAGTACCATCCAAGTCCTGTCAGAGGGGTAGAAAGACCAAGAACAAGCAATTGTTAAGTTCTACAGTAGTGACAGGATGGCTTAGAGGGTAACGTTATGGACACGTTTTCTTATGGCTGCTCTTGAGCACATACCTACAGTACCAGGCAAAATCTGGAAACACAAGATAGTGACTCTTAGCACACCTCAAGGTTATATAGTAAGTGTTATTTTATGAACAAGGCAAGAGATGGAATGCTGTGATAGATGATCTGGCTCCCAGTCTCCACACCTAAACCCTATAGAGCTGCTTTGGGATGAGTTGGATTGAAGAGTAAGAGCAAAGTAGCCAATTTGTGCACAGAACTTATGGAAATTCCTTCAGGGTTGTTGGAGAAGAATTCCAGGTGGCTACATCAGGAACCTGGTTGAAAGAATGTCAAGAGTCTGCAATGCTGTTATCAAATCCAAAAAGTATAAAATTTGATATGTTCAACACATCTCTTGGTCATTGCAATATTTGATATTTATTACTTCATTCCCTCTAGAGCTTTTACTATAAGGTAAATAACAGCTAAAATAGAGACATGAATTAAAAGCAGACATGTCTGAATTTTTCATTGATACTGAAGATTACAGACATTTACAGATGTTTTACCAGAATAAAGGGGTAACTTCCTTTTGGGTGGAAGTGTTTGCTAGGCTGGCTTCTGTCCTTATACAGACAATGTCAATTGAATAAAATGTTTGGGCTTTGCGGCTCAGTGTCTGTTCTCAAGGCTATAACCAACCACCAAGTCAGTAAGATGGAAATTTTATAAATACTGATACATCATTGATATTCTAATCTTAAAGGCACCTACTGATACATGTACAAGAAAATTATATTAAGTGCTGCCAAGGGACAGAATAATACTTGAGTGACTGTGGTGATAGCAGGTAGACAGAGTGCCAGCATTTTTTTTTACTCGATGGAGTAGGTGTGTTTTAATCATACCATTATTATGTATATCTATGCAGCTCGGAGAGTCGGCTTCCTGTTCGTTTTAAAGAAATGAAAGCCACCCCACCTCAGCAAAACTAATTGCAGACTAAATATGTCGGCTCATAAAATGTCTTTCAACAACAGGCTAATTTAATAAAAGGTGTTCATTTCTGCCTATGGCCCCAAAATGTTGGCTTTTCATATTCTATTGGGGGGGGGGGGGTGTTTCCTGGAAATTTGTCTTCACAATGATAGTAAACACACATAGGTACATGCAACAAAAGTAAAACACATGCCTCAGTTACACAGAACACATACTCTGCTGTAAGTGTTATAAAAGCAGAGAGACAGATAAATGTCTCATCCTTGCCAATCAGAGTCACTGGCTCCATAATAATTGTGTCTGTGTTTTTGAGAAGTGGGAAGCTGCTATTTCAGACAGATCAACAAAATATGACCCAGGAATTACCCACAATTGAGCTTTGAGGTCTTTCAAAAGCAGTGAAAGGATGCTGTCTGCATGAACAAACGCGTTCTCTGTTTTGATATTGAGGTCAAATGGCAGGTTACTTGACCCAAATCCACAGCATTAAACTCAGATCATGTCTCTGGCTCAAATGAACTGAAAATTCACCTTTATGCCAATCATAACAACAGGGTGCTCTCACATTAGTACATTAGAGGCCAGGGGATTTGGAAATTATATGCATGCTACATTTTCTGGTATTTGTTTGGTACAGATTGCAGACATAAATGAACATTTTCAGCTTTCTCAGTCTCTCTCATAGCATTGTACCTACATCAAGGAGATAGTTCTACTTTCCCATGAATTCATAGTGTTATAAAATGGGGAAACCACTCCAGATTGAAATTCTCTAATGCTCATTCCAGGGACCTTCTCACCCTAATGCTTTCTAACTAAACAGCTTTTTCTAAATTAGCCTTTATTTAACTAATTAGAGATGTCACAGATGTTACCGCCGTAAAGACTAATCTACAACAAATCTACAACATACATTTATTCAGGGGTTTGCAACATTTATATAGCTGTTAAGTAATCATTGTATATGGTAAAGGTGTGTTTTAAAAACAGCCTTTTGTTTCTAATTACATTTTTTAAAAGAAAAAACACTTTCATCAATATGGGCTATGTACTGAAAGCCATTAAAAAACAAAGCACGACTGCCCGATGAGAACAGGGAACATCTGGTTAAATGATCGGGTACACTTAGTTTATTAATCTTATGTGTTGCAAAGATTAGCATATCCACGAGGTCCTTATAACTAAAAACGTAACGTAAAGTGGCCGTGAATAACCCCCGCCATGCAAAGGATCATGGGAGTTAATAATCTGGCATTTGGATTCACTGTAAAATGCAACTTTAGCCTGTGACTGGAACAGAAGTGTTCCAGAGGTAGCTGGTGTGTGTGGAGTGCATGGTAGGCAGATGATGGCTGCTGATATTGGTCCACACCTGCAAATTATGACTTACTGGTAATGGTCCCAATGCTCATCAGAGCAACTGAAAAACACCGGTTATCGGATTTTTATATATAACGTTAGTTGCCAGCACCTGACGTCGTCCGTAGTGGGGCTGCTGGGCGTGCACGTGTGAATAGGATGGCTCCGCCTCCCAACGCAGTGCCTCATCTGCCGAGGGAAAAGCTCTGCCAGAAGTCCTTAGGGTGTACAAACGGCAGTGACGGCAAGCTGCCCTTTTTGTTGGCGCTAAGGAGCGAGGTGGAAGGCCGGGGACCAGGCCCATGTCGCTGGTGGTGCCAGCTGCACCGTTGATCCGATCGCTAAGCCTGTGCCAGAGACCCGTTAACCGTGCTATTTATAGACAGAGCAAGGGGCCATACCATTGGCGTAGCATGTCCAGCAGGCCATGCGTCAGCACAGACCCACGCCCAGTGGCTATGACAGACATTTCCAGGGCAACCATTAGGGGTATTCTGTGGTCACATGATGCAGAGCTGGAAGTCCCCCCCAGCAAGAAGATCACCCCAATCAAGGTGCAAGGCTGAGGTGCAGATGGCTATATTCACTATTAGACCCCCCGACCCCCCCCCCCCCCCAGTCATAACCACCTCTCAAAGCCCATTAAAGCCACGGACCTTATGGCAGATCCCCATAGCTCTGGTGGTAGTTGGTAGCTTTGCCTAGGTCATGTGCCATACGGAGCAGCCGCCAGATCCCTGCACAGGTGGCATACGGTGCTGATTATCAGGAAGGCCATGATACTCTGCTCCCAATCCCCTTTGGGCTGTAATTACTCCATTAGCCCCCTGATAAAAATAATATTTATACACAGTGGATCTTCATGTCAATTTACAAGTTGGTTGATCCGTCAATCAATTAATCAATCAATCAAAAGGCTTAGTTTATCAGAATGGGCTTTGCGGTGATTTGCAGTCAGTTGTCAAAGAGAATAAAAATAACAATTACAAGACAATATACATGTACAATTTATGATTATATGTAGAGTCTACGAAATGCAAAAACAACAACTGCACATGATAGAAGATGGAGAAAATGACCATGGGCAAGTGACCGAGCTGGAAGTAGCTCAACCGAGCTGTGTTTGGAGCTCTTGATCATAAATACACAATCATCATTTTTGCAGACACTACTGCAAGATGGCTGTCCGGGTGCATCTGATTGTCTTCCACCCAGCTCTGACCTAACCAGACTGGAAAGCAGTGAAAAGGATTTTGAAAAAGTATTGAGTTGCCATTGAGGTTATACACAGGTACACAACCTTGAGGAACCATGAGAAACCTGAGAAAGTCAATACTAAAGCAAAGCATGGACTAATAGGCCTAATAATATGCAATGACTGTGTGGCTCTATATTTTGGATCAATCCTCTAAACAACTCCTTCCACTACACAGGAAAACAAGAGGTTTTTATTGTAGAAAAAAAACAGGTTGTGGTAAAATCCTACACGAGTGGAAAGATTATTCTATAAAAGTTCCTGGAACAAGAATGTTCTGCCATCTTTTAGGAAGTTCTGTACAAGACAAGATAACGAGCATCTTGTGAATGAATTATTCAGGATGGAGTGTATTGAATGTAAAGGTACATCCCTAAGATACACTGGAGGAAGTCAGTTTAAAGCATTAAAGGTATGAAGTAGTATTAGGCTATATATTACTCTGAACTCCATGGATAGCCAGTTGTGAGAGAAGAGTACAGGAATACATCTGTAAATCCATAGAATGCTGTCACACCAAAAGGATGTTTCAAACATTATTCAGACAAAAACAGGACTTAAGAGCACCATGTTAGCTGGTATATAAAATCTGACTGAAAAACTGATTTGAAAACGTTGGTTTACAAACTTGTCTCATTTAACAAGTACAATCTTTAGAGAGAGAAAGAGAGAAAGGGATGTTCTAAGCAGAGATGTAAATGAACACATGACTTCAAAGAGTTAACCAACCAATACACCAACTGGCTGACTGCCAATCAAAATAGACCACACAGTAAAGTAGATTATTCATGTTGACTAAACAATGTCAGATGATAAAATAGTACTTCTCCATGTAAAATCTATACAAATATAGCGGAGAGGTAGAATAAACCACTAAAATAGCAAACTACCCCACCCTGGGGCTGTCACCCAGGGATATTCATACAGTAGCCACAGCTAGAGGCACACAGGTTCAACCCGCCTAACAGGCAGGAGCAAAGACGTGCTTCCACTACAAAAATGTATTTAAAAATAAATACATGTTGGGGCAGAACCTGGGGTTCTTCATACTCGGTGTATTGCTTTTAAAAATAAAAGCAGTACACCGAGTATGAAGAACCCCAGGTTCTGCCCCAACACGCATTACCCAGGTTACCATTTACTTATGAGAGGAACCAGCGGGAGTACTTACGAAAATAAAACAAAATACCACCACCAGTGTGCAAATCAGAGGCGTCAGAAACATTTTGAACGTGGGTGGGGAGGGGGGGACACACTGGAAAACAGCGCTGGCTGAACTAATATTTTATGTTAAATGTGGGGAGTCCAAAGGAATAATTATGAAATGTGAGGGGGACATAGCGGTGAAGCCCATGGTGCAAATACACACACACACACGGCAATCCCAACCATACAGGTGCGGAATCCCACCACCAGGATGCCAGATTCCCCACGATTTGTCCCCCAGTACCTGGTAAGAGAGAAAGCCGCAGGTCAATTCAAAAAAGTTACAATACAGATAACCACGGACCCGTTACAGATCGCTTTAACAGGCAATTTAAGGAGACACTATATTAAATTACAGTCTCGAACGCTTCTACAGTCCGATCCAACAACAAAATTAAGACTGTAGGACAGCACGGCAATTCTCCAGGATGAATGACAAAATCTCAGAGTGAAGAGGCGTCTGGAGCAGAAGATAAATCCACACCAACAGAGGCAAAAACAGCTGCGCTAACCCTAGCCACTCCAAGAACACTTCACAGGGACTACAATTTCCCAGGAAAATCGACATCAACACTAAATGTACTAAAAGGCAACTGAAAACTTAAAGAAAAGCTAAGCCACCTCCGCCCCGCTTGCAGCTATGATAATCCCGTAGTTTGAGGTCTCACTAAAACTGCAGCATTCACCACTAAAAGCTAATTAGGCAACATGAATGCTGACATGCTACAACGTACCAGTCAGCGAAATGCCACATACCAGAACTATGAAAAGCGACAGTTACCAGCACTACTGCCACTAAACCCATTCAGATGCCCCGCTAAAAGTAATTTTAAAACAACTTTTAGCCAACAATATTAACCAAACTTCTAGTATAAACAAAGCAACACACCTGTATAGTATACCTGCAGAAGTATTACCAACGGGACCCAGATAGGGGTGGAGCTTCCCGAACACTATACCTTACACCAGGGGTCTCCAACTCCGCTCCTGGAACATAAGTACATAAGAACATAAGAACTATACAAATGAGAGGAGGCCATTCGGCCCATCAAGCTCGCTTGGGGAGAACTAAACTAATAGCTCAGAGTCGTTAAAATCTTATCTAGCTCTGATTTAAAGGAACCCAAGGATTCAGCTTGCACTACATTATCAGGAAGGCTATTCCATACTCTGGCTACACGCTGTGTAAAGAAGTGCTTCCTTAAATCCAGCTTGAAATGTTCTCCCACTAATTTCCACCTATGGCCACGAGTTCGTGTATTTAAACTAATGCTGAAGTAACTATTTGGTTGAACAGCATCCAAACCTGTTAGAATCTTATATACCTGGATCATGTCCCCCCTCAGTCTCCTTTGCTTGAGACTGAACAGATTTAGCTCAAGTAACCGTTCCTCGTATGACATTCCTCTAAGACCAGGAATCATTTTTGTGGCCCTACGCTGCACCTTTTCTAAGGCCACAATGTCCTTTTTAAGATATGGTGACCAAACCTGCACACAATATTCTAGGTGAGGTCTCACCAAGGAATTGTATAATCTTAGCATTACCTCCCTTGACTTAAACTCCACACACCTGGAGATATACCCCAACATCCTATTGGCCTTTTTTATTGCTTCCCCACACTGGCGAGAATGGGACATGGAAGCATCAACATACACACCAAGGTCTTTCTCATGATCAGCTACCTTTATTTCAGTGACACCCATGAAATACCTGTACTTTATATTTCTGCTCCCTAGATGGAGTACCTTACATTTATCGACGTTAAATTTCATCTGCCAGGTATCGGCCCAGTCACTAATTAAATCAAGATCCCGCTGTAGCTGCTGAGCCACTAATTCAGTATCTGCTACACCACCCACCTTGGTGTCATCTGCAAATTTCACCAGTTTACTGTATATATTGGTATCCATATCATTTATGTAAATTAGGAACAATAGTGGTCCTAAAATCGAACCCTGCGGTACCCCACTATGAACGCAAGCCCACTGTGACATTGTGCCTCTTATAACTACTCGCTGTTTCCTATCTGTTAACCAGTTATCAATCCAGGTCGCTACGGTACCTAAAATACCAGTCGCTTTGAGTTTAAGTAGGAGCCTCTTGTGGGGGACAACATCAAAAGCCTTTTGGAAATCTAAGTAGATGACATCATAGGCCTTCTTATCATCAACTTCCTGAGTAGCTTCCTCAAAAAACTCCAACAGATTTGTTAAACAGGATCTACCTCTTCTAAATCCATGCTGGCTATCCCGCAAAATGTTATTGGAGTCCAGGTAATCTACCATTTTCTCTTTGATTATAGCCTCCATAACTTTACCAGTTATACAAGTTAGACTGATTGGCCTATAGTTAGACAAATTACTTCTATCCCCTTTTTTGAAAATGGGAGTTATGGAGAGCTACTATCCAGTAGATTTTCTGTCCCACTTGGCTTCTGATGAGCCACACCTGTTCCTGATATTTACCAGAGAACAGGTGTGGCTCATCAGAAGCCAGGTAGGATAGAAAACTTACTGGATGGTAGCTCTCCTGGGCCGGAGTTGGAGACCCCTGCCTTACACACTCTAACACGGTGGAAAGCCTGTTAAATGGCCAATTGGGAATAAATATGTAACAAAGAACATCAGAAAGATGTTATGAAAGGTTACGGATGCTCATTTGTACTTCTGGAGAATGTGAGAGTGCTGGATGGATCGGGTAGCTAAGACCAAATCAGGTAAAAGCGTGCATTCACACACTCGAGAACACCAAGGCTTAAACTGAAGTGACCCCAAGTCTAGAGAGGGAACATATGAAAGTCAAAGCATCTGCAAACACAAATTGTTTTGATAGAATGAAAAATGCACAAATTAAGATGACAAACCACAGCAGTATGGCAGACAAATTAGAGTGGCATAGACATATATAGTTTACAAAAACAAATAAATGTCAGGAATATTTGATGAGTTCATTTAACTTCCAATGTCACCACAAAGAAAAAAAAGCTTCAATAAAAACTCTAAATTAGTCAGCATGCAATATATATAATACCTTTTATTTCCACAATGTCTAATTTAACAATAAATTACCTTTCGCTCCTTTTTAAGAAAAAATACCTGTTCAGAAGGCCGACAGAGGAGCTCGCTCTTACGCCCCTAAGCACGCCCCAATTGCTCCAGGGGCGCTGGTCACTGGCTGATGTTGCGCTCTACATGTAAAACTTACTCCCACCTCCATATATTCTGTATGTCTCTGAGCCTGAAGGAGAGCAAGGTATGATATGAGAAAAACAATTTCCTCACAGGAATGAATAAAGTATCAGAAAAATATCGCCTTTGATAGCTTCGATTGACCGTATATTAGTTTCTTGTAGTGTGAGATTTTCTGTGTAAAATGCACTAATGATAAACACATTTATGTTGTTAGATTACAGGCTCGTGTAAAAATGATTTTTTAAAATTATAATATAATGTTACGTGAGCTACAAGTAATATAATATAAATATAATATTCATTTAATAGCCACAATATCTCAAATACGTAACTAACTCGCAAGATCATTCTGTATTACATGTGCCACGATCTCGGCAAAACTGACGCATTTGTGACGATATTGCTATTGACTGAAATGACGGGAACGTTTCTTTGTGCTGGATATTTTCTCTTACCGAGATACAAGTTGAAGCGTGTATATTCATATGCACAATTCTCAAAGAGCCCTGCAAGTACTTATCAGGTGGGGTAGAGCGGATCAGAGCATATTTACGTTTGCAATTTACGGGCTTACTGAACACAATTCATTCACTTCGGAGTTCGCCTCTGAATGCGCGATGTGCGATAATTTCTGTCACGCTGAGCGGAAATTTTTAAACGTTACAGATTCTGATCAGGACTGACACATCGGTGATGGGACTAAAAGTGCTGTTATTAGTAATGACGGGAAGACAGATATATGCCAGGGAACAGATGAGTCGCTAAGGAGAAGAAAAAAAAAGCCCAACCAGCATTGGACAGAACATGGGAAGTCTTAAAGAAAGCGTGGTAAATGGGGGAGTATTTTCTTAAGGGTCAATAAGGATCCCACTCAAAAACGAATCCACACAGGCTATCAAAACACGTAGTAGTGTGAGTCACGTGATCAGTATCTATCAGGTGCACGCAGGCTTCGTCTGGATCACACCTTCGCATGTTTCTTCTCACCCACACACAATCGTCATCGGCCGTCCTCTCTAGCACACGAATCCCACTGGTGTTTTTGGTATTTCATGAACTGTTTGGACATTTAAACTTCCCTGCGTTTGCTTGAGTCGGAGCAATAGGTACGGCTAACGATTCTTATGTATTTGTCTCTTTTTCTGGATATTTTGGGCATAATTCTGGCATTAATTGCATCTGATCGCCCCTTGCGTAACTAATAACTTGAGGACTTTAGGATTTGTGTTTTTGCTTTTGAAAATCAATACCGCACTTGCCATCTGGAGCGCTTACCCTAATATAGTCGAATTGGACAAAAGGGAATATAATACAAAAGGTATATTATAAATATATCTGTGCTTATAATGAAATATAATATATGAACGTATGCAGAGGCAAAAGCACTCATACAAAAACACAGATATATGCATCTGTTATGTTCAGCAGTAGGTTGTGTGTGGGCTGTGTGTGTGTGTGTGTGAATGTGGTGTGGGGAGGGGGGGGGGGTGGATTCGCATAGAGCCTGTGCTTGGCATAATGCCTCTGAAGGAACCAGATGAGGTTTTGTGTGAAGCCGCCTCTGAGCCCACAGCCAGTCTCCTTACTGGTCATGACGTGAAGGTCAACATACTGAGTCAAGAGTCACAGGCAAGCAGCATTTGCGCAGTTTGAGCAAAAACTGTAAAAACCTGCTGCGGGATTTGACCCCATACCCCTGTTCATCAGTTATGCTCCTTTTTTTCTTCCATCTCTCTGCCTGTCTCTTCCCAAGTAGCATACCCCTCCCACCTTCCCTGCATGCAAAGCCCCCTCAGCCCCTCCGCACTCAGCCCAATCCCAGCCCATGGCCCAGTGCAGCACAGTTTGATGCATGTGGCAAATAAGTGAGTTCCTCAAGCATTCTCTGTGAAGGCGTACTTACATCTTTGTACTGAATTCCACACAAGCCCCGTGTTCCAGCACCAATCGTCGCGTATGGACAGTCACTCTGTGCATGCACACTCTCACGCTAACAACCAGGATGGTATTCACAGGGTTGCAGTCTAGGGCATTGCAATTGATAGATAAACAATGCAGCCATCTCTGAGTATTTTAGATGAAAAAAGATCCTCTCAATGGAGTAGACAGTATTGATTCTGACCACAGTAACATGGCAGGGAAGGGATTTTTTAATACCGAAGAACTAATGATGTAAGTTTTCTTTTAAGTTTAAAATATATCAGCCCATGCTGTGCACTAAAATAACTGTTTTTCACTTTGATTTTCTCTCCATTACCATGCAGTGTTCTTTATAGGAAATGCTGCCTATGTTCAGTTGGCAAACGCTTCGCACGCTTACCTAATCCTGATATCCTGGCCTTGCTCTCTCTCCACTCTCTCTCCTACCCAGGTGGCAGGTCTATGCACGCAGTACCTCAGCTTTACACGGCTCACGTGGCAGACAACCAATCATGCATGAGCACTGCCATCGACCAATCAATGGGGAGCATGATGTTGGAGCTGCAATGTGAACCTCCATCACCCCCACCTCCTTTCCCGCTGGTCTCTGAAAGCCCTAAACTACCGCTAACGTCTCCTCTTTGCCCCAGTGTGGCTTCAGCAAGTGCTGCTTCTCCCCCCATCTCGAACAATCCTTGTTCACCAACAATCTACCCTGGCTCACCCCCTTCCCCCAGTATTCTCCCACCAGTTCATCTAAATATACCCTTTCCACTTGACCTCAACATGACCATGTCATGTGACCTTGACTGTACGTCTTCACCAATGCCAAGCATGGACCTTCTATCAGATATGGTCCATCTTCCTTTAGACCAAAATCCTGCTGATCCACCTTCCCCAAACCCTTTCCTTCTGCTTTCCTTCAATACGTCCCTTTTATCAGATCCTGCCCTTTCTCCTCCGCCACCATTAATCCCCCTGTCCCCGCCTCCCTTAGGCTCAAACCATTTACTTACACATGACCTCAATATGTCACTTCCATTGCCCCCCAACCTTGCCCCTCCAACAACCACAATGTCACCTCCTCCCTTAGCCTCGAACCTTGTCTTTAATATGTTCCCTCCATGTGCTTCTAGCCCTGCCTCTCCAACAGAAATGATCTCCCTGTCCCCACCTCCCTCCAGCGCTGACACGGCACCCCCATCAGATCCCAGTCCTGCTCCTCCACCAGCCATGGCACCACCATCCTCACCTTCCATGCCTGAGGCCAATCCTTCTAGACCCAACACCCTGGCCCTCAAAACCTCACCCAGCTCACAAAGCAAGGAGAACAAGGAACCAGCAGCCCTGCACCTTGACGAGAAGAAGATGCTGGAGGAGGAGCTGAAAAAGTGCATTGAGGATTTCAAAAAGATCCGCATCCCGAAGCTCTTTCCTGATCGTAAGAGACACTGGCAGAGTGACCTGCTGAAGAAGTACAATGCCTAGTCCTACCCTCTCTCCCGTGCTTGAAAGATACATTGAGTAGTCTCAGCTGTATAACACTGACAACATTCAACCCTGTGGCAAAGAAGACGCAGATTGCACCATGTAACAAGTATTTCGTACCATTCAAGAAAACAACATTTTCAGTAGATGGTTAAAGGTATGTTTTTCTTCTTAGAAGATGTCCTGGCATATTGTCTTGGCTTGTGCTAATTTCTGTGACTCATCTCTTTAGGCACCCAGAGGGCAACTGTTATCTGAAAAGTGGGCTTCCTTTAAAAAAAACTGAGTAGGAGATTGCTGAGGGCTGGCAGGTTGCCAAAGAAACAGTAGGTTCATCTGAGACAGCCTACATCCTTCGACAACGAAGGAGCTCAAGTAACAAGTTAGCTACTCCTCTGAAGGGCATTTAGGCCAAGATGTGGTAATATCATTATAGTATTTAACACATTTTAAACTATTAATTGTCATTTAAGATTGTTTGAAAATATTATAGAACAGATGGAAAAATAGTTTAAATTTGTCTAGCGAATGTCTGCTGGGAAAATGTCATAGGCATTTATTAGATTCCCACCGATTAATGTGGCCGTTGTGTCATTCCATTACTAGGAAGCGTTTCCTGTGTATCTATACCTGACTATATCTGACCAGTTAAATACCTATTTAGATTCCTAAATTCTGGAAAACCTAAATTCTTAATACCGTGTTTAATATTACAAATAGAAAAAATTATGATAGAGGGTGGTTCTGTGAATGATATATTTGGTTGGAAATGGTCGATGGAACAATTTGATTTTCAATGTTTGTACTGTATGTGCAATTTATTGGTAAAATAAATAAACCTTTATTTTGAAACAAATATTTGATTTTTTATTATCTGGATAGTGAAACTTAAATGACACTTTCACAGTTTGTGAATGCATGCCTCTCAATATAGCAGTTAATTTCACACATAAACAGAATCTGGGTATTTTATTATGTGCTTCATAGAGTTCTGATTTCTTTGTTCCACTCAAAGCCCAACAACAGAGAATGATATTGCTTCACACACCTTGTGAATACCTTTCTAGGGTCTGTGTCAGACGCAATTTGAATCAAAATAAATATAATTGGGATAAGCTGAAAAATTTACATTTTTCATATCGAGACTAAGGTATGCAAGTGACTAGATGCCATGCCCGGCTCGTACAATCCTCGTGTGTGCTACACGCCCTGATTACCCACGTGTGCTTCCCTGATCTAGCCCAGCTGTGTCTGATTATTTTCGCCCAGTCCTGTCTATTTTAGCCCATGTCTTGCCTTAGTTCTTTGTCCGTCATTGATGTTAGTCAGTGTCAGATGTTTCCCAGTCTCCGTTTCCTTAATATATTCCCAGTTTTTCCCCGTACTTTGCCTGCTTTGCCTGCTTCCTGCTCACTCGCCTGCCCGTGCGTCACCCTCCTAACCGGCGATCGCGACACTAGATCTAAAATTTCATGACAGTCTTAAATTATGTCACATTTACAGTCACTCCTGTGTAAAGAGGATCAATTCTACTGCTAAATATATACATTGTAGTACAGCCGTGCAAATAATTTGGCATTTTTCTAAAATTATAATTATGGTACAAACTACAAATTACTTTGTATTGTTTGGTGGTAGCATTTATGTTTTTAGACTTTTGTATAGTTTTCACTGAAAACAGTTTATTTTCATAGTTTGAATATTTATTTATTGTTTTTGAAATTGCTGTTTTATGCGAATGGGATGGACTCTCTCGGTCCTGTAATGAAATTTCTCTTCAAACTAATTGAGTTCTAATGGGCTGTGTGATCATAAGGTTCTCGTAAATCCGTCACACGCCGACATTTTTCCTCCGTTTTCTGAGCCTGATGTGCTTTGATTCTCCATTATTCCAAACAGCTCCCCTGTTACATCATTCTCTGAACGTGGGCATCTCATGAAGGATCTGGAAGAGGACTGAGCACCTGTGGAGGGGCCGAGGTGGGGGTGGGGATGAGGGTCGAGCTGTATGCCGCACACCCCTGGTTAGCAGAGCAGAATCTGAGCTTAATCTCCACTGTCTGTGAATCACACGCTAATCCTGAGCTGAATGGTCAATTTGTCGCCCATTATGAATCTGAACAAAAACAGGAGCAGAACATTAAAAGATAAAAAAGAATGAATGAGTTTGGAATAGAATATATAACAGAACAGTCCTTCCTTTCACACAAACCTGCATCTGATCTCAGCTTATATGCAGCTTATCCGAACCCATCTAGTGAGACTGATTGTGTTTGTCTGCTGGTTTTGAGTGTGAGGCGGGGTGTTGGTCTCTGGTTTAGGAGTCTGCGCCCATAAGGTAGCTGGTTGAAATGCCATGTAAAGTACCATTGCAGTATTACTTGGACTAAGGCCTTCAAACCAAAAGAGTGCTGCAGTGGTGGCAGATAAATGGATAATCCTATGCAGTTATCCCAAGCTTAGCTCTCACCTGTTTTACTGCCTTCCTCTTACCCCTCTGGAGTCTGAAGCCTTTCAGCCACTTTTGAGGTAGTCTGACATTTTTTAATATTTCTCCTATCTAAAAAACATTGATCCCAATGTGCTACATTTGCTTTTATAGAGCACAAACTTAGCATCAATAATCTGAGACCGTTTATAACGTCATTCTTCAATTTTTTGTTCTAATGAATTTTAAACACATTAAATACATTTTAATGTATTTTAAATACATTAGTCAAAAGCCTGTTTTCAAACGAGCTTGGATATAGCAAAAAGAAAAACACGTTATAAACATTTCTAGCCGTTTGGCTCTGGAGTTTATACACATATACATAGTTTATACACATAGACATAGTTTATACACATAGGGGTTGGCTACTTATAGATGATTGAAGCATTCATAAATTTGTTTATTGAAGTGGTGAAAGTGTCTTCTGCCTTACCTTGTTCTTGTGTATTGCTGGCTTAGAAATTTTGAGCCTGGAAGCAAGCTGCCATGTAGTCTTCTGCCAGCAGAACCAGGATTAAAAATGCAGATTTATTTATTTATTTAATATGGAATGCTTTCTTAATTTTTTCCAGAGCTGTATATCATAGTGGTTAGATTTCGGATCTTTCTCTAGCAGAGCTGCATGACATTTACGGTTCATTTATTGTATTGCTTTCTTGCAAGTGTTTAATGTAAAATAATTACATATTTTGTTAAATATTTTGTTCCTCTGCCGCCTGCATCTTATGTCTCATTGTGTTTCCACCCGCAAACACGCTTACAATAACAAATCTGCACAAACAAAATTCACACATTTTTGTGTTTTTAGTGCAGCTGCCACTTTTGATTTGCTTGCACTTACAGTGAATGTCAGTGTAGTTTGACATTTACTGAACACAGGAGGCGTTGTGCCCAATATTTAATTGCACTTGGTTGCATTTCACACGACAGGCAAAAGGCAAGTGGTTCCCATTGTGGTCACTTAAAATGAAAAGGAGCACCAAATATCTGATTTCTCCTTACTTAGCTTGACATTAAGTAGTTAAATAAGTTTATGTCTACCTTTCCTTAAGCAGGCACTTACACACTTGGGCATCAAAGATTTTTGTGCTGGTTATTATTTTCTGCTGGCATCATTAGCCGGCTGCTCACAAAGGTGATGAGGGATTTTCTAATTGCTAACTATCTTCTTAAAATTCCAGGATATGTTTGCTGGGAAAAACAAATTAAGCATATTTTTCTTTTATTCAGTTAGAATTTTGGTATAACTTTCAATTCACTCACAAACATAAATAATAGTTTAACAAAACAAAAAAACATATTTGAGCAGTAGGCTGAAATAGAGAATTTTTTATTTAAATTCTCTGGCAAACATTTCAGTCTCTTCGCCCCCTCCTTCCGCATTCAAAAATGCCGCACTCTATTGCCACGGGTCCCACAGGAATGTAGACCTCTACTTCTGTTGAATCCTGCAGTTGTCATAGACGGTCTGCTCCCTCGCTTTTACTTTATGTGCACGAGCAGATCCGTTTTCTCTGCAGAGATGCACTCTTTTCTATTGCCTGGCAAATCTGCCATTATAAAAGCAATTGGCCAAGGTGCAAGCGAACCTCGCAATTAAAAGGTAATGGGAGATGACATTGCAATTAGTTTATAGCATGTTACAGCCTAAACACACTCATGACTAATTATGAGACTAAGTGCAACCCTTTTGGCCCACACGCCAAGCAAAAGTGGGTTAGTCACACCCTAAAAGAACTTGTGCCATGCACTTGTGTGCTTTAGATCATTAAAATAGTGCCCACAGTGTGTGTGTGTAGTATGTTTATATTACATTGTGGGGGACAAAAAGCCCCCCACAATGTAATAAAAAAACAGTTTTTTGTGTCCCCACAAAGATCTGTGAATGCAATGAAAGCCTTGTATTTTGTTTGGTTAGTTATGGTTAAGGTTAGGGCTGGGTAGAGATTAAGATTGTCATAGTTGGGATTAAAGATATGTCCATAGAAATGATTGGAGAGTCCCCACAAAGATATAATTAGAAGCCTGTGTGTGTATGTGTGTGTGCGTGCGTGTGTGCTTGTGCCCTGCTTCCAAAATATCAGTGCAGAGCTGTCAGGTGCCATGGAGCCCCCCGCCCCCGCCAAACAACAGCGCTTATTTTTAATGTTGTGCCATTTAGTTAATTTACTCCTGAAATTTAGAAAACATTTCGTGATATATTTGCAGGCAACATTTTGACAACCCCAGAGGTCACAATTTTTTAAATTATAGTGTTGAGCAGTCCTTTTTTCAAACAGAATATTGGATGAAAAATTTGTTAAATTAGGTCTATTTACTGTTAGGATGGCTGGAATTAGGGGTACAGTCTACCGTGAACCCACAGTTCTATTACACAGAAATGTCTTTGAGTCTGTGACAGAATGCATCTCATTTATAATTCAATAGGAGGCTCCTGTTATGGGCATGACACCACAATCTCCTATTTAAGTGACCTTGGTGTGGCCCATGGAACAGATGGGACATGGTGCTCTCAAATGTTTCTCTGTTGGAGTGAAATGTGTATGGAAATTATTACCAAATCCTGAAATTACCTCGGCAATTTTAATAATTCTGTGTCTGCAATTTGGGAACCCCAATGTTAATGAGGCATAGCAGCATAGTGGAACACAGCTCACGTCTCGCAGGGCTGTGGACGGCCCTGTCTCTGCTAACGTTTTTTTTCCCAAGGATAAGCAGGGGCATAGTCAGATAGCCCAGACAGAGTGGGGGGGGGGGTGAAGATGGGACATTTTCAAGAGTACATCTAGTGCAAGTCAATTGTTTAACTTCAGTCATGCCAATGTTTTTTAATTGATTATTATTATTTTTAATTTAGTTATTGGAAATCCTTTAGGCTTCCACTTTACCATGAGGTTCCCTTTTGCCGCTTATAAATCATAGTAACTCCATCCATCCATCCATTTTCCAAACCACTTATCCTACTGGGTCGCGGGGGGTCCGGAGCCTATCCCGGAAGCAATGGGCACGAGGCAGGGAACAACCCAGGATGGGGGGCCAGCCCATCGCAGGGCACACTCACACATCAGTCACTCACACATGCACACCTATGGGCAATTTAGTAACTCCAATTAGCCTCAGCATGTTTTTGGACTGCGGGGGGAAACCGCAGTCCCCAGAGTAAACCCCCACAATGACATGGGGAGAACATGCAAACTCCACACACATGTGACCCAGGCGAAGACTTGAACCTGGGTCCCAGAGGTGTGAGGCAACAGTGCTAACCACTGCACCACTATGCCCTCATTGTAACTCATTGATAAAAAAAAATTCTGTCATCGCTTGTTTATAATTGGTTTTGAATGACAAGCAAATTAATAACCTGATTATAAACAATTCATGACCGCTTTATAAAGGTAGTCTAATTGTCAAGTGGTACCCACTTTAGCTTAAGGTCCGCTCCTTAACCGTTAATAGACTGTTACTAATCGTTTGGTAATTTACTGTAGTGTCCCTGCCGGAATGACAAGGCAGACTTGGGTGATATCCCACAAGGCACTTTATTGAAACTGGAGCTTGCAGTAGCTCAAGCACCTCATTAAATAGAATGGGCCCTTGCTAACGGTCGGCGCACAAGCCGCTGGTCCTCACTCTCCGACTTCCCAGACCAAGAGGACGTTACACCAACACGCCCCTCTCTTAGTCCCCCGGGGACTCCACCCATATCTGTCAGTCACCAACCACAAGACACAATCCTCACACAATCCATCAAGGTACCAAATGCACATTGCAACAACAAAAGCGCAAAACCATTACGGAACAGCGCAGCTACAGTAACGAGTCAGGAGTAAAATATAAAGGAGTAAAACATTTCTAAATTTGATTGTAAGTCAAGCTTTTTATTTTCTGAAATATTATCAAATGATTAGCAACAGTTTATTAATAGGACTAGTTAAGAAGCAGAACATTAAGGTTCAGGTATAATTCATTTCAAAGTACTATATGCTGACAATTGTGCTGTTTTTACTTGCAAGTGATTGACACTCTCTTTAAAAAACAGGAGTAAGACATCTTTGTAACCAATTTCTAAATTTGACTGTAAGAAAATTGTTGTATTTATTAATATTATCAAATATTATTATTATAATGAGTTTATTAATAGTTAAACAGCATCTATAGTGTTCTCAAGTAAGCACATTTTTACCTCTTAACAGAGATGGATATTTCACTCTAATACTTTAAATTAAATGACAGACTAAATGGTCAAAGGTACAATGGCAAAACTCCTGCCGGGACTTGTGCAGGACATCAGCTCTATCCTTAGCCACTGCAGCCAATCGCCATTCATCTGTGAAACTCACCCAAAACAGCAAACAGTGTCTTCTTTTTCACTTTGATTGGATCATCTAGTGCAAAGAAATTAAGGAAATGCTCTGGCGAGCTATTGGATTGCAATGGCAATGGTATATTTTGCTGACGGTTGGGAGGCGGGGCAGGGTTCCCTCTGAATATTTTTGTAGGTGGGGAGGATCCCTTGGTATATTTTTCTTGAGCGGCAAGGTGGGGACTCCCTTAGTATATTTATATATATTTTTATATTATGGGGGATTGGAAATTCTGTCGCGACTAAAAATAAATGTCTTGTCATTTGTGATTGACCGGCTGCCAACCACTCATTTAGTACTCCATAAAGGACGGTGCCACTTTAGGAAATGAAAACAAAGGCTTTGCATGCAAGGGCATCTTCTCGCCTCTCTTCTCACATCTGATTACTATCGTTCCATGTTCTCTGATGCTCCCTGTTTAACGAGTCGACGACTGAGAGGGTTGACGCAGTGAATTCATTTAACACTGCACCTCTAATTATCGCTTCTCCTGCTCGCACTCCCCAGCCAGGCAGGGTCATCCCAGGGAGCCTGAAGGAGACGTGGGAGGATAGGATGTTGCGTGGTGTGCTCGCCGCTGTGGGGGGTGACAGCTCTCTGGCTGGTTGTTGTGGAGGAAGGCAGAGCGAAGGCTGTGTAACGGTCAGGGTCAGGCCAGTCAGGGATGTGACTGATTCTATTAGAGCCTTTTTGGTCCTCATCCACGCATCCATCCTGTCAATGTCATCAGAATCAGGAACAGAAGGATGATTATTGGTCATCTCTACTTCCATACGAGGACTTTGTCTTTGTGGCTGTACTCCGGTAGGACATATAACATGCAATTTTCAGGGAAATTTACAAATATGTACACATGAAATTTTACATATGCTTTTTAGACTGTCCTGCCTACCAACAGCATCATGGTATTGAATAAAGGGTGAAATAAAGAAATAAACTGTAAATAAAAATAAATAAGGGAGACTCTAGAAGAATTATAAGGGTCATGATTGACTAAAGTGCAAAATGTCGAAAAGTGTGTATACACTGGAAAAACAAGTACTCATCCATCCATCTACAATAAACATAACAATAAATGACATTTATATTGTGCGTTTTACAAACACAAAGATGCTTTACAAGGAGGGGAACAAACACATCTAAGTGGTTCAAGAAGATTCATCAAGAAATGTTCATTAAACAGGAAGATCTATAGTCAGATTTAAAAGTGGGGAATGAAGAACAATCATGGAGAGACTGAGGAAGAGAATTCCAGAGTTTGGGGGTAATGGCACTGAATGACCTGTCACCTATAGTGAGAAGCCTAGTGTGATGGAAAAGGAGCAGATTACAGCTCGATGACCACAGCAAGCTAGGGAGAGAGTAAAGGGTCTGGAGCTCACTGAGATAAGGGGGTGCAAGGCCATGTAGTGCCTTAAAAGTGAGCAGTAAGATTTTGAATTTAATATAGCAAAGAACTGATAGTAAGTGTAACTGTGAGAGCTGGTGCTTTGGCATCCATCTGTCCATCCATCCATCTTCTATCTGCATATCCTGAGCAGGGCTATGGGAAGGGAGTGGGGGGGGCTTGATTCTTCACATAAACGATTGCATATCATCATTACTTACCTGTAAGACTTACTTCCAGGGAGCATTTCAGAGAACGGAAGGTGCAGACCGAGAGCTACCCATGTGAGCAGGGAAGGTGTGATTGGGGCTGGGGGGGCTGTTCCTTCCGCAGCCATCTGTCACACCCTGGGAGTCTGCACCATTGGGTTAATGGATCTGAAAGGGAGCTGTCTGTTTTCCACCACAAGGTCATCCTCCCAAGATTACCCACGGGCCCCCAAATGCACCCAACCATCTGGTGCCACCGACATGATGTTTATCCATTAGAAGTGCTGGTTGATGTCAACATATCCATTTGGCTAGCAATGATAGCATGGTTTGCTGAACTGCTTGTATAAATATTTAATACCAAGGAAACACACAAAAGCCCTTCATTTGTAGGTATATTTAGCAGAGGTGGGTAGTTTAGGTCCAGAAAGTAAAAATTCAAACCAAGATTTTTTTTTCCAACCAACCAGTTGAGTTACTCTGTGAATGTGACTCTTTATACTGAGCAGGTTGGTTGAATTTAATCTTGGTCTGGAATTTTACTTTCTGGTCCTGAGTTATGCATCTCAGATATCACGTCAAATCAAGTGGCTTTAATTGTCGTTTCAAGCATATACAGTAATACAGTACATAGTGAAACGAGAGCGTTCCTCTAGGACCATTGTGCTACATATACTGTGACACTATGTCGACACAAGACTACATAATGTGCAAATGTGCAAAAAGTGCAGACATTGCAAAAACAGTGCGACATGAGACAGAAGAAATAGAAGAGATGATAGTAGGTAAAGTGTAAAGTACAACAGTGCAATGGGTTGTGCAAAAAGTTATTGAGGTAGTGAACTGTGTGTGTGTGTGAGTGTGTATCAGTCCAGCCTCTGATTGTTCAGGAGTCAGCTTGAGGGAAGAAACTGTTGCACAGTCTGGCAGTGAGGGCTTGAATTCTCCGGTACCTCTTGCCAGAAGGAAGGAGGGTGAAGAGTGTGTGTGTTAGATATAATGATAGACATGTACTTATTTCAGCTGAAGATTAAAGAAAAGTTGTAATATGCCTTGCATTGCACTTCTATGGAATCGTAATTATGATTTTCCCCAATTACGGCATGTAATTGAACACTGTTTGGCATTCTGCATGTGTACTGACCCTGGAAGCCCTGTGCGTCACATGTATCTCTGAGCTCTCACTCTGCATACATACAGCAGTCAAAGAACTGGAAATATAAAATTAGATTCTGGGAAGAAAATGACATTCTAATCAGCAAGCTGGACTTCTACACTGTGTAGATTAGTCATTCAGGGTAAAACCTGACTTAAAGATGAACCTTATTTTGGCTGAACCTCAGCAACAGGGTTGTTTTTGTATTGGCATTCTGTGCTGGTTGTAGAAGTACTTTAATAAAAAATTACCTCTATCTGGTGCGGCCAATTTTCCCCAGTGTTTGCAGTGGTGGGTGTAGATGCAGGTCCTTCCGGTGTTCAAAAGCCACCACAACCACTGGTGAACAGAGTAAAACTCTGTCTGGGTCACGAAACTACAGTGTAATTATCACCAGAATAGGATGCCTGACAAACAGATGACAATTTTCTTTCCTGTGCCTGAATATATTATAAGAATAATGAGTAATCAGAAAGAGCAGACAGTGAATTTTACACAGGATTAGCCTTTGATTAGACACAAGGGAAGATTTTGCTGGGGACTTATTTTGAACAACCCAGATGTTGTTTTAGTTATGAAATCTAATGGGGAACATTATTGTTTATGCAAATGAACATGCATCAAAGCGATAATTTGCATAAAAACATTGCGATTTGTGTCACAAAATACAGTATCCTAATCTGCTGTGTAACAAACACTTTTTCAAATATTTATTTTGAAACTTTATTTAATTTACTAAAAAATCACAATACCATTCTGTTCTCTTTGTTTCTGTAATAATGGACAAAAACTATTCTTGGTGGAGGAGAATGTTAGTTGAAAAGGTGGTGCAGTATTGGTGGGGGCCAACATAATGGGGGAAGGAGAGAAGGCCCAGAGGTGAAGCCAAATGGGACCAAGTGTCCATGAAACGACAATGAACACAAACGGTCGGTTTGATTTTTATTCCAATGTTACTGCACAGTTCGGTTTCCTGTTTTTCAGTAATTGGTGTGGTCTTAGTACTGTAACATGTATTTATTAGAGTCAGCAGGGTTAGCCTGGCCTTGAATCTTAAGGGCTCAACAGTGACATCTCACTGCCAGCAATGGACACTGAACTCTCTTATTAGGGACACAACATCCTAACCCAGGGGTGTAGCAAGGAATAATGGGCAAAATGTTACCTTGGGCCCCTTTGGTACATTCTGGCCCCCTCCAGTCTAGGGCCTAGGAAAACATACCTACTCCCCCCGCCCCTCCCTCCAAGCACCAGTCCTGTCAAACCCACACACTGCCAACACACTGTATGTTTTCCTGCTCAGAACAATTTCAAGTATCAGAGCCAAGCCTGCTGTGAGCCTGGAGGTCCACATGAAGCTTCCCATGGATACATGGATAGCAGAGAAAGGTAACGCCACTCCAGGGCATCGTGAGAAAAAAACTATGAAAACCATTCTCCAGAAGCTGCTTTTGAATTTAAAAATAGGATTGAAAAGGCATAATATGGATTAACAGCTGAGTCTAAAAATATCAGCATTTCTATAGCAAGAAGTATAGGTGTTGGATTCACTACATGGCATATTTATTATTGTTCAGTTCTTCTTCAAACCTTAAAGCCTGACGGATAAGATTAACACTTTTAATTGATGAAGATGGTGTGATCTTATCGCTCAAGTGAAGAAGTCTTTTTTGCTCATAATCTTTTTTTCCTTTCATTTTGAAAATATCTGTCTGTCACGATCGCGGGCGTGCTGAGCGGCGATCGTGCGGGTAAGCGGGTAAGGAACAAGCAAACAGGTCCAAATCGGGGCAAAACTAGGGGTTTATTCTGGGAACTGGGAACAGGGAACATCTAACACCAACGAGCATAACCAAACCACGACAAACCACAATGACGGACAAGGGGAACAGGTAAGACCAGGAATTAAATAGGACGGGACTAATTAAAGTAAGCGGACAAAGCTGGAGACGATCAGGGAAGTACACGTGGGTAATCAGGGGGCGTGGCACACACGAGGAGCGGACAAGCCGGGCATGACTATGTCACGCCCACTCGAGCGTGACCTAGTACCTGAAGGCAATCTTCTGATTAGCTCGCCGTCTTAAGCCAATCAGACACGATTCCCGGTGCGAAGTACGAGTATTGCATGCGTGAAGCTTGGCTTCTCAGGGCATTTGCTGAGAAGCTGCCTGCTTCTTGCACTCCGTTTTGAAAACCCCATCAAGGTAGGCATCTCCGATATTCGTAAAAGTCTCACAAAACCAATTAACCTTACCTGTCTTTATGCAATGTGGAGGGGAACAGATCTCCACTAGAGCTTTGGTAGACTCAGGAGCTGCGGAAAATTTCATAGACAGCACTCTAGCCCAGCAGCTACGGATTCCCCTACAGGCCCTTCCTGCTCCCCTGATGGTCCTACTGTAGGTGTCTGAAGGAGGCCCCTTCATGGAGGTCAGGCAACCCACCAAACGGGACCACTTACCCTGAGGATAGGTATCCTATACTGGGAGACTATAGATTTGTTCGTACTCCCTCTTACCAGGGACCCCTTAATCCTGGGACATCCCTGATAACGGAGACACAACCCCTCTATTGACTGGACCTCTGGTGAGCTTTGTTCTTGGTCTTCTACTTGTTTTTCCCAATGTCTCTCCCTGCCGTGCCAGGCATCCCTGGTAGTGAGTCCAGCCCCAGAGAACCTCTCCGTTATCGCGGCTGAGTACTCGAATTTCATGGATTTGTTTAGTAAGTCACTATCCTTCCAGCTCCCTCCTCATCTCAAATGCGCATGTACTTTCGACCTCCTGGAGGGGGCGCTACTTCCCAAGTGACATCTCTACCTCTTTTCCCAACTTGGCAATGGAGGCCTACATCCGAGAGGCCATTTGTGAAAAAGAAAGACGGCGGCTTACAGCCCTGTATCGACTACCGGGCCCTAAATGCCATCATGGTAAAATGCTGTGAATCTTTACCCCGATCCCGTCAGCTTTGGAACAGGTATGCGAAGCTACTGTGTTTACGAAACAAGATTTGCGAAGTGCTTACAACTTGATACGGTTACAATGCGGCAATGAATGGAAAACCTCCTTCATCACCAATACAGGACAAAATGAATACCGGGTTATGCTTTATGGCCTGTCTAATAGCCTGTCTATATTCCAGGGTTATATGCATACAGTATTTAAGGACATGATTAACCGATTCGTAATCGTCTACATAGACGATATCCTTATATATTCTGCTTCTCTATCTGTTAGGGTTATCTTCATCTAAAGATACGCTGGAAACAAACCAGTCTCTGAAAACAGAACAACAAGCACAGCTGTGATGATCTTTTACTTGCTGCAAGGGATGCCCGGTCCTGACCTCGAGGTGTCAGCCTCTCAGTCGAACTCAGCCAACTTCGAAAGAGGAACTCCCCTCGCAGTGTCTTTTATTGAGGTACACAAACAGGATATGCAACTGACATTGAACATTGTTTATCACCCTATATGGGGTGGAAATATTCAAGTGACAGTTCTTAAGCAGTGTTATTGCTAAATTAAGATCAAGCTGCTGCAGGGTGTTGTTTTCAAGATTCTAGCAAAATGACAATAAAAAAGTACATATTTCTCTAACACTATCCCAGCATATAGGAGATGTCCAGCAAGTCTTGCAACGCCTTCGTGAACATAATTTATTTGTGAAAGGGAGAAATGCGAGTTTCATCAGACGCAGATACAGTTCCTGGGCTACCACCTTCAGATGGGGGCCGTGGCCATGGAGGAGGGGAAGGTCACGGCCATCAAGGAATGGCCCCAACCTCCCAACCTGAAGGAGCTCCAGCGGTTCTTGGGTTTCGCAAATTTTTGCCGTCGATTTATTAGAAATTTCAGCCGTGTGGTGGCTCCTCTTACCACTCTCACTCGAGGTGCCAAATCCCACCTCCAGTGGACACCTGAGGCAGAAATTGCCTTTAAGAACCTGAAACAGGCCTACTGTTCAGCTGCAGTTCTCAAGCAACCCTGACTGGAACTGCCATGGGGGTGGACACCTCCGAGACAGGAGTTGGAGCCATTCTGATTCAATGAGATCTGGTAACCAGACGTCGTCACCCTTGTACTTTCTATTCCAGGAAATTGTCGGCGGCAGAATGCAATTATGATGTCAGGGATTGGGAATTGCTGGCCATGAAACTCTGGAAGAATGGAGGCATTGGCTGGAGGGAGCTTTTCACCCCTTCCTGATTTTCACTGACCATCGTAACCTTAAATACTTACAAAATGCCAAGCGTCTGAACCCACAACAAGCCCATTGGTCCATGTTTTTCGCTAGGTTTGACCTTAAAGTAACATACCTCCTGGGAAAGAAGAATACCAAGGCCCTATCATGCCAGTTTGACCCACCGGAGGCAGAAGTCCATTTCTATCTTCACCTGTGGCCTCATGTATAACGACGACGTAGAATTCACACTCAAACATAACGTATGGACAAAACTAGGAATGTACGTAAGCAAGAAAAAATCCAGATGCATAAAATTGTGCGTAAGCACAGATCGACGCACATTCCCTTTATATATCCCAATGAGCGCGAAGTTTTACGTACGTGAATGAGCCCATAGCCACCCCCCCGACCCACCCATAATTATGTATATTTGCATATGTAAATCTGTATAGATACCCACTTTGTTCTGTTTTTCTTAAACAACAATGGATAAACCACGTGGGAAAAATAAGTATTTCAGCGAGTGCGAAGTGGAGGTCATGTTAACAGAAATAGAGAAAAAAAAAGTATTTGGTGATTTAAGTAGTGGTATCAGCACTAAAGCTGACGGAGCGACAGAACGTGGAGGAGTCAGTTAAAAGCTTTTATTTGCATGGTGGCCGAAATTAACAAGAAGTGGTCCGACATTAAAGTCGACGTGAAAAAACAAGTGGCCGCTCATCGCAAGAGTCTTAACAGTACAGGTGGAGGGAGTGGAATCCCCGGTTTCACACTTTATCGGGTGAGGGGGACACTGATATCAGCGCGGATAAGTTTTTCTCATAGCATACTTGTTTGAATCGAAAGGTGCCTTTATAGCAATGTGAGTGCAGTCGATGGCTCCGATTACATTGGGAAAACTGGACATCGCTGCAAATTGTGCTTTAATGTTTGCCTGTTCAACCACAGTGTAAGGAAAATTTATATATCTGGGTGACAAGCGGACTATGCCGTCCCATTCAGCAGGCATGGCGCGACTTGGTGTTGAGTAAATCACCTGACTATGATCCCTGAATACGCGTTCTCTTCTAATTCTTCCATAAGCTACGTCTTCCAATAACGCAAGAGCTGCCATGGCAGTTGTAGTTCGGTCATTTTCTGCACCATTTTTTTGTTAGAAATTGAATAAAAATCAGGTGCCATACATTTATAAACAGCATACAATTAATGTTGGTGTATTGGATAAAGTCAGCGCCATGATTTTGAGTTTAAAAAGGGAAACCACAATGATTTACCACTGGGAGCCATCCGTGTACAAAACCGAGCAGAAACGTGCGTACACCATGTGTGGAGCTGCCGTGAGAATGTGCGCAGCGGTACGTCAAGTTTCGTCTTTATACATCTCGACGTGAGTGTGGAAACGGACGTACGCAACGTTTTTGTGCGTATGCACCATTTATACATGAGGCCCCTGGTCACTGGAAGATACCCTTTGAGCTGTGAACCAGAGGCGCTCTTCCCCTGCGGGATGCCCACCAGGTCGACTATATGTTCCCTCTCAACACCGACCTGCTGTAATCCGCTGGGTTCACATCTCCTGCAGCTCTGGACACCCAGGGGTGTCTAATACCCTGCGGTTAATTGCCCAACAATATTGGTGGCCCGGTTGGAGGAGGAACATAGAAGAGTACGTAGACTCATGCCCTGAATGAGCACAACTCAAGTCGTCGCATCAACCACCGGTAGGACTGCTCACCCCCCTGTTGATTCCGTCACGTCCTTGGTTGCATCTGGCCATGGACTTTATCACGGACCTTCCTGTATCACACGGTAACACGGTCATATTAACGGTTGTAGATCAATTCTCAAAAATATGCCATTTGCTCGCTCTTCCTAAGCTCCCCACAGCCTCCAGCTTAGAGGAGCTTCTTGTGACTTGGATTTTCTGTTACTACGGCATCCTGGAAGACATCGTATCTGATAGAGGTCCTCAGTTTGCCTCGCAGGTATTTTGGGATTTCTGTAAAAAGCTTGACGTATCGCTCAGCGGCCTACCACCCTCAGTCTAACGGGATGACTGAGAGGACCAACCATGAGGTTACCAAAGCCTTATGGTTCCTTTGTAAAGACAAAGGTCCACCCATTTGATTTGGGCCGAGTATGTGCTTAATACTCCGATCACGAACCTTTCACCTTTCTAATCTGTTCTAGGTTATCAACCCCCGCTCTATCCCGGGGAAGCCATTACCAGAGACGTGCCAAGTGTGGAGGCTTGGTACAAGGACAGTAAGATGGTCTGGCACCGTGCTCAAACTGCTCTCTCCCAACAAACACAAAGGCAGAAATTCCATGTGGATAAACATCGTCGTCCCGCCTACCAGGTCGGACAACAAGTATGGCTTTCTGCTCGTAACTTTAAGCTACCCACCTGTCAGAAGCTGTCAGCCCGGTTCATCGGCCCATTCCAGATCACATGGAGGGCGAGACCCAACACCTACCACCTGCAGCTGCCCAGGGTGTACAGTATTTGCCCCACTTTTCATGTTTCTCTCCTGAAGCTGGCATAGCTCATCTCACTCTCTTACAGTGGTTCCAGTGCCCCCCCCCCCCTTCATCGTTGCCAATGTTCTGGAACACTACTGAGCGTTTAATAGTCTTTCGTCTCTCCCTGTTTCCCGTCCTGCTCCATCTGCCCTGCCCGTCTTGCCTGTCTGCCTGTCTGCCTACCTACCCTGCCCTGTCCTGCCCTGCCTGCTTCGTCTGTTCATCCCGCCGATCCCGTCCTCATCAACCTGACCTGCCCATCGTATTCCTATCCTGTCCATGTCTGTAGGCTTGACTCAACCAGCAACTGACCTCTGGCTTGTCCTGCAACCACGACTCCTGTCTCCCGATTTGATTCTGTTGTTTGTGTCTTTAATAAATCTGCAATCTGCTTGTTTTTTGCCCCCGTCACATAACAATATCCTTCATCCGACACTTTTTTTTATATTTTTATATTTTATAAAAATATAAATATAAAATATAATATATTTTATATTTCCCTGCCAGTGTTTCTGTTAAATGTTTGAAAGAAATCCTTGACTTGTTTTAGATGGAATTCAGAATGACTTCTTAAAGTCTCTTAAATTTAGTATAGTTGAATCAGTTTTATCACTCTATGGTTATACTAAAATATTTTTAGAGTGTTTTTAGTCATCATCTATGACAGTACTAGCAGGTTGGTTTTCTTTGTAAATGAGTCTTGAGACCAAAATAGATCTAATCTAATCTAACCTCCTTTGTGATTATATTGTGTCTCTGTTCTACTAAAAGGCTACCACACTAAAACTCATGACAATGCTAACAAGAAAACAACATTATTAGCAACAGCGATAATACATTTTATTAAATGACATTTGAAGTGGTTTATAGGCAAAAAACAGAAAAGCACTTTGCAGTCAAGAGACGTGCCAATGTAAACACAAATTGCAGACACATGAAAAAGCGTGTTGACTCGAGGCAAAGGTCACATTGACTCAGATGAAAAGGTCATGTGTGCGCTTGATGGAAAATGACAGGTACCTGGTGAAAAGGAGCATCTGTAATCAGAGAGGAGAGCCGAATGAGTCAATGGCTCTAGGCAACCAGAGAATTACACCCCTGGCCCCCTCCTTTTTTTGGCCTGTCGCCATCCTATCTTCTCTCACCCTCCTCGAGAAAGGTATAGCTTTGAATAAAGGCATCTGCAAAATAAATAAATGTAAATTATTTAAAAGGTTTTGGTGAGGTGGTGTCAGACTCAGTGGGACTGGATGCTGTGCCTGTGATCAGAAGGCTGTCGGTTCAAATCCCCACAGAGTGAGCCTCGTGCCCTCAATGGCCAATGGCTACAGAGATTGTTGGACTCTGCTTTCATAAAAATGTTCATCACTTTGAATAAATATTAAATAAATATGAGTACACATCAAAAATAAATGTGCTGTAGATTTATCATTGGACATCAATAATACAAATTTGGCTAAACCAACTTTAAGGAAAAATAGCAATAGAAAACACAAACTCTTTAAATATTACTCCTGTAAAGATCAAACGTGAGCTAAAAATTCTGGAACCCTCCCAGACCCATGGTGGAGATGTAGAGGACACCCTGATATTCAATAGCACCCAGAACTGAAGACCATTCTGCCACTGTAACACGTAGGCTTACTTTACCTGGGAGATTTCAGGTTCAGCTGCATGTGGACCCCTAGAGGTTTCATATTCTCTAAACTCTACTGGATGTTTTGGTTTTCTTCTTTCTTTGTTTTCCTTCATTATTGGTTATTATTCATCCATTTTCCATACTAGCTTGTCATGGGAGTCCAGAGCCTATCCTGGAAACTACAGGAGTAAGGCAGGAAATAACCAAAGACTGGTCGCCAACTTATTGCAGGGCATACACACCATTTATATCTGCAGACAATTTGGCAACTCCATTTCTCCTTAGCATATTTTTGGACTGTGGTGAAAGACCACAAGGAAATCCCCATGATGTCAAGGAAAGAACATGGAAACCACACACGGAGCTGGGATGTAGTGCCTCCTGCTCTGACAGTGTGGAGTTTGCATGTTCTCCCCATGTTTACATACCTTTCCTTCATGCCTACATTATGTTCTGTGTACAGCTTCATTTTCCTAATAACACAACATGCATGTTTGGTTAATAAAAACGACTCCGGACATAATATGAGGATGACTGGTTTTGCAGAGTTATAAGATGCTACACCTTGGCTGCAAACCAAGATTATGCCAGGAATAATTAAGGTAAGAAGTACACACAGGGTGCAAACATTAAAAGCAATCTTGTGAGTCCAATCAGCCAGACAATATGTCTTCAAATGGCTGGAGGTATGCTCCAGGAAGTGGGAAGACCACACAAACTCCAGAGTCACACAGCATAGGTGAGATTCAATAATTCAAACCTGGAAATTCCAGGCAATAATATGACCCACAAGTCACTATGTCCAGTGGCGGACTGGGACAATAATTCAGGCCGGGAATTTGACTCCACTCCCAGGCCACCTCTGCTGCTGCAGTCACATTTACCAATAACTTTCACTACATCAATCACACGTTCCAAGACCTGCCTTCTCTTTCTAACCTGGTCTCGATGGACGGTCATTTGCTTATCAGTCAGAAGGGTATGGATATCTGCTTTGTTGACTGAAAAAAGGCTTTAGCACTTTCTCTATGGATACTGCTTCTCTCATGTTCCTGTACTCTCTGATGGGCATGTTTCCAGGCCTGCATACCTCCTTTGACAAATGCACTGTCACTGCCTAAAGGTTTTGCAAATGCAAGACATACTGAGCAGAATAGGGAGTGATTACTTTCATTGTATGTCAGCCATTTTCTGTTTGTGCCATCTTTTGAATGAAATACATCAGGAATGGCTCTTTCAGATGTTTGAATTGGGTGATACTTAAAAAAAATCTAAATCCTTAGACTGTGGACGGGCAAAATAATCAAAAGAGATATCAAGGCTTTCACTGTCTCCTTCACGTTTCCCTGAATTCTTCTCTCTCTCACTCTGCACATCTAGTTGCTCTGCAATATTAAATAAGCGGGTTCAATAATCTGTATTTATAATTGTGCAGCCATCAGTTGTATGTCCCCAAAATCACAGTCCTACTACTGATCTTATAAATCATAAAAAGCACATGTTGTTTAAAAAGTATAGCCTGCTGCCTGCATGTTTAGTTTTGCTTATCTTAAACTTTACCTGAAGGTTCCTGCTCTGACTCAAACGCTGAACTGTCCACCACCTCTAGCTCAACAGCAGGAGCACTATGCTACTGCTGCTTCCCTCGTCACCTTTTCAAAATAAATAAATAAACAAACAAACATTGTAGGCTACATATTGTAGACTAGAAATGAAAAATCAAAATAACTAATACTGTATTCTTTTCCATACCATCTACTTTATTTATTTATTATTTAAAACAATTTGACCCACTAACACTATTATTTCTACTTTTTATTCATTTTTATTTATTATATAAAAAATATGCTACATGTAGACGAAACGAAACTTGGCACAGCACAGCAGCACTTACATATTGTTGCTCGTTTGTTGGTTTAATTTTATGTATTGTGATTATCTAAGTGATTTGGATGAAAGTGTTCGTCTGCCAAATTATTATAAATATAATGTAAATGTAATCTTGACCGACCTGTTCCCTTACTGGCGAACATGGCTGGGATTTTGCAGCAGCTTGCTGCGTCTGCGGCCAGGGCTTTTTTCCTTTTTATACGCTCCCTCTCTGCTCCTCCTTTGCGTTTATGCTCCATTTTTTGAACGATTTAGTCAGATATACCCTGTCTCTGGATATAGCCAGATATTAGGCAGTGCGTCGCTGACGTTGGGTCATGTGGGAGTGTAATTTTCCCTCCGCCATTGCCTGATTCGTAGATTGAGAGATCCGTCAATTAATTCGTAGTTGCACACCAGCCTATCACATGCCAGGCTGATCGTCTGCACAGCGGCAGCCGGCAGGCCAGAATGACCGGCAGGCCACCGGGAAATGTCCCGGTGCTCCCGATGGCCAGTCCGACCCTGACTATGTCACATCTTCCAGAACACTTGAAATATTTGTGTGAAGAGGGCATAGATGTGGTTAAAACAGTGCGATAAAGAGTGAATTGATTTATAGATGGTGGAAAGTAAGTGGAATCCAGAAGAAAACATTGCTCTGCTTCTGAATATATGGTAGAGAGGCTAAGGGGTCAGTAATCTGTCCTGAACAAGCAAAATGCAGCCAAATCCTTCTTCTGAATGTCAGACCCAAGCAACTTCTTTTTTAACATCCTGTTGACTTCATACTAGTAACCAACATGCAGCCATTATCCTGTACTGTATGTGCTGTGCACTCAGTCATAAACATGACTGCAGGAAACATATTGTCTTTAATTACCACAGTGTAATTAAATTGTGAACCTAGTAAAACCACAATAGGATTTGGAAGGAAAGCAATTAAACTGGACAGCATAAAATTAGATGGAAATCAAGTTATAAATGACCACAAGACAAATTAACCATCTTTCTTGGCTTTAAAGCTGAGGGTACAGTTCTGGTTTGAAGAGAGCATAAAATTTGCCTTAAAGAGAAATTTTAATTGTTAACCAAGACAACTTCTATTACATTTCAGCCTCAACACTGAATGGCTGTGAACTTCCAAAATAAAATAGTTTCTGGACTGAAAGACAGAAATGGATCTCCAATGATATCATTATAAATGTTAGGTGAGACTCGAGATGCTATTATATACACTTTATAAAACAAGTGCGTTTTGTCATGGGTAATATGTTATTTATGATACGTAAACCACTATATATAGCACATATATTTTTATATCCAGTCTTCTTCAAACCACTTATCTAATACAAGGTTATGGGCTATGTATTTTTTCACAAGGTAACCGCGGTCAAAAGTGGTCATTATTCTTTACCATCATAATTTTTCAACATAGACTCTCTCTTTTATTGCTGTGTGAGGATGTTTCATTTAATAAAAGTATTCATGTTGGTATACATATAAACCCTGTAAAACAGAAATCAAATACATACAAAACAAAAGAGAGCATGAGGAGTGAAAACAATGCCCGATTGGTTACACAAGGACAAAGGAAGGCTGGGAATTCACATGAGGATGAGCTGAGGGAACATAAGGAAAAAAACATCTATGAAGATCACATGGAAACACTGGCAGGTAACACATGAGAGAAAAGACAGGAACCAAATGCAATGACCAACAAGAATACAAAACAAGGGTAGGCACATACACAAGGGTAACAAGAGCTAAACAAACAACAGATGGTAACTTTTACAATTAGCCAAACACTAAAGACTAGAGGCAATAAGGAATGGGTGCGGGTCAGACACTAGGTGTAGGACCAACAAGGCTCAGGTGTGGTTCATAAACAATCACGAACGACTCAAACACTTGGAAACGGATGACCAGGAACATCTGCTGGCTAAGCAGAGAAACAACAGACAGGACAGATCAGGGACTGGTAATGACACATGGGTCCATTATTATTGCTCATTAAAAGAAATTGTTTATTGTTGTTTTTTGAGTTTGTTACTCTGCTTTTTCAAGATGGCAGTTTTGTGATGGCAGGCATGCATAGGGTTCTTTTCCAATAACGTGATGATTTTTACTTCACTGAAAACACTGAAACACAAGCACATAAAACACTTGTTATACGGGACTGTACGTGGTGATCTGTGTGGAGTTCTCTGTATGACACATGCTCTCTTTGCACTCCACTTAGTGGACCCCCCTGCGAGCTGCTCAAAGTGCCTGTGTGCCCTCCACTCCTCTTACCCTACCTCCCCGAATCGCACCACAGTTGTCCCTGCCTTAAAAACATCAGCCACACAATACATTACAATCCTATCTGAAGCATAACACTATTACAAAGAGATGAACAGTGCAAATAACAGTGCAAAAATAACATTGAACACCATATTAACATATGGGAAACTAACAAAGGTTCCACATAAACAATAATAAACATGTCCCACCTTAAATCACCCATTGTTTAGTACCAAAAGTTTAGTACCTGTGCAGTGGAAATGCACCCAGAGCGTACCTCACCACAGTGTGACTGTGAGCCTCTTATGCATTGCTGGGCTTCCTACCTGGCTGATTCCCCATCCCGGCAACAGTGGTTTCTGCCTGGCTAAGAATTCCACCCCGACCCAAAGGGTCAATTTGTCTAATTACACAGACAGTTTCCCAGCATGGGTGCTGCACTCTCCACGACTAATTAGCGATCTGTGGCCTGTGGCTTTTCAGTGTTAGCAGGTGGAGATGGGCAGACCTCCACCTGCTAAAATAGGCAGTGGGGAGAGGAGAAGGGAAAGGGCATGTGTCAGAGTAATGGAAGCATTGATGTTCAGTACATATGTTTGCAAGCGGAAACGCTGCAAGGCTTGGTGATCTGGAGTCGCAGGTGATGATGCGACCTGTGACTTCAGGGCCTTTAAGCGGGGCCATGAAAGGGTAAAATGGGGAAGGTGAGGTAGGGTCTGTGGGTGAGAAAGCAGCCCCAGGCTCACTTTCCTCACAGCATTTCCATTGCCATTTGCATCATAAAAGCCTGCTACTCTAATCCTGTGCCGCCACTTTAATCTCCTAATTCTGCTCGCCCCCCGCACCTCATCAATCAGGCCCCTTCATCGCAAGACACTTCAAAATCTGCGCCTGCAGCGGCACTCAGGCCCTCGGCACTTGCTTTCATGCGGCGCACACTGGTAAATAGCGCTCATGCTTGCTCGCACAGCGTCGCCGGGGCAACACGGGTTCCATCCACATGCATGTGTTTGCCAGGCTGGCCATCATTCTGTTATCGGTATACTCTTATTGTCTTCTTGAGCTCGTTTGCACATACCCCAAGCTGTTTGCATCATGCATTTGGTTATACTAATTAATTTATTTGTCTACATTTTTATTTATTATGTCCATTTTACCTTTATGCAATCTATTGATTTTTGTTAAAACTTTTGGTCTTGGTTGCATATTTAATTGTATATTTAATTGGTACACCATGCCACCATCTGGACAAAAAGAAATCCCTTTGTACTCTGCAAATAAAGATTCTGATAGAAATTCTGACTCTGATGGTGACTTGGGATCCAGGCTTTGCTGTGCTGCTATAGAAGGAGGGTAGGCGTATTGCGCAATGTCACACCAACACATTAAATTCTTTGTGCTTTATTCACTGCAATAGTCAGGGGAGTCTTTGTGCCGAACTATTGAGCTCCAGGTTAAAGTGTTTACTTTTCAGTCAAGTGTTTGACTTCACAGTGCTGGCAATTAAATTGCAGTGGCAGACTCCACTACCTGCTCTATTCAAGACATAAATTTTTCATATAAATAAAAGTTGCTTTTGCAAAAACTATTATTGTGTGGGTAATTCGGGAAAAGGGAAGAAGTTGAATTCCCAGAGCCCATCTACAGAATTTGCTGAAACAGAACCGGGAGATAAAAAAATGCAGAGACCTTTTCCCAAAATCTTAAACAAAAGACGTCCTTCACTGCACCACAAAATAATTGATCAGCATGTAGGAATTATTTAAACATGCTCTGTGGTTAATGTCAGTAACCTCGGACATGTAGATATCTGTGGTCTGTTTTATTACTCCTGCCCTGCCTTATTTGTCCACCAAAACTATTGTAGCACCTAATGAAAATCTAACAAATATAGTTTTCTCTAAGGATGCTGACCATCTTCCTAAGCAGTTTTAGTCCATGCAGTGCTGTAAATTTAAGCAAATCGTGGAATGTGAGAGAGTGGGGCAGGTTTTCAGAAAGCAGAGAAGACACTACCAACACTTAACAGCTCTTCCCTTGTTTTGGGGACGCAACTGTATCACATCCACATCACACATTTCATGCATCTGCTCCTCCACTACAGGGTTATCAATCCCAGGCAACACAAACCTGGTGAACACCCTGGACAGGATGCCAGTCCATCAGTGGGCACAGACCAGCACATACCCACACAATATGGGCAATTTAGGGAGTCTGATTCACCTGACAGCATGTCTTTTGGGCAGGAGGAGTAGCCAAAGGAAACAAGCATGATTCAAAGAGAACATTCAGGTGCCACACGCACACAGCAGAGGTGGGATTCAAACCCCTATCCCTACAGGAGAGAGGCAGCAGGATAATCACTATGCCACCTCAAAGACTGGTCATTCATTTCCCATAATTGCATATTCAATGAAGGGTTGCAGTGAGCCTTGAGCCTATCCTGCAATGCACTAGACAGGAGACAGGGGACAATATGAATTGGATGCCAGTCCATGAGCTGGATCACAGAAGAACCAATTTACATAAACCTTGTCTGTGGAGTGTGGGAGCATATCTACACAAATCTGATCTCCACACACACGGAGCTAGGGTAGCAATCAGCCCTGGGGCTGGGAGGGTTGCGTACCACCCACTGGGCCACCTCAGTGCCTGGATTAGCGGCCATATATATTCACGAAACACAGTTAAACAAGCTGAATGGCTAAAGCTGAAACAGATGGTAAGTGTGATACATGAGCAAATCTGCAATAATTGCAGGAAAATCCATTCAAATAAATCAGTATGCAGAAGCTATAGCACAAGATTTAAAAAAGCATGACGAAGGACAATGCAGTAGCAGCAGAATTACACATACTGTGTTGTGCTAAGAAGGAAATGAACTTATCCAAGACCAACATTTAACTTGTACCATTAATGCAAATGAATCACTTCTGCAATCAGCACCTAGAAGCACGTTCCGGTATTCGAAAGGCTTAAATAATGCTGCTTTCATATTAATGATTTCTTAGTAGAACCACTAAAGCACGCTCAGTCCTTCCTAGAATGAATATATAAATCTAGGTATATATAGAAGATATATGAATATCTCCCGAGACAACCCTTAAGTTGCAAGACGTAAACATGCGAGCTTTCACATATATTGAAAGGAAAAGCATGTAAGAAAGTCAGGGTTAGGATTAGTGACTTTTTCTTTTTCAATGTAACAAAATCAGCCAGCTTGCTCCATATATAATACATAGCAGCCTGAATACTACAGAAAAAGCAGCAAGGACCTTGGATTTTAGCATCAAACTTGGAGACAGTAAAGCACTTCCTCCTTTATTGGCCCCTCTGTACTATGTCATACAGTCTGACTCCTACCATGTACACAGTGAGTCAGCAGTGTAACTGTGGGGAAGCAGGCCCATCTCCTGACAGCTTTCCGTGCCTCCCCGCATGTGCAAAATCTGCTAACGGCGGTCCAGCGGCCTTGAACTCTGACTCTGTGTGGTGCCGACACCCCACGCAATTTTCACAGGTGGACGTTGATGTCCTGCAGGTAGAAAGGGGACCCTGAACTTTTAACTGTTGGCGGATGCTGTGTCTTTGCTTTTACTTGCATAAGAAGCACAATGAAGACTGGAAGCTGTATTACAGTACTGCTTCTTTATTAATATCAATTATTGTCTAACATTAGCGTTATTAGCTAGAAATCGAAGCAGAGAATTGGGAATAACAAGGAGGTCATGACCTGCTTGACTTATGTTTACTGGAGTGTTCAGTGCTCACCTGCAAATAGTCATTGTTATTGTATGGTATCCTTCCTGTGACACATTCTTTTTCGAACACTTGCCTACAAGATATCATATTGCTACCAAAGTGATGCAGTTTGTAGCATAATAGCAAACCTGTCTTTCCAAGGCCATCCGTAGGTTTAATTGACCTAATTAAAAGTCCCACAATTTTCCATGGAGTGCAGGTAAGGTACTTCAGACCTTGTAATTAAATGTAATTAGGTTCCTCCCTGCACATCCCCACAGAACCCATATATCTTTAGAGGAGTTGACACAAGGTCACTAAGGACGGAGTGGAGATCGCTGCGTGAGCTTGGCGCCGGCCCCCGGTTGCACCTCCGCAAGCCCCTCCTGGCACATTGGAGTGCAGATAAAGCGAAAGAATGCAGCCCATCCATCATCATTGTCCTCCTGCCTGGCCACGTTCTTGGGAATCCCAGAGGGCTGTGCTGCGGGCTTTTTGACAGCAAACACACTGTGGCAACTGCCGAAACTTGTCCTCCCTTTGCGGTCCTCCAGAAAAGCTCGATGAGAAAAATCATACCCTCAACTCCCCAATGGTCTACTATCAGGAATCACACAGAAAAAATAAAACATCCATGTCCTTCTATGTCTGTATTAACTCTTTCTCTACTACCCCTGGATTTTTTTTTACTTCCATCGCTATAAAAAGCTAATTATGTGTTGCACAATGCCATTTTCCACATGCACGGTTTAGAATTTTTACATCAGTATCGTCCAGTGTTGTCTATTTTAGAATATGTGTTTATAATTAGATAGGCTGTTAGTGATGTACTCCTAGGTATATCATGGAGAGGGGAGTGACTGGCCTGCAGGGAATCAAGTTGATTGGACGGATCTGCATAAATCCCTTGACTTGTGTTTGCAAAGTGCAATAATACTTGGGGACTATTTCAGATGAGAAAAAAAGGACTTTCATCGCTGTAGAAATCTAGGTGTTTACACTGTTCATTCTGTGACATCTTAGTGGAGCCAAAATGTAGTATTCCATGGGCATTTACCTGCTTAATTAAACAAGACCACGAAACCTGACATGCTTCATGTTTACCCGAGTGTCCCAATGGAAGCTTTCAAGAGAATTCATTACAAAGGCAGGAAGGGCAGTCTTTCTTTCAAGTAACACCTTTCCATCCATCCATCCATCCATCCATCTTCCAACCAGTCATCATGGACAGAGTCAAGGAAAGGCCTGGCCTGGACTGTCCTCCAACAAAACACGTCACTCCAAATTTGGCTTCCTAGAGGGAGTTTTTTCCTCCTTTCCAGTATTTTGTTTTAGCTGAAAAAAGAAAAAATGTTTAATCTACTAGCTTTCAAGTGTCTGTACTAAAATGGCTGTATAAGGAGAACTAAAGTTGTGGGAAGATGGTGGCACAGGAGGTAGTGCTCTCATTCGGCAACTGGAGGGTTGCAGGTTCGAGCCCTGGGTCCTCCTGACCCCATCAAAGTGTCCTTGAGCAAGACACTGAACCCCAAATTGCTCCCGGTGAGCAGGTTGGCACCTTGCATGGCAGCCTCCGCCACCGGTGTGTGAATGAGTGTGTGGATGGGTGAATGTGAGGCATGAAATGTAAAGCGCTTTGAGTACTCGTAGGAGTAGAAAAGTGCTATATAAATGCAGTCCATTTACCATTTAAAGTTCTGTAATAAATTCCTGGGGGAAACATCCTTGCCCATCTATCCATATGTTTTAATGTGAAAAATTGACTGAATGGTATCAGAAATTTTATATATCTAGTGGACTTTTTCGGTATTTTTGATGCTTTAATTAAGGTGCTTTAGTTAATTTATATAGTTTATATTAATTTATATAATTAATTTATATAGTTCAACTAAAATGATTGATACCACTCATGCAATATTTGGGTAAAAATAGCATTTCTAAATTGTCAGTGCATGTGCCCTGCAGTTACTTGGCATCCAGTCCAGAGTGTACTCCTGCCTTCTCCCCAGTGCCTCCTGGGATGTGCTCCAGGTTTCTCCTGCAGCCCTGTACTACAGGAACAGGAAGCAGGATGGATAAACTACTGGCAATATAATAAAATATGAGAGTTACGGGTGCTTATGACTTTCGTCGTTGTGCATGGGCTGTGGAAGATTTACTGCTGGATTTTTTATGGCTAAGCTAGCGGCCACCATACAAACAAATAGCAGTGTCACATAAATATCTAGTTGGGATTTGCAGGTCACACTTCCATAAGACTGTTCATTATCCAGCCAAGCTGAATATGTATTTACAAAGAGCATCTGACACAGACCTCAGAAATGTACTTGTCGGACATAACAATAATATATGTTTAATGTATCACAACACATCCATGTAAAGTGCCCTGGGATGACTCTGCTGTGAAAGGCGCTATATAAAAATAAATTGAATTATTCGGCATTGCTGCCTATTTGAGCACATAGAACAGAAGCCCAACAGTGCATGATATTAGAGATCCTGTTTTTAAAAGTGATTTTAACATATTATTATATGTTTCTGTGTCTAGCATGTGAACAGGAGACACCAGCGTGAGGCTTTAGTCCAAGTATGGTGGAGGTCTTGATGATTGACTTGTCACAGCTAATTTCTGAATCTCTATGGAGCACTTCCATGTGCTCATGCGTCCCTACAGCTGAAGTGAATACCTGAGGCATCAAATGACGCTTGTTCATGACTGTTATTAACAACAGAGTCAATAAAACCTAATGAAGTCGGAGCTTGGGTGGATGGTCACATTACAGAAAGCTCACATTCCACTGCCCGACAAAACAATTGATCTCTGATTAGCTGCTTGTGCCTTTGAGGGGATGGAAGCACATCACAGGTGGATCAAGTGGTAAAATGGATTCTGCTTGTTTTCATACTCCTGGGGCTTGTATCACAAAGCTGGGTTTCTTGCTTAGCTGGATAACTTGATGGATTTAAGTTACCCCAGTTTAAATGGACTTTATTTTCATTCATTTATGTTTAGCTTAAATTACTTTAAATCTGACAAGTATCCATTTGCATCCACAGACACACTCTCGACACCTGCAATCCTTCTATTTTATTCTATTGCTGTGTGTATTATTCTGTCTGTCATTGTGTTTTTCAGCTACTGGAGGCCTAAATTTCCTTCAGGATTAATTTCTGGCTAAGCAAGAAATCCTGCTTCATGATGGAAAAAATATTTTGAGAGCAGAATGAAAAATTATCAGGCTCAGAGATCTAACAAATTAGATTGTAGAGAGGGTGGGTCGCTGCAACTAGAGTAAGTGGGACCAACCAATCAGATGTCTTGGTCCTGCCTCCTCTAGTTGCTTGGACCCACCTCCCCTACAATTTGAATGGTTATTTCTTTGGACCAATCAGTTTTCATTCTGCCCTCAGAACATTTTTATGTAAGTTAAACTCCCACGAGCATTCGTCTACTGCCCCTGCGTATCTTGAGAAATGCTCACAGCACATCCCCGATAACCCCCTGAGACGATATTGCTTTGAAGACTCCTGATGTGTGCTCCCACGAGCTCAATGCTCTGTTTGTTGAGCTACAGCAGCTACTGATGTTGTCCAGACTTGTCATAGCTCCTGGACTTTCCTGCAGGCAATTATCCAAGCAGTCATGGGTATTGCCCTCATCTTGTCCCTGTATTAGTACTGATAGGTCACAGGCTTAGCCTCAACGGTGCAACTTTACAATAAGGCTACCCTTATAAAAGCATTATGAATGGTTTATAAGCAGTTTATTAATTAGGTTGTAACTTTATAAATCATTACTAGATAATTCTAAATAAGTTATACCACAGTTTTCTTCTTATTAATGAGTTACTACCATTTATAAGTGGCAAAGGGTAGCCTTATTGTAATGTGGTACCTCCTTAACTACTGATATTTGATAATTGCACTCCACTATGCACTTCGGGACTCCCACTAACGTCTCCAAGTATGTCTTGCTAGTATTTGTCATGTACTGCTAAACTGGTGAGAAATTGAACTGCAAGCCCTGGAAATAGACCTTCACAGACTGATGATTAATTTATTTTTGGTAACTTTATCCAGGGAGGCTTCTTCTGCTGTATACCAGACTTGTATATGACTTTTTTCAAACTGCTCTCATTAGCATCCAAAATTAACGCAAGATATCAGGTGTGGATTTGTACAGCCTGTATGAAAGTTCATGTAGCCTCAGTACTGATGATTCTCCTACTTGCCTCACCTTCCAGACGTTTTCCACATCAAAGGACCCCACTTCAATATGACATTCTGTTTATTGGTGGCATGTCTCCTGGGACATATAGCTGCCTGTGCCTCTCCAAGTTCCTCTCTGTATCTTTCCAGTAATCCTTCACTTCTCCATGCTTTCAGGCTCCTAGTCTTCTCCATTGAGAAGAATAACTTTGTATTTTTTTTTCATATTATCTTTCTAAAGCTTGTTTGTTATTATCCTGTCATCTGTTTGTCTTAAAAACCTTCTGAAATGTTCTCGAGCTGTTACTGTAGCATGTTATTTGACTTCAATCTCTCCTTTTACAGCTTTCCCGCCCTTTTTTCTAGTTGTCCCTGATGCTTTTTTTGTGTAGATCTGTGGCAGCAATAGTAGTAGTAATCCCATATATTTTCCTGTTGGGCCTTTAAATATCTCAACGCATCTCTTAAAGCTGCATTTCCTATTACTTCTCATGAAAAGCTCTTGGCTCTTAACATCTGGCCATGCTAATTGGCATGTTTGTCTCCTGCAGGTTTGTTTGCACACAAATCACCCTTCAGTAATTTGTGTACATTACATCAGCGATCAGGTGCTGTACTGAGGAGACACAGGATTACAGTATAATTCAGGAATATTTTTAGACAGCAGTGCAGTAAGCTTCAGGCGTGCAGGCTTCACCAGACACTAAAGCTGGGAGTATTTTAACATTGGATTGGGGAATCTGTGCACCAGCACTGCAGTCCAGATAAGTGGTAAACAGCAGCAAAAATGGGAGAGTTGGGAAGAATGTTGAATGAACATAAAATCCACAGATAAGACTGGAATAATGAGTAGAAATATCAGGCCATTGCTATTGGAAACAAATACACATTCTTCAAAGAACATTATGTTTTTTTCTGTTACTGTTACATGTCTATTTACTTGTCAGGTTCATTTTATGGTAAAAGACTTCAACCATATATGTTAATTGTGTATAGTCACTCGTATTTAGAATCAAAGTGATATATTGGTTAAATACCAGTATTATGTAACAAGACTCAAGCTGAATATAAAGTTTTTTGGAGTATATTGCTTGATTTCTTGCCTACAATTGTTTGGTGTCTGGAATCTGTTTTTTTATACTCTTTTCAACTTTTCATTAATGGAAGAGGTATCATGCCAGCTTCTCCACATAGTCATTAAGGAGATGAGCATGTAGTGAGGAAAGCACGCAGGGTGAGGAATGAATGAAATTATCCACCAGTCACTGAACATGTTGCTTTCCTCTCTGTTCTGACATTTTTTGTCTTTTCCTTGGGAAAGGCTGCAGAAGCTGTATAGAATATACTCATACAATTTCACACTTGGTTTGTCGTCGCCACGCTCTTTCTATCTGTCCATGAGCAGCACTTTCTGGCACAACTAGTGGGAAACCCGACACGACGCTCTGAATTTGTTCATGTCAAGCAACACGGGGCCTTCACTGAGCAGCGATATACTGTATGCTGCTTGCAATCTCCAAATCCTGCCTGTACTAGTAAACCTTGTTAGGACGTGCCAGGTCCCAAATGACAGTTTCTTCAGCCTTGAGAATTCACAATAAAATGCTGAGAAATGTGGTTCCTGTTTTGTTCCCCTCTATGAATGCCAGACTTTGCATAAAACACTTAATTTATTCAGCACACTCTTTGTAGGACCTAGGAGTGCAAGTCTCTCAGGGAAAATGTGTTGTGTCCTCTGAAGGTTTTGGCTCTGCTTATGAATATAATGACAATGCATGTTTGCCAGGAGGACCTGATTTGTGCCCTTTGGGAACAAAGGGGAGGATTTATCTTATGCCATCATTTTATTATTATTAGCTTTAATATTAAGATCTGCATAGACTAGAATATAAAAAAGATAAAAGAAAGTCACAATGAATATAATAAAGAGAATGATACCATTCACAGCTGGATACAAGCTGTAGCTGAAATTGCAGAATAATAGTTATTGTACTTCAGGGGGAAACATGTAAACACAAGAGAAAATAGGTGAGTGAGAAGAGAGGTTTGGCCATGCATATATGAATTATGATTAATTAAGACCTGAAGACATGATGGCTTTTCCATAACTGTCTTTCAGGAAATGAAAAAGTCTTTTTTAATTATTTTCAAAGATGCAGCAAACATCATACATGAAATGATACACTAGGTACCACTATAAAGTAATCCTGTGGCTGCAGGTTTTTAATGAATTGAATGTTGTTTATGAATGTATACAGCTCTGGAAGAAATGAAGAGACCAATCCATATTGTTATTTATATCTGCATTTTGTAATCCATGGTTCTGATGGCAGAAGGCTACACGGCAGGTTTCTTCCAGGCTCAAATTTTATAAGACAGAAGCACAAAAACAAGATGAAGCAGGAGACACTGGGAACGAGGAGAAACGAGCCATATAGAGGGCAGAAGCGACTTTCTAATGCCAGAGATGACCGTTAACTTATCCGACAGCTTCTCATGAATCATAGGATGACATCAAGTGACCTTCAAAAGGAACTGGAAACATTAAGTGCAGGTGTGAAGTGCACTGCTAGGACAGTTCATATTGGGCTCATAGAAGAAGTCCCATAAAGTAAAGAAGAAGTCATTAAGAAGAAACAGAGAAGACCCAGGATGCAATTTGCAAAATAAATACATAAATATATAAAGATTCATAAGATCAAATGCAGTGCATTGGTGCTTCAGTTTGGGGTTGGGGCGGTCGGGGGGAAATGTGGTGGTTCTGATGAGGGCTTATTCCAGGACTTGCGGGGCCTACGTAGCTGTCATCCATAGCAGGGGTAGGGAAAAACTTGCAAGTCTTCATGTGGGGATTACTGTCACCTCCCCCAAAATGCATTGTTTTTTGCATTTTTAGTTTTTTCATAGCAGTCACTGATTTTTATAAAACAGAGTTTTCCCTTATGGGGACCAGGAAACCGGGAAAATTTTTTTTTATATTTATCACGTTATGGGAACATTGTGTCCCCATAAGGATAGGTATACCCGCTCGCACACACACACATACACACACACACACACACACACACATACACACACACACACACACACACACACAGTTCTAATAGGAATGTCTAGGAATTTTTTAAGCCTTTCTAAAACTACAGCTGTGCCTGTTTTTGGGGGTGGGTCATGGATGCTAACTGAGGTTTTGTCCATGGTGCTGAAGTACCGCTCAGGGTTGCAGAAGTCTGCGAGAGGACACATTGCACAGGCAACTGGGTTTTTCCCTGCCTTGTACCTATAGCTTCTAGGATAGGCTCTGGACCACCTTGAGCCAGCAACAGACAAGTGGGTGCAGTAAATTGATGGATGGATGGATGTATGGATGGACATTATTCATATCCTCATGCTTTTAAAATAAAAAAGCACTGCTTTTGAGATTTATAGATATATAGGTATAAATCTAAATATTATTTGTGTATAAGTATTTCTGAAATTTTTAAAACAATGCAGGAGAGTGTCATTGCCACCATTTTATAATCTTCACCATCTGTGATAATAACCAAAAAATAGAAACAAGATTCTAATATTCAAATTCTGATCCATCCATCCATTTATCCATCCATCTTCTATAGCTGCTTGACCTATGCAGGGTCACAGGGGTCCGGGGCCTATCCCTGAATCTGTGGGCAACAAGGTCAAATGTTCAAAGATTTATAAAAAAAAAAATAGGTAACACTTTACTTGAGGGGGCACAAATAATAAATAATGTAGTAATACTCTGTTACTTATTGTATTAATTAACTAGACACGAAGTGTTACATGCCAGTTTCATGCCAATTTCATTTGACTCTTCTGCCGGCCTCTGGAGGATGGGCCCCCCCTTTGGGTCTGGTTCCTCCCAAGGTTTCTTCCTCTTAGGGAGTTTTTCCTTGCCACCGTTGCCTTTGGCTTACTCACTGGGGGGTCTTTACGTGGCAGAAATGTAAAGCGCATTGAGACAATGTAATGTTGTGATAATGCGCTATATAAATAAAATTGCATTGCATTGCATTCATGTTTGTTCTTTATTAATCGATTTAACTATGTTTGTTCATGATTTGTACTTGAGTATTAACTAAATTACTAAGTTACTTCTGCCCCCTCGAGCAAAGTGAACAAAAATACTTTTTGGTGAAGTAAAAATGACTCGTGTGCAAACTTCCATCATTTATGTTCAACTGATTGTTTATGTCTGGACCACTGGTTTTGCGATGTAGTTTAAATGGTGGTAAAATATTGTTTTGAAATATCATTCTGAACTGCAGCATCTGTGAGATGATATTGATTTCTCTGAAAGAGCAGACTAATTAATGGAACAAAAATGTGCAAGAGGAAATGAGTATATTTTAAAGTGAGCCGAGAGGTGCGATCGTTTTGTTTAATTACTTTATAATCCAAAGAGAGTTTTAATGCCACAACCCACAGTGGTGAGCATCAGCATCTTCTAAAACTGGTCTGTGCGCACAATATATAATTCTGCTGTTTTGAGCACTAACAGAGAGCCATTAATGGTCATAATCTTTTCTTTTTTCTCAGCTGCTGGTTACCCCAATCTACATGAACATTTATTTGCCATACAGTGTGGATGTCGTTGAAATAATACATTCAGTTTGCCTTATGAAGTATCTGATCACCAATTTCTGATTTCTGCATGTGTGTGTATTCTTACTCCACTCCTAATTTCAACCATTTTTCATGGGGACTCCTCTCGATGTTAACGTGTCAGATTTTTTTTTTGGGGGGGGGGCTTCCAAATCAGTTACACTTTCCTCTGGGTCCCCACTACCAAAACATTAGATCATGGCATGTTCCCATGAAACAGTACGGATTCCTCTTGTCACATTTGATTCTTCCCTATATAGCTGCTTGGTGACAGTGTTGCAGCCCCTATCAAGTCTAATTACATGCGTCATTCGTTAATGAAATGCTTATCTACACTCAGGCCCCAGAAGACAGTTGTCTGTGGAGGTAACGCACTGCTACAGACAGCGATGCACTTTATTCACCTTCACTCCTCCAGCTCTGTCCAGCTCTGCATACTTAGATATTAATTGAAAGGATAATGCATGACCATATAGTCAATATCTCTGTATTTACATGGGTAATCTCGCTATTCTCAAATCCCTCACTGCTCCATCCTCCTCATTCATTTCAGAATAGTGTGGTCTCAGTCATAATGGACATTTTAATGCTTTTTTTCAAAAGAATGGAATGAATCATCTATCTGAATCATCCAACAGCATGAACCAGAGGTTGGTCTGAGGGTTTATAGAATGACACCAGGCACAAAGAATAAGGAAGCATAACCTACCCACACCCACTACTGGCTACCTAAAAACAGCCATCCAGGATTTGTAAAATGCAAGTAACTGAAAGCCTACAATGTAGGGGCAAGGAAAATCATTAAAAAATAGTCATCTGATATAACCTTCAGTGTCATAGCTCATGCAGGACTTGTGTGGGAGGTGAAAAAACATCAAAGAAGCAGTTATCAGCCAACCAGTTTTCTCCCCTCCCCCCACTGATAGTTCCATCTGATGAGTCAAACCATGGCTGTTCATTTTTCTAAATTGATTTTACAACCAGCGGTGATCCCTCATCATGCCCCATTAGGAATGATTTTAGGCGAAGATGGAAATGTCGCAATGTGATCAGAGAATGAATATTGCCAGGCTCAGCACAACTGCCTTGTATTTCTGGGGTTGATCGCCAGTCTAGCTTGTGCTAGTCCACGTCGCTTGGCAGCACTTATGCACCCCCATTTGGGATGGCTTGTTAGAATTGAGAGAAAGATTGTTTGAGCTAATGTAGAATCACACAACACTTTGTGGTAAGTGAGTATGGGATTTTGAGCCAGATATGCCATCATCCCCATTCATTTTGCAAACAGCTCATGAATTGACATTTAGCACATTTTCAGAATGGGTGCGTGTGATTCACAGTGCAATTAAAGACTTATAAAGTGAGTTGTCTTATTTCCATTAAAGCAGGGGGTTTTTCAACCTTTCTTAAAACAAGGGCCCCTAAATGCAAGCAAAGCTAGCACCCCCGCCACTAATACATGATCACAAATAGCTAATTACTAAACATCAGATTATGATACAGGAAAACATTGGATTGCAAGTAACGTGGCTTGCGAGTGTTTTGAAAGACGAGCAATTTTTTAAAATAAATTTTAACTTAAACGAGTGAGGACTTGCAATACCAGTATTATGTACACGAATCGTCTGCTGTGCGTCACGTAATCACAACTGGAGTTAAATAACAAAACTGTTGAAGAGGCCTGGGAATTTTTTAAAAGCACATTATTGCAAGTGCAAGAGGACTTCATACCTGTTTCCAGCAAGAATAAATCTAGGAAATTGCAACCTAGGTGGTTTACTAGGGAAATAAAGCATAAAGTAAGGAGGAAAAGGGCTTTGTTCCAGCAATGGAAAATAACTGATGATGACAGAATTAAGCAGGAATATCTAAGTCTACAGGCTGAGTTAAAAAATGATATTAGACGAGCTAAAAGAAATGTCGAAAGGATGGTTGCATTGGAAGCTAAGGATGACGTTAAAAGTTTCTTCCAGTATTTTAACTCTAAAAGAGCTCTAAAACCTGAAATTACTAATCTGCAGGATAGTAAGGGTCTTATAATAGTAAACGACATGGATATAGTAAATGAGTTCAATGATAGTTTTGCACGGGTATTCACTGTTGAGGACCTTAGTAATTTACCAGTTATTACCTATCCAGCATTGTCTATAGCTAATATATATATATAAATGAAGCAGATGTTTTGCAAAGCCTAGCTAAGCTCAAAATAAATAAATCACAGGGCCCTGATGGCATCTTACCTATAGTGTTAAAAGAGATGAGGGATATTATTTGCCGACCCTTAACTTTACTGTTTCAAAAATCCTTATCTGAAGGTGTGGTACCTTCTGATTGGAAGCACGCCTTCATAACGCCTATTTTCAAAAAAGGGGATAGAAGTAATTTGTCTAACTATAGGCCAATCAGTCTAACTTGTATAACTGGTAAAGTTATGGAGGCTATAATCAAAGAGAAAATGATAGATTACCTGGACTCCAATAACATTTTGCGGGATAGCCAGCATGGATTTAGAAGAGGTAGATCCTGTTTAACAAATCTGTTGGAGTGTTTTGAGGAAGCTACTCAGGAAGTTGATGATAAGAAGGCCTATGATGTCATCTACTTAGATTTCCAAAAGGCTTTTGATGTTGTCCCCCACAAGAGGCTCCTACTTAAACTCAAAGCGACAGGTATTTTAGGTACCGTAGCGACCTGGATTGATAACTGGTTAACAGATAGGAAACAGCGAGTAGTTATAAGAGGCACAATGTCACAGTGGGCTTGCGTTCATAGTGGGGTACCGCAGGGTTCGATTTTAGGACCACTATTGTTCCTAATTTACATAAATGATATGGATACCAATATATACAGTAAACTGGTGAAATTTGCAGATGACACCAAGGTGGGTGATGTAGCAGATACTGAATTAGTGGCTCAGCAGCTACAGCGGGATCTTGATTTAATTAGTGACTGGGCCGATACCTGGCAGATGAAATTTAACGTCGATAAATGTAAGGTACTCCATCTAGGGAGCAGAAATATAAAGTACAGGTATTTCATGGGTGTCACTGAAATAAAGGTAGCTGATCATGAGAAAGACCTTGGTGTGTATGTTGATGCTTCCATGTCCCATTCTCGCCAGTGTGGGGAAGCAATAAAAAAGGCCAATAGGATGTTGGGGTATATCTCCAGGTGTGTGGAGTTTAAGTCAAGGGAGGTAATGCTAAGATTATACAATTCCTTGGTGAGACCTCACCTAGAATATTGTGTGCAGGTTTGGTCACCATATCTTAAAAAGGACATCGTGGCTTTAGAAAAGGTGCAGCGTAGGGCTACAAAAATGATTCCTGGTCTTAGAGGAATGTCATACGAGGAACGGTTACTTGAGCTAAATCTGTTCAGTCTCAAGCAAAGGAGACTCAGGGGGGACATGATCCAGGTATATAAGATTCTAACAGGTTTGGATGCTGTTCAACCAAATAGTTACTTCAGCATTAGTTTAAATACACGAACTCGTGGCCATAGGTGGAAATTAGCGGGAGAACATTTCAAGCTGGATTTAAGGAAGCACTTCTTTACGCAGCGTGTAGTCAGAGCATGGAATAGCCTTCCTGATAATGTAGTGCAAGCTGAATCCTTGGGTTCCTTTAAATCAGAGCTAGATAAGATTTTAACGACTCTGAGCTATTAGTTTAGTTCTCCCCAAGCGAGGAATGGCCTCCTCTCGTTTGTATAGTTCTTATGTTCTTATGTTAACTGAGCCGATGGTTTTTCTCTTTTTCTCGTGATGTGGGATGGTGGGTAATCGTTTCCCATGCTCGGTCTCAGTCGGCGTGTCTCACTCGTATAGTTACGAAAACTATAGTAGTAGTAAAAGTTAGTAGAAAAGCACCATGCGAATATGGGCGTAGCAGTGCGAGTGATGAATCTGTTTAACGACAATGCAATGTCTACATTTCCATGAAATTGAAAAGGAGGCAAAAGCAGCTGTAATTGGGTAGGTTCCATGTTAAAGTCACAAAACACAAAGACACAAAAAGAAAAAGATTCCAGTGAGCCGACATATAGCAGTGATTCCGTTACTTATAGTGAAAGTCGTCCTACAAAATAACCCTCCTCATCTCCTCTCTCGTCTCCCTCACACCATCCATGATTTTTTTCAAAGGTAAAGTACAGGTTAATTTCATTTATGTATTTTTACTTTATATGTTTTATTAATCGGTTTTATTTGAATATTTTTTGGGTTGTGGAATGAATCATCACAGTTTCCATTATTTCTAATGGAAAAATTTGCTTTGATATACAAGTGCTTTGGATTACAAGCACGTTTCCGGAACGAATTATGCTCGCAATCCGAGGTGTTACTGTACTATCAATCTACAAAACGCTTTTGCTGTACAGCACCCCTAGGGGCTTTCTGACCCCAGACTGAATATCCCTGCATTAAGGAAATTGATTGCCGGGCTGCACCGCAGTATGTGGTGTGTCAGCCAGCACAGAGATGTGCTTTATGTTCCTGTAGACCTTCACTGATATTCATGAGATGCTGCTTCAGAAACTGATGCAATATTTCAAATTCAAATGTGAACTGGAGAGAAGGTTCACAATTCTCCAAGAATGGGGAAGTCAAAACAACAACTATATACAGGGTTCCTACTCACTTTCCATTTAAAATTCTATACTTTTCCTGACTGTACTGGGGGGTGGAGATGATAAAGGCTACAGAGGGTGGGGGGTGTGCTGGGGGTGCTAAGTTGGAGCCCTTTGAGAATATGCCACCCTGGGCGACTGCCCATCTTGCACTTGCCTTCTGCCCATAGTGTGGCTGCCAGCTCGCCCAAGTTCAAAATGTCAAACATATTCACACATACTTCTCATTCTGCTTTCCTTTCACATTTGGGTTTTTTAGCCAACCAGTTGAAATATTTGCAAGCCAAGCAGGTGAAAACTTGTGAGCGTTGTAAATTGTAAGGTAGAGTACATCACTAATTCTTGCTGGAGATTTATGAAGCATGTACCCCACAAACACAACCCTACTCCTTGGTTTGGGATGTTACTCTTCAAACTGCGCTTTGTGAGCATTCTGGCACTGACAACCTGCTGACATCACTGATTTCATTAAAAGCATTAATAAGTAAATTCTGAAGTTTTAGAATGCAGTGTTGCAATGGACTGGAAAAAATAGAAATTTTCCATATTTTCATTCACTTTCCATAGTTGTTCAGACTTGAAAAACACTAAAATGAAATTCCATACAAATTCCACACTACAGGCATGTAGGAATCCTGCATATATAGAGAACATTTATATATAACACATATAAAAAAAAACAAAAGCACGATTACAGTTGGCTTCTAGATTACTGAATCACAATGAAAAGAAGTAAACCCATTAATAAGGTATCTGTCACTGGAGGAAACATGGAGTGATGAGTCCACTGGGTTTTATTTGACTTGGGGTGAACACAGGCAAAATATGCAGGCAGAATCTTGGTCGGGGTCATGGATCTTGTGGTCAGAGAAGCCGAAGTGGTCAATCCAATGGAAAAGGCTGGAGAGGGGGTGAGCATACGAAGGGACTCCGGGGAGAACAGGTATGAACAGGAACACGACAAGAGGGTGGGGTCAGGGTTAGACGAAGGACAGTGAGAGATCGCTCAGTAAGTTGTCTCATGGATCAATGATACCTCGTACTGAGCATGAGCCAGCCTGGATCTTTTTAGGGGCAAGCAGCAGGTGTGGTTAGTCTCCCCAATAAGCCAGAAAGCTTATGAGGGGCATATGACAATATCTAGGTTTCTGTTGAAACCCAAATTCTAAAACATACATCAAATATATGCTACGCATTATACAACACAGTCATTGAGAAGCTTGAAGTCGCCTAACACATCCTAGGAGACATCCATGTAGGGATCAGAGGAAAATAATTTGCCTCAAGTACAGAGGTGCAACGGCAACTACATTACATTTCAGAGGCACTTTTAGTCTGAAATGATGTATTAAAAACTGTAACTATGCCTTGGGTGCTCAGTGCTGATGCTTGTTATTCCCTTTGGGGGGTGGGGGGCAGTTTGCACTTGCTTTGATTGGGGGCTCCTTTTTATCATAGACTGGCACAGAAACACCTCCAGCCGCTCACCCACTGCAAGGCACAGCCTAACCTGTGCGTACAACATAATTGACAAAGTGACCGGAGGAAAAGGTGCATAAGTCTTTGTGCACTGTCACATGCATGCAAACAGAAACAGCTCAACAGCCTCAGCACGAGAGGTCATGCACGCACATAATCTTATGGCACACATGATTACAAGCACTGGGAAATAGTCTTTGCTTTTTCCCTGCTGTCAGCTTTCATGTGCAATAACCCGCGCAAGAACATATCAAAACCTGTCCATACTAAAAACATCGCCACAAGCTACAGTATGAAATGGATGTCTTTCTGCTAAAAATGAATAAATAATTGTGTGTTAAATGCAGAGCCCACAAGAGCGCCGAAATGTGAACTTTCATAATTGTAATGAGGTTTTTCAAAATGAAACCTGCGCCGCTGAACAGCAAAATGAATATTCCGCTAATATCCAGGCGTATGTTAATTTTACACCTGTTTTTAAGTGTATCTCTTCCTGTGTCTTTATTATCTCTGTAATGCGAGCCGCCTCATATTCCCTATTCAGGAGTGATTCATAAATCAAGCGAGGTGTGACGTAACATTTCTGCTCGGATCTTAAATGGAACCGCCGCAGCTAAGGATCTTGTAAATAGTGGCGCATTGCTGGCAATGGCAAAGATAGCACATGTGTGGACTGTATAAGATCTGTAAGCTACACACACACGCAACGTGTCTCATCTGTATTTCTAGTGATCCCAGTCCTCACATCAGCCAACGTCAAACTGGCAGAAGACTATATTCATAAAATAGTAAACAACTTTTATTGTTCTCTTTCACCCCCTGTAATAACACATGGTAGAAGAGCATTTACAAACATATAATGTAATTACACATCATATACCTATGTATGACTAGGCCTACATTAGTCATATATACTCTCATTCCCATTATATGCATTGGCTTCACACTATTTTTGCACAATTATGTTTCTTCATGAAATCTATCTATGTGCGTGTGTGCTCTTGGTATTGTGGGACCAAATGCGTAATGAGTAAAACCTGTTTTTTTGATATTGTGGGGACCATTTTTTCATTCCTCACAAGGAGAAACTCAATTTTATAAAAATCTATGAAGGTAAAAAACTAGAAATGGCAAAAGATTTTTTGGTTACTTATGGTTAAGGTTATAGTGTAGTAGGGGTTAAGGTTGTCATTGCTGGGATTGGGGTTATTCCCATAGAAATGACTAGACGGTCCTCCCAAAGATATGAGTACAAGTGTGTGTGTGTGTGTGAGTCTGTGTGTGTGTGTGAGTCTGTGCGTGTGTATGAGGGGGTGTCCTGATTTTCCTCTTGGGTGAACACCCCAGGCCCAGCCAGGGCAGAGATTGGACACTAAGGCGTGAGTGTTGGCTGGTTCCTACTCCATGTGCCCTTCTGTTTGCTGGAGGCAAGGTGGTGGGGGTGGCTGGCAGGCGGACAGGGAGCCCGCTACGCCTCGGACCCTCCAGACAACATGGACACAAACATGCCCCCCGCTCCTTTTCTCTGTCCCGTGTAAAACACAGAAATGCTCCTCGCCTGCTGAGAAAGCCTCTTGTATTACATGACCACATTTGGACCCACAGACCCAAACACAAGCTGTTCGACTTGGACATTTTCTGCATGCAGATATTTCTAGCCTGCAGGGAATCAGAGGTAATAACAGCTACTTTGACCTGACGACTTAGACACCATGTGAATGCAAATGCTGCATCAGTGACTGTTACTGCGGCTCTTACATAACTGAATCATAGTACTAAAGCTATAATGGCAGAGAGTGACTCGTACTGATACAAGGGTAGCAGACCAGCAATTGCAAGCAATAATTTTTTTCAGAATATCAGGTGGCTGAGAATCCTTGAGGAAAAGACCACAGCAATACCAATGATTACTAGGTACCAGAATGCACAGCTAATTCAGGCAAATACACAGTCATCCAATATATGAAATTAAAGAATTACATTTATTCAAAATTACATATTTTCATAGGAATGTGATCGTAGGACGCTTTACTTTTAATTTTTCCATAATGTTTTTTCTGAGGGATATGAAACAACAGGACAACAAATAGGAAAAACTGATTCCCTATTTTCTCTTTTATATTTTGTCATTTTTTAATTTCATAGCATATTCTGCTCTCCTCCATTGTCATTTAGCTTTATTTCTCTTGTTTTTCTGTCTTTCCTTTTCCCCTGTTTTTGTATCATTCTCTCTTGTCTCTCTTCTTTCTCTCTTCTTCTCTCTCTCTTGTCATCTCAACACTCTGATGTAAGGCGCCTTGGGGTAACTCTGTTGTGAAAGGCACTATATAAAAAAAATCAAATTGAATTATAGAGCTGCATTTCACTGTTTACCCTCTATGTATGTGACAAATAAAACTCTTGACTTGATTAGAAGGAGTACTATTGCTGCAAAGCCATTTCTAGCAATGAGATTTTCCTTGACATAAGCTGGATCCCGGACATACCTGTAAAGCCAGGTTATTCTTTTCTCGTCGTAAGCATGAAGCTTTAAGTACAGCTCCCAGCTGTGTGATAATCTGTTCGCAAACAGCAGGGAAAAAGCCCTGTTAAACCATAAGTGCTTTTCCCTGCCTCACAGACAGGGAGTGTGTTTAGGTCCTGACAGCTGCCCTGTCAATGGAGAGATTAAAGGATGTTTCTGGGTCATGTTGGGGTATATATCTCAGGTACTGTCTGTAGCTGCAGCACTAAATTGAGTGCAAGGCTGTTAGCTGAAAACATATGGAAATGTTCCCATATTGACAGAAAGGTACACTAGTACATTGGATGGCAATTAAGAAAAACACAGCTGCAGGAATCCTGAGTAATGATCCAGGTTATTAATTTGAAAATCACCCTAAGACAGAAAATGCAACAATTCATTTTAATCAGCATCTTGAGTTATGCAGATTTGAAGTGCTCAGCACAAAGTTATATTGCATACCGGGTAAAATTAATTTGCTGACATATTTAAGCTGGCAGTCTGTCTGATTGCAAATACTCGCTTGTTAAAAACAAATCCTTTGGGGAAATGAAAAACGTTTTCCATAATTGCATTAAAATGTACTCCGAGGAAAGAATTAAAAACTTGGTCTTCTTAGGTCTTGCGGTGTTGGGTGAAGTGATACGTTTTAGACACTGGATTAAATAGCAGAGGGGCTCCTTTTAAGGATTCTAAATGAGTCATTAAGCCGGAATCGCTTAGGTAAAAATGGACCAGCTATTTAAAGTAAAATGTTAGTTATGTAAGTCTGTCTGGTAAAAGCACCAGCTGAGTGATAACAAAGAGACACCTTTTTCTTACACTTTTCTTGTTTTGAACGTTACCACCTCAGTGTTGCCAAGAACTTGTTTTTGTTTTTAATATTTGCCCATAAGAAGCTTAAAATATATAGTAGCCTTTGACACTTTATAATAAAACATGTTTAAGATATCTTGAAAATGAAATGAGAATGAGAGCATCCATATACTTTACAAAAATAAACTGAATCTAAGAATGCTAATCTTATCTGAAAGAGAAAAAAAATTGGCTTGTGTCACTTTTAGTGATTCACTGTTTACAACAGGCAGTGCCAACTCTTACAGCGTACTTACGGACAGCTGGCTGAGAAAGGTCTGGGCCTACTGCTTCCGTTAATTTTAAAACAATATGTTTAAAGTGGTGCTTTTTTCAGAGTGGAAAAACCTGCAGATTTTCCAGTTCCAGGGACCTCATCTGAGCTAAAACGAGTCCCAGATCCAGGCATCCCAGGGTGTTTTGTAAGGTGGCATTGGAGAAGGAAGAACGGCTGAAAGAGAGTCAGAGCTGTCAGGAGCTCTCTTGGTAACGCACACTGTACCTGGTATCTTCCAGAAATGTCACTGCGGCAACAAGGATTCATGAGCGCTGTTGCTCTAGGCCCACTTCCCAAAATGGTCAGCAGTTACTGCATTCGGGTGGCCTCCGGTCACCTGGAGTTCAACCGCATTATTAATAAAGAATTGGTCAGGTTATTGATTGTTTTTTTTACACTTACAGTATTTTGGGAGAACACTGTACATAATAGATAGATAGATAGATAGATAGATAGATAGATAGATAGATAGATGAGTAAATATAGTCATAAATAGATATGCAAAATGTTGTGGTCTATTTTAAAGGTTGGTATTTTTATAGCAGTGTTTTCAGGCTGGGGGGTTAGGGTGGGCAGGTAGAGAGGAGAGACTGCAGTGCCTGATGGCATCAGGCAGAAAAGATCCCCAGTAGCAACGGGGCGTGAATATATAAAGGCAGGTTGCGTGTGTGTGTGTGTGTGCATGTGTATATATATATATATATATATATATATATATATATATATATATATATATATATATATATATATATATATATATGCAAAATGTGCTAGACCTTGACATTTGTTGAATTACTATGCGAGCAAGAGGAAGCCACAAAGCACCGACGCCACCGAAGGTGACAGGACCTCCCTGTGTGCCGCAGTAGAAGCCTGTGCAAGGGATTCAGGATTTTGTTCTGCAACTTATTGTTTGCCAGAGCAGCTACTCAAATTTCATGTGATGATTGCGATCTGAAGAGGCACAAACATGGTCAGCCAGTCCTGTCTTCAGTCCACAAGTGAATGTGTCCACTGTCAGCGATAATACAGCTCTACAAACCTTGTTTTTTGAGCTGAGTACTTAACGAAAGGCTATAAGACTTCAACGGTGGTTCTCTATATTTGGACTATTTTCTTTCTCAAACAAGGCTGCATGGGAAAGCTTGATATTTATTGACATAGTTACAATGTCAGGTAATGCTGGCCCTGCATGCAGTGTATGCATATGCATGAGACAGTTCACATCGTGGGTCATATGCCCCTAGGTGCTGAGCAAGATTCCTAAGGCTCACAAGCCACCTCTTCATAATGCCCTTTGGCCCAGAGCCGTCAAACAGTTCTGCCCTGCTTTTGGCTGCCTTAGCATAATCAATTCATTTTCTGTTATCAATTTTTCAAATGTACAATACTTACATCATGGCCTTTGCAATCACATGAGAGCAAAATCTGGCAATGTTCTCCTGTTTGTGTTTTGCAGGGCTTTCTGGTTTTCTTCTGCAGGCCAAAAACTTGCAGCTAGTTGAAGCGTGGTCTCCGAATCTTCAAAAGAGTGTATCTGCACTTCGAGAGACTGGCATTCCTTCCGGAATGCCGTCCCCCTGCCTTGTATGCTATTCTGCCTTGGATAGGATTCCAGAGGCTGGATGAAGAATGGACATTTGATAAAGAAACAGGATCTGGTGCGAACATAATCAATAAAACACTGCTTTTGAAAAAAGTATTTCTGTCCATTTTAACACAAGTTAAACTTTTAAACATGCTTTGCTTCTGTGCGAACTTTGGGTACCAAGCTAATAAACAATGATGGTTTGTAGCTTAGATCTTGTGGCAATGACAGTAATTGTCAATATAATCCTGCACCCTGGAGTGCCATAAAGTGGGGATGGAGGATGGGTTAGGATGATTTCAAGGGTCCCTGAGTGACAGGGGCCCTAAAAAATTTCATATATAATTGGAACGGTCTGGGTTGAGGAGCCAGTATGAAAGCTCTAGCAGGGCCCCTGCATCCACTGTTCAGCATAAGCGCTCAGTTGCAGCAGGACGGGCTGGGAGAACGAGGGATTAAACGCACACGTGATATGTTTCATGGTTTCTTATTGTCCATAATAATGGCTGGTGCCAGGCGGGGCAGTCTCACTGGGTACCTGTTAGGGCTGGGACTCTAATGAAGGCAGCGGCGCTGCGCCTGTCGAGGAGATAGACTGTTGTAATCAAGCAGTGTTCTGCGGGAGATTGATCAGGGGCATCTGCACTGCGGACCAGAATCCAAAAACTGCCCACGAGCTGCTGAGTTAGAGGACGGCTTTAGCTTATAATTGATTTATCAGTATCTGCTCATACACATAGGGGAATAGAATATCTGGAAGAGCTTAAAATCGCAGTATATACAATATGTGTAGAAATGTATGCGAAATATTTTCCAGAACTGTCACTGCTTTCAGCGATACCGTTACTTATCTTATATTCTCTGCAGCATGTTTTTTAACCATGTTTTGGTCTGACATGCTGAAGTTAAGAGAAGCTGTAAGAATGAAACTAGCAACACCTACACACATGGATTTGCAGGCATGGGCTGTCCACTGTTTGAATTCAAATCTAGACAAAAGCATCAGTAAGAAGATAAAAAAGTGTTTGTGGTAAATCTAAGCCAGTGTGCTACAACTACGTACAGTGCTTACAGCAGCCAAGCCAGAAATCGTCATATACAGCCATGTCCTGTACATGCACCTTTTATATGGAGCAGTGTGAAGTATACAGTATGTGCTTTCCATGTATAAATGGAGTGGTATAAGCAATACTGTTTGTTGATTGAACCTGATTCATATGAAATTCACCACTGGCCTAAGCAAAGGACATGAATGAGGTTACCTGTTGTGCAGTCAAATCTGTGAGTTCTAAATTCCCCTATAAGTACAACAAGAACTCTTCTGTCAATTCTTCGATATTCTGCCTTTTTCCATTCAGACATGCTTACTATTTACAGTAAACAGGTTAACAGATATGAAGGCAGTCTCTTGTGCTGTTGTGTTCTATTAAAAGCTTTACAGCCACTATACTGCGAAGAGTACTATTCAGTTTTGAATAGAATGAAATTATCTTACAACTTGTCACCTAAGTCAATCACCCGAAAGGCCTGGAATGTATTCTGGTGAACAACTGAATGAGTTCAACCAGCTAACTTGCCATACTAAGGAGCTTGGGTGACGACTACACAAGAGCCTATTAACCCCCCCTACACACACACACACACACACACACACACACACACACACACACACACACACCCATCTCTCTCTCCCTATTGCACTCTTATCTCTTGACTTATCTCTGCCTGTAATTGCGTTCAATGCTGCAGATGTGCAATGCTCAAAATGTTTGGCGTTGGGCATCTATTCTAAGGGTCCGCGGCGTCGGCTGCACAGGGAACAGCAATGGAAAAATGTCCTTCGAAGCACAACACAGTACAGAAAAGAGGGAAAAAATACAATGTGTGAAATGCTGTATGTTACGTATAATGTTGTTGCATAAAATATCAGTTTCCTGGAAATAAGCTGACTGAGAGTTTTAGAAAGACATATTATCGTGACAATATCTAAAACCTGTACAGAAAATTGCTATAGTATATCACTTATTGTGTGATTGTATAGTATATCACTTATTGTGTGATTGTATAGTATATCACTTATTGTGTGGTATTATATTATTTTGGGTTTCTTGTGCTTGTTTTATTAATTGGTATTGCAGCATTAAGGTTTTAGGTTCATAAAAGTGGAAGCTGAACCTTCCGATGAACAGCACAGATACAAAGAGTACTGTACTGTAAACGTCGCGCTATTTGGTGCCAAGATAGTGAAGGTACACATGGGAGAGAGGAATCAGGCTTTTGAAATAGATTAAAACATTCTGCTTTCGAAAACATCTAGAGAGCAGACGTCCTTGTGATCATAATAATTGGCAATCATAATAAACACTGTGACTGTGTGTGTGTGTGTGTGTGTGTGCGCATATGCGTGCGTGTTTGTGTGTGATCCTGTTTGTGTGTGTGCATGCATCTCTGTGTGTGTACATGTGTCAGTGTGTGTGTGCGTGTTTGTGTGCATGTGAATTTGTGCATGTACGTGTGTGTGAGTGTGCTTGTGTGTCTGTGCTTGTGTGTTTGTGCAAGCGGGTGTACCTATCCTTATGGGGACACAATGTCCCCATAACGTGATAAATATCTGTTTTTTTTCCCTTATGGGGACTGGTTTCCTGGTCCCCATAAGGGAAAACTCTATTTTATAAAAATCAGTGACTGCTATGAAAAAACTAAAAATGCAAAAAACTCTTGCATTTTACTTGGTTAGTTATGGTTATGGTTAGGGCAGGGTGGGGGTTAAGGTTGTCATAGTTAGCGTTAGCATTTTTCCCATAGAAGTGAATGAGTGGGCCCCATAAGGATAGGTATACCCTACATGTGTGTGTGTGTATGTGTGTGTGCTTATTTTTGCTGAGGAGGTGGGTGATTAATAAAGTCCGTAAGGCTTACTCAGGAAAAGCTGGTGCAGAGGCCTTCCCTCCAGATGACATTACTATTTGTGTAACAGCTGATAAAGAAGATGACAATCGTTAGAGAGAATCATGCCGATAAATCACAGATCTCAGTACAGCGATGCAGAATTGGAGCCATGAATCACAGACTGCGCATGGCGCATTCCGCCAGTGGCCCTGGCTGCCTGGCCCGGTGAAACCTTTTCATTCTGTTTTAATTTAACTTCAGCATCCAGATTTTGTTTCAGATTTTCATGATGTCATCATTTGCAGCAGGGATCTTAGTTTAGCATTATGTTGCTTTGTTTATAAGGCCGATTTTGCTGAAAGATTTAAGAAAAATACATTAACCAGTTATAGGTTTTTTTAGACCGAATAATAAAACACAATTACCCATTGGTTAGGTCAAATTAAAAATCAAGCAACCCATTTTATAGCTTGGTGTCTAACTACCAGTTACCTGCAACAAAAAAATGAGACGCCTAAGCTATCCAGCCTATGTTGTAGGCCTTCCTCAACAAAGCCAGGATGTCAGACTTTTCTGCACTTCGTTTACACAGTAAAAGTACCCAAGATAAGCCCCATTAACATCTTCTCCATAAACTGGTGCTTCATCGAGCCGTTATTCAAGCAGTTACCTTGTTTACTGAAAAAGTGTTTTCATTAAAATTACTAAGGTTTTAAATATGTTTTTAAAGCAAAAAACTAGTTCCTACAGCTAAATGTAATTAAATAAATAAATAAACAAAATACAACTAAATTGGAACATTTGGTCCCTATAATGTAATGCACACCTAGACCACACACACACACACACACTGAAATGCTTCAATTACAAAAAAAAAAAAAGCTTTAAGCAAATTTGCTGGGGGGGGGGGGGGGCAGCTCGATAGCATCCCTTGTTCCTAGCTCACTGCAATATACTGCATTGTGCCAACGAAACCATAAGAGACCCAACTCCACTAATTCTACTACTCGATGTTAGATTATCATCACTTCATACATTTCCCTAATACTTTGAGCCAATTTTGGCAGTGGTGAGCAAAAAACAGTATTACTCTTAACATAAACTGTCTTTAATTTCATTCCGTTCGCAGGATCATGTTTTGAGCAGCGCCAAAGAAACAGCCTATTAGCTTCCTCTCACTGCTCCTCCCTTGGGGTTCCAGGTAATAAACTTTTACAGCAACCCATAAACAGAGGGATGAAGAGGGAGAGAAACAGGAGCCAGGAAAAAGAGCAGTGGCATTGCAGAACTAAGAGGGGAGCAATAGGCAATGTAAGGGCGTCTTATTTTGGCTTTCGCATTTTAATCACAGCTATCAATAGCTAAGCCTTGGGAGGATCGATTCGACCTGAAAGGAATTCAAGAGGAGCTGATTCATAACTGCCTGTGCTAGTTTTTGCTCATAGATGGGGAGTGCAGCTGTGGGGGGTTGTGTGGGAGTTGGGGGCCTTGGGGTGGGGGTGGAGGGGTGATACTGCTCATTAAGTTCTTTCAGGCGCCCTTACCAACAATCATCAGCCTCTAGTGCTGAAGGGGCTAACGGTGGCACAGATGGCTGAATTTGGCTCCCCATGTCCCCCACCAAGAGGAGGGTCACGTGACTGTATGGCTTCTTTGTCCCAGCAAAGGGGGTCACAGGGTGTCTACCTGAAAATGCTGCAAACCGCTTTCTGGCTACGCTCTGCCCCTCTGCTGTGGCACACAGAGGAGCATTTGCAGATGCTACATAACAGGCATGCCAGACATGTTGGAAAACAACCTTTATCAAACGACGACTTAAGTGCAAACTACAGTATGGGCTTTCTCAACATGAAAAGAACAACGATATATATTGCTGATCTGAATGCAATCACAGACAGTCTTATACAGATAGAGCACTCGTATGATTTGGTTAACAGAACATTCATTTCCATGAATAAGAGTTACATTTTCTCTGTTCAGTATTTGACTGTTTATAATGTCATTGTACATCTGGCACACTTCAGTAAAAAACATTTATGTAATTAGGTAATGCTATATAATTTTCAAATGATACTGTAAATTAGATTGAATTATGGCAGGATATTGCATCAGTTCACAATTCATCATGTTTACAAGGTTGGCACCAATAAAACAGCCCACACAGAAGCTGATTATTGTGCAAGGGCAAAGGTTATCAATTTAAATTTGCCTTTTAGGTCGTTATTGCCTTTAACAAAGTGTTACCATGGAAAGAACATAAATGAAGGCCCTTTCAATGACGCATACAGTCATCACCTCAAAGACCTCAGTCACACAGATATAATAAGCTTAAGTCAATGGCAGCCTAAACATTTGAATGTTTTTCATAGTTTAATTAGTTAAATCCTGAGAATCCAATATCAACAAAAGAAAAAAAAACACAGCATAAATACTATAACAGTATTTTTTGATTATAGTTTGTTAATAAGTTGTTGGGTGATGGAATAGAGTGTACAGTATGTACGTGCATCTATGTTTATACGTGAGTTGAGATTTACAGCCAGCAGTTCATCGACTTTGCCTGCCTTCACGTCTGGTCAAAGGCATCTGTTTTCTGTCTGAGATGCACAGCTGTGATACAATGACAGTGGAACATTAAAAAAATATCCTGTCAACCTGATTTAGGACCCTCTGAGTCACCGGTGGAAAGTGAAGGGGGGGGGTGAGATGGTCGTATTCTGCTAAAAGTTCATTTCCATCTTCCATGAGGTCTGCTTCTCTTGTTTGCCACCATGGGAGAATGAGATGTTCTGCAGGTTTCCAGTGAGTGTGTTTCTGTACTCACCTGGATTTGTTTATCCGCAGCTCCCACGCAGGCCTGTAGGGGGCGCCCTGTATGACGATCACCTGTCATTGTTCCCGGCCTCTCCCGGAGGTTCTTCCCCCGCACACTCGGCCACAGGGCTGCATCAATAATTCAGCTCCTGGCACAGGCGGAGGCTGCGGTCCGGGTCACATGGCACTTTCATCAGAAGGGCACGCCCTCCGGGGTCCTTCTGTTGGCATTCATTAAATGCTTTCCCCAGCTCCTCCAGCAGCGCCTCCTCCCACCGGGGCAGCATTTTTTACCCTTCCGTGCTCAGCGGGGCTCCTCTGCCAACTCCCACAGCTGCCATCCGGACTGGCAGTGAGCACCGTCTCGCACACACACGTGTAAACACAGACACCTTCACTCACACGCGTGACGGCTTAATGCAGATGAGAGGCAAGCTTCCAACTGTCTGTTAATGACAGACAGCATATTCAGCATGGAAAAGAGGACAAAAGATGAAGTAAAGATAGTGCTCAACTAGCACCAGATTGATAATGGTTAGGTTCTATAACTTATCGCATCCAAGTTGTTTCTGTAGCCTCCGTTACCTGGGATATATCCCAACCCCCACCCTAGATTTATGCAGCAATTGAAGTGAAGTGATTAGTTGTCATTACTGAAGCACCACGGCACACAGTGCACAACAACGAACTCATATGTGAGATAGGAGGGGGCTGCTCACGGTATCTCCGTCTTACTTTGCTAGTCAACGATTTGAACCAGCAATCTTTTTATTACAAATGCACTTCCATAATCATTAGGCCACCACAGCTTAGAAGATGGAAGGAAGGCTGAAAGCATTGATGCATGGTTCAGGAATGGGTATTTTGGGCAGAATTACTGGTTGAATTTTGTTAGTCAGTATTTGCATAATATTCAACGAACCCCAAGATCACTTCAACCCCCACATTGTCAGAAAAAAAAAATTGTTCCTTTGAAGATTCAAATGGTAATCTCTGGGGCTATACCCTAATGTGCCTGCCAACTGTACTCTACCTGTAGGAAAATGTACCCTTTAGTCGAATCTAAGGTACAGAAATAGAATCTGAGAAGAAATAGAATTTTGTACCGACAGGGATACATTATCGCGGCGGCAATCCCCAAACCCGCTGGTGGACACCGGTGGTAAGGGATGCCGTCAAGCTGAAGAAGGAGTCTTATCGGGCCTTTCTGGCCTGTGGGACTCCAGACGCAGCCGACAGCTACCGGCAGGCCAAGCGGAATGCGGCTTTGGCGGTCGCTGAGGCAAAAACTCGGGTGTGGGAGGAGTTTGGTGAGGCCATGGAGAACGACTTCCGGACGGCTTCGAGGAGATTCTGGTCCACCATCCGGCGGCTCCGGGCGGGAAAGCGGTGCAGCATCAACACTATTTATGGTGGGGATGGTGCGCTGCTGACTTCAGCTCGGGACGTTTTGGGTCGGTGGAGGGAGTACTTCGAAGACCTCCTCAATCCCACCGACACGCCTTCCGATATGGAAGCAGAGTGTGGGGACTTGGGGGTGGACTCGCCTATCTCGGGGGTGGAGGTCGCTGAGGTGGTCAAAAAGCTCCTCGGTGGCCGGGCCCCGGGGGTGGACGAGATTCGCCCGGAATTCCTCAAGGCTCTGGATGCTGCGGGGCTGTCCTGGCTGACACGCATCTGCAGCATCGCGTGGACATCGGGGGCAGTGCCTCTGGATTGGCAGACCGGGGTGGTGGTCCCCCTCTTTAAGAAGGGGGACCGGAGGGTGTGTTCCAACTACAGGGGGATCACACTCCTCAGCCTCCCTGGCAAGGTCTATTCGGGGGTCCTGGAAAGGAGGGTCCGCCGGATTGTCGAACTTCGGATTCAGGAGGAGCAGTGTGGTTTTCACCCTGGCCGTGGAACAGTGGACCAGCTCTATACTCTCAGCAGGGTTCTGGAGGGTTCATGGGAGTTTGCCCGACCAGTCTACATGTGTTTTGTGGACTTGGAGAAGGCATTCGACCGTGTCCCTCGGGGGGTCCTGTGGGGAGTGCTCCGGGAGTATGGGGTACCGGGCTCCCTTTTAAGGGCGGTTCGGTCCCTGTATGACCGGTGCCAGAGTTTGGTCCGCATGGGCGACAATAAGTCGGACTCGTTTCCGGTGAGGGTTGGACTCCGTCAGGGCTGCCCTTTGTCACCGATTCTGTTCATAGTTTTTATGGACAGAATTTCTAGGCGCAGCCAGGGCGTTGAGGGCGTCCGGTTCGGTGACCTCAGGATTAGGTCTCTGCTTTTTGCGGATGATGTGGTTCTGTTGGCTTCATCGAGCCGTGACCTTCAGCTCTCACTGGAGCAGTTCGCAGCCGAGTGCGAAGCGGCTGGGATGAGAATCAGCACCTCCAAATCCGAGACCATGGTTCTCAGCCGGAAAAGGGTAGAGTGCTCTCTCCGGGTTGGGGATGGGGTCTCCCCCAAGTGGAGGAGTTTAAGTATCTCGGGATCTTGTTCACGAGTGGGGGAACGATGGAGCGGGAGATCGACAGGCGGATCGGTGCGGCGTCAGCAGTCATGCAGGCGCTGCATCGGTCTGTCATGGTGAAGAGAGAGCTGAGCCAAAAGGCGAAACTCTCGATTTACCAGTCGATCTACGTTCCTACCCTCACCTATGGTCATGAGCTTTGGGTAGTGACCGAAAGAACGAGATCGCGGGTACAAGCGGCCGAAATGAGTTTCCTCCGCAGGGTGGCTGGGCTCTCCCTTAGAGATAGGGTGAGGAGCTCAGTCATTCGGGAGGGACTCAGAGTAGAGCCGCTGCTCCTCCGCATCGAGAGGAGCCAGATGAGGTGGCTCGGGCATCTGATCAGGATGCCTCCGGGACGCCTCCCTGGAGAGGTATTCCGGGCATGTCCCACTGGGAGGATACCCCGGGGAAGACCCAGGACACGCTGGAGAGACTATGTCTCTCGGCTGGCCTGGGAACGCCTCGGGATCCCCCCAGAGGAGCTGGACGAAGTGGCCGGGGAGAGGGAAGTCTGGGTCTCCCTGTTGAGGCTGCTGCCCCCGCGACCCGACTCCGGATTAAGCGGGAGATGATGGATGGATGGATGGATGGAGGGATACATTACTCTTGTTTGTACCTTGGGGAACAAAACTGTACCCGGGCTGTATGCTTTTTTCTCACAATGCACTACACACAAAGCACCAATATATTTATTTCTTTCCATAGAAAATTAGATTTTACTTGTTACAGCAAACTTGAGGAAAAGAAAACTACAAATGACAACTAATCACATTGTTGCTAAATAAATATTCAAAATAGCTTGTTTATTATTCAGTTTTAAGAGTTCATAATAATAATAACAACAACAATAATAATAATAATAATAATAATTATTATTATTATTATTATTATCATTATATACACGTTCTTGAGTGTTCAACAATGCTGACACATCTCTGGTATGGATTCATGTACTAGACTTTTCTGAAGGTGCTCTTGTATAATTGCAATGGAAGGGATAAGGATAGAAAAGGTTTTTGAAAGATCAGAAGGTTTTTGGAAAGGTGCTTTCAAACAATATTTTTGCATTGATGTGATACTGGAAAGCTTATACAAACTGCACAGTGTTTTAACAATGTTCCAACATTTCCATGACATGCCTTTCTAAACATGTGACCTGTTGTATTGGCAGATTTTGAACTTAGGGCTGCAGATGTTTTTGACCCTGCATGCCAGTTCTTTGATCTATATCCATCCATCCATTTTCCAAACCGCTTATCCTACTGGGTCGCGGGGGGTCCGGAGCCTATCCCGGAAGCAATGGGCATGAGGCAGGGAACAACCCAGGATGGGGGGCCAGCCCATCGCAGGGCACACTCACACACCATTCACTCACACATGCACTCCTACGAGCAATTTAGCAACTCCAATTAGCCTCAGCATGTCTTTGGACTGTGGGGGGAAACCGGAGTACCCAGAGGAAACCCCACGATGACATGTGGAGAACATGCAAACTCCACACACATGTGACCCAGGCGGAGACTCGAACCTGGGTCCCAGAGGTGTCAGGCAACAGTGCTAAGCACTGCACCACCATGCCGTCCCCTTGATCTATATCATGTTATTATTTTGGTTGCCTCTATCTTTCAACTCGAGTATCAATTTATGAAGGGGCCAGCTGGGGGACTATGGATTGCTTGGTGCTTCTTGGCTGGCTGGTCGCTGTCCTCCATATTTCCATTTCTTTGGATTAATGGGACACGACTGATTCAGATTCACAATGCAGGATGTTTGGCTCTGAAGCTCAGCGGAGCAGCCACTCGTCACACAAACAGCTCTGGGACCCTGGCCGCGGCTGGCGTTTCTGTATGTTCAATATGCAGTCAAGGAGTCACTGCTCTGTGCTTCACTGCTGCTTTGTATTGATTTAACACTGGCAAGTGAACACACTGCAGAACATTCTTTTGACCTGAATAGTCATTTCTCGCATCCTGGGTTTTCAAAAGATTTTGCAGATTTGGTTCTGGACCAAGACTGCCTCTAAAATATGTTCCTTCACTTGTTAGTTGGAACATTTAACCTGAAGGGGACATGTGGCATTTCCAAAATTGGCATTTTGTCACTCTCTAAACATGCAATAGAATTAGAAGTCAGTATTTGTCAGTTATTGGAGAATAATTGTGTCTGATGGTTCGACTCATTTGCGCCAAGTCCCACCTGAGTGCTTTCTGAGTGGGCTGATGAAGTACATCTATTTTAGCGACTGGAAAGTAGAAGTATAGTCTAGCATGTAATTTTAATCATCTCTGACTATGATTGTCTGGAACAGAAACGAACAGAGACTAGGATAGTGCTACCAGTGCACTTACACAAAGATGCACACACATAAACACACGCATGCAAATTATTATGAATTATGGAAAGTAATGCATAATACTAATAATGAGACCCCTCAATGATATGAACATGTGATACTGAGGGAGAGGAATGCAACTTCAAACAATAAAAATCAGCAGCAGCAGAGCAATTTGCAGCATTTTCTTACACGGGCACCGAAGTACGAGGCGCCCTCATTTTATTCTGTCTTATATAATTATATCACAGGAGGCTAGAAGTAGATTGATTATAGTGTGCAATGAATCTTGCTTTCACGGTCCAAAAGGAGACTGCTTTTTACCGTTCATGTTGGACAATCATCTGGGAAATTTACAAAAACCATGTATCTTTTGAATATGGCCGTTGCCAAATTTCAAGGTTTTGCATATTGTTCCTTATTTCATCCCAAAAAAATGGCTTATTGAAACTGTAAATGATAAACAACCGGGTGGTATATTATTAACATTACAATCAATATGTTTTACATTAACTGCACCTTCATAATGCCTTCATAATGCACGCATAGAACATCGGATAACATTCATCAGCAGCATGTAAGTATATCTTAACATCCTAACACACCTTAACATTTGTAACATACATTCATAACCAACATTGTACAATAACAAACATTATAATCATCTAATCATATAAGACGTATAACACACACATGCACACACACACACACACACACACACACACACATTTACACACGTACATTATGTATAATGTATAGTAATAATAAATATTACAGAAATGCTTATTATGAAAATATACAGTTTGATTTCCCTTAGGAGAACTGCTCATTGTCCATCCATCCATCCAGCCATCCATAGATCCATTTTCCAAACCACTTATCCTACTGGGTCACGGGGGGTTCTGGAGCCTATCCCGGAAGTAATGGGCATGAGGCAGGGAACAACCCAGGATGGTGGGCCAGCCCATCGCAGGGCACACTCACACACCATTCACTCACACATGCACTCCTACGGGCAATGTAGTAACAACTGCTCAATGTCAATGTCCTAAATTGAAAAATTTGCACTATTTATGGTTAACAGACAATGTTCTTTGACCAGCAGGAAATCTGCACAAAAGTCTGCAAATTTAACCAAAAATAAACTTAAATAAATAAAAAAATAAATAAATAAATAAACACTCCAGAGATCTCATTAAATTACATAACAATCATAAACATTCCAGAAAGTTTATTTTGTGAGGAAGGAGTGGAACTATTCTTGAAATGTACCTCTGAAAGAATATTTAGACACTTTAATTCCCAGCTTTCTCAGTGATAAACGTGGAATATTCCATATTTGCGGATCTGGAGAAAATCTCTGGAATGCATTGTGCAGCTGTGATCGCATAAATCGCAAACAATATCCTTGAAATATGAAACAATGTAATTCAGGGCTACTTGTTAATATGAAACAACACAATGTGGCGATTTTGTCAAGTTTGCAGTTCAGCCTGTGAGTTCTGCACATTCTCTCACTTGATTAAAAGGGGCCTATTTTGGCAGCTGGGGGCGGTATGGTGGTGCAGTGGTTAGCACTGTTGCCTCACACCTCTGGGACCCGGGTTTGAGTCTCCACCTGCGTCACATGTGTGTGGAGTTTGCATGTTCTCCCCATGTCATCGTGGGGTTTCCTCCGGGTACTCCGGCTTCCCCTGAAAGTCCAAAAACATGCTGAGGCTAAGTGGAATTGCTAAATTGCCCGTAGGTGTGCATGTGAGAGTGAATGGTGTGTGAGTGTGCCCTATGATGGGCTGGCCACCCATCCTGGGTTGTTCCCTGCCTCATGCCCATTGCTTCCGGAATAGGCTCCGGACCCCCCGCGACCCAGTAGGATAAGTGGTTTGGAAAATGGACGGATGTTTGGCAGCTGTGAAGGGGGGACTGACAATCTATAATTTGCATTACACGCTTTTGTACAAAAAGTACCCTGCTTTGCAAGTTTGCCTTATTCAGCCCGTAGCCTACAATCTTCTCCTTATTATTATTATTGTTATTATTAGTGGGCTAAGCATCTGGAGCCTGTTTCACAAAGCAGGGGGGTATTCCATGAAAGTAGCTAAAGAAAGGCAGACTTTCCCAAAAAAGTCAGACTAAACCAAGCACTGTCTCAAAACTTAGCCTCATATAGTTCCATGAACGGAGTTCAGCTTAACTAATCAAGGCTTATTCACAGCAGACTTGCATAGTCTTACTTAATGCACACATCTGCAATATTTAAGAAGCCCAAATGAATGGATGAACAATATATCGACCAAAAGAGTCAGAAAGCCTGTAAAACGTGAGCTGTGAGTGTTTCTTTCTGCCACAGAACAAACGCTGCTGATGGAGCTATCTGAAAAATACAAAGATGTAATCATTAAAAAAAGGCAATACTGTGGCCATAAACACAGCCAGGAAGTTTACTTGGCAAAGAATTGCAGACAGACTAAATGTGTAAGTTACATAAATGTTAGAAGTACTTAGTACAGTGGCATGATGGTACAGTGGTTTATACTGTCGCCATATGCCGCGAAAGTTCCTGGTTCGATCCCCATAGCCAATAGGGAACCTTCTGGGTTGAGTTCACATGTCATTCTTACTGTTTGATGTTATTCTGTATTATTTTATCTCTGTAAAATACTTTCAATCGCATCCATGTGAAATGTTCTGCACAAATAACCATATCTTGTCTTTGCTATTTTAATAATAAACTTTCAAAGTAGACAGACTAAACAAAATATAAAAATATCTTCCTGTTCATATTATTTTAACAAATTGTTTTGTTCTCAGTTTCGGTCATTTCATGTTTGACCTTTGTAATATGTCTACGCTTTTATTTTACAGTAAAATCCCATTTTAACGCACTTCAAAGGACCTGGCAAAACATTCTGTTACTGTATTATTATTTTGGAATTAATTGGAATGCTGAGACATGATTTTTATAGGCTTTATTATATTATGTTGCAGTCTCAGCTCTTTTCTCCATATTACGGAAGTATCATGCGGTGGATTACTTCTGAAAAGATGGTTTTTATTCTCTGCTGTCTCATCTTGCTTTTACTCACAACACTGACTACAGGGTTCCATTTTTTAAACGCGTATATACAAGACTCATTCTTCCGCTCAAACAAAATCATGTCATTTTGGTACACCTTACAGGTTAACAAAATAATTCAATCAGATAATGTAAAATATTATGACAGATGAGGACGCATAATTCAATAGATTACCTGACATGAGTAGTAAGATCGCGGAATTTCGTCCGACGGAACGATCTTTTGGGAACTTTTTGGGACATTCCCACACGTCGGACGTTCTTTGAGACAACACTTAACTAAGCGAGACTGTTAACCTGGTCTGGAGCAGACTTCTTCACTCGCATAAGTTACCATGGTAGCTCAGCGGGGATTCATTTAAGACACGTTGATGGAACGGATCTCCCACTTAAATTAGCCAGACTTGTCGAAATAAGTCAGACTTTCCCTTAATCCTGCTTTGTGGAATACCCCCCAGGATTTCTTGCTTAGCTGGATAACTTGCAAGGTTTAAGATAGTCTGGCCTAAATGTAATTGAATGAGGATGAAGTCTTTTTATCCAAAATCACCTTAAATCTGACATGTTATCCAGCTAAGTAATATATACTGCTTCATGTAACAGGCCCCAGAGGTGCTGGATCCTTATTGTTTTCGTTATTAGCTATTATTTTTCTTATTATTTAGCCTGAACCAGTTCCCAGACAAAGCTGCATGTACCCCCATCAGTATGTGTGGGATGCTTAGCCTCATCTGGCTCAGGGACCTGGAACCACTATGTCGACAATTCAGACCAAGAGGCGGTTCTGAAAGATGATCATGTATCCGAGCTCATTGCTGTTTTCATTCACCCTGCAGCAGGTTTCTGATGGTCCATCTACAGCCTCCTCTGATGTGATTATATAAGACAGGCTAAACTGAGCGTGCCTGGTACCTCTGTGCCTTGTAAAAGAATGCGACGCACTTTGGTGCTGGTCCTTTGTTTTCTGTTGCATCCGTGGCGATTCGTTCTCCCTCAGCATCAGATGTTTAGTGGGATTGACAAGTGTTTGCTTTTTTTCTCCCGCAAATGAACCATTAAGTATGTGAGAGGCAGCCTGAAGCCTGTCAGCTCCTCCTGGAAGACGCTGCTCTTTCCATCTGATAAAGTTTTGTATTCAGAATCAAGGCCATCCTCTCAACTCCAAATCAGAGTTAAATCAACTGAGGGACTGAGGCTTATCAGCCGGTAACAAGACCAAACCTGTCCCCATTGACAGTGTTCCAGAAGAACAAATAAAATCATTTATCAGCAGTATTCTTTATGGTGTCTTTTGACAGAGAGAAATATACGATCTGCTGTGTTTCCGCTGACTTTATTGACACTGTTGGAGTGAAGGCTTTTCACACAAATTGTTCTGTTCCTCTTCGACTGACCTTTAGAAACATGATACAAACTTGAGAGAGCAACTGTCACCAATATGAATATGGCTGCATTTTAAGATACATACAGTATGAAGGAACATTCATCCATAACATTTGCATTTTATTTGTCTGGCAGACACTTTTATCACAAGCGACATACATTTTTCAGAAGCAGGGTCAGACAATCCCAGAAGCAATTGGCCATTAAGGGCCTTGCTCAAGAGCCCAACGGTGAAATTACTCTGCCAACCTTGGGATCTGAACCAGGACAACCTCCCAGTCACAGGAAATGTGACCTAACCCACTGAGCCGCACATTGCAGGAAACATTCAGCACAATGAACTGGATGAAGTCTGAAGGAAAATGGTTGAAAAAATTCCTGAAAGTATTAGGTTATAATAATAATAATAATTTTATTATAAGTATAAATACAGGAACATATGGTATAAACTCATTAGAGCTATGTATTTCATATCTTTTATATATGATAGTTCCCGTTTCTCAGTCTATATAATAATCATTAATTTAGATTTTTTCATGCCTGGTCACGCTTTCATCAGTTCGCCCCCGTGGGATATTAACCTTACAGAATTGGATTGTGCTAGATATCTCAGATTGTTTTATGTGAATGTGTTAGAATTTGAGGGTTTGCCTTGTAGGCCCTGCAGCCGCTGTTGTTTCCATTCTAATTTCAGTCTGAAGACTGACTCTATCCCATCTTTCAAAGGCCAGTGTAGATATAAGAAATACAGTTAATCACCATGGAAAGACAAACATCTTCCACCATTTGCTTAGAGATCTTCACGTCTTCCTCATGCATCAGGACCAGGGTTTAGCTCAAACTGCTATGCTCAGCAAATGGTCGAGAGTGTATCTCTCATGCTCTACTGCCTGTTGAAATACAGAGGATATCGAATCCACAAATTTAGGCAATGCCATTAGAATACAGCAGAAACAAAAATTATTGGAAATGGGTTTGGAGTCATGGAACATTTGCTCATTACAGGTGTCTGATGATGCGATTTTCTACATTATGTTTATTTAGCAAACACTTTTACCCAAAGGGCCACAGATTTCTCAGAGGCTCAGACAATCTCTGAAGTAGTTTGAGGTTAACAGCTTTGCTCAGGGGCTCAAAGGTGAAATCACTCGGCTGACCGGGGACTTAACCGATAATCTCATGATCACAAATTCAACATCAGTACCTAGTGAGCTACACAGGACTAAATTTACAAAGATGTTAGAGGAAGACAGTAGCAGTTACGCCCAGTCATTCACCCAACAGTGAGTTTCATGGTTAGTTGTCACAATGTAGTTTTTGATATGCTGCAATACTAGTTGTCAGCAACTGGCTGAAATCATGACAGACCAACTGTAAAATAAACTAATTTATTTTGTATGGGCAGGAGTGATTTCATGATTTTTGAGGTGGGTGCATAAGAGGGGGATATAATTCATAAAGAGTAGCAGTCTTGCCATTTACCAATGATGTTTTGAACTGATGAGTAATTACGGAGGGGCCAGTCAGCTTTCACCTGGGGCGAGTGTCAGTGAGGCCCCGCCCTCTGTATACACCCCTGCACCTGGACTGTCTGCTCTATATGAGGTCTTCAATCATTTGCAGCATCTTCAGCAATGCCAGAATGCTGCATGAGCCTGACTTGGCACTTTAGTCCAAGACGCTCAGTGCTGCAACTTGCATACTGTCATTTGCCACACAGGATAAAATACCGCAGTGTTGTGTGAGTGCCGAGACGGGCTTAGCTGATCTAAACTCCACTGGAAACTACTGACATGTGGTCATTTTTAGCTGCTCCTTCCTGTCACTCTCATAAGCTATGACTTAAACTAGTGGCATCTTGTGCTGATAATCATTAAAAAAATATCTCATTTCATGTTAGTTATTGACCATTGAGCGATACACTGTCAAATATGTTTCCTGAAAGGCATTCATCTCAGCTGCAGTTCTGTGTGATGTAGTGTCCTTGTGAAGGATTGTATAATTTATGTTGTCGATTTCAGTGATGCCAAAAATAGCTTCAAAAGTGCAATTTCTGTTGCTGAACAGTAAAAGAACAAAATTTAGGCTGCACATCTTGCAGCTGGCCTGTCCGAATTCATCTTATTGTATCTGAATTTGAAACTTATCTGTTACTTTTTACTCTTTATTGCTGGTGAAATTGGCAGAAGCTTCATTAAAAGTGCTTCTGTGACCTTTATAACAATCCCTCAAGACTACCATACATAATAGTTCAACTAGTTCTTTCTGTCAGGCAGAACGAGGTCATCTCAGCTGGGACAGGTGAGTTCTTCAAACCGCTAACTGGGGTGAAGGAGAGCAGTAAGTAAGTGTGGAGGTGATGGGAAACTGGAAACCAGCAAAGAAACAATAACATCAATGCCACTGAAAGACTCATTTACAGGCAGTCCTCACTTGCGGATGGTCACAGCTGTCGGGAGTGATGGTTCTTAAAGGCAGGGGTGATGCTAAAAGGCTGCCACAGTGATGTGCTGAACTAAGAGCTCCACAATTCTGTGTGAGAATCTACAGAGACTGCTCTGGGGACCCTGCTGACTGGGAACCCCATACACTGATGACCCTGCACATTGGGTACCCTGTGCACTGGGGAGCCCCTGTACTAGGCACCCCATGCACATTACATCCCTGTGCACTGAGGACCCCGTGCGCTGGGGACCCCATACATGTTACATCCTTGTGCACTGGGGACCTCGTGCACGTTACATCTGTGTGGTTTAAGTTTCACACCCCACCTCATTCAAGGAAACCCACACTCTCTCTGGACTTCTCGCCTTAGCTCGCATGCTGGTGCCAGTTCTCCTGTTTTCCCTCAGCTTACTGGCACAGCTGGTGACCAAGAAATCCCCCTGTCTCCCAGTCACAGGCGATATCTCTCTTAACCTGCACTTAAATGACCTCAAATGCGCTTCTGCGAAAAGCCAATGAGAATATTAATGAAAATGAAATACAACACTGCGATGTGCCCTTTCAGATGATTGATACCATCATTTTGTAGATAATGCAATGGACTCATAAAATCCGTACCCTGATGGCTTGCATCCTGTTTATCAAAGGTCCACCAATAAAAGCAATTGCAATATAAATGTTATATTAATGAAATGAAAGAATAATCTGGACAATAAGAAGCCTGTTTTTTGCACTGTCCTTCCAGTTATACTGCCACTTTTCTCTGTACTCAGCTGCTGCTTTCACTGAGGTGGAGTAACCTTGGTTCGCTGCCTCATCTACACTCTTTCAATGCAGAGTCCTTATTCTGCTACAGCAAATTCTCACTGCTATGCCAGTCGTCGAGTTACTGCAGCACCACATTAGCGTCAAGCCTCTCTTTCCTCTTTGCAAACCGTGCAGGGTTTGGTAAGAGGGCTGGGATCACCTCCTGCTACAGTGCGGCACCTGTTTACCTTGCTCTGATCTGCCTGTCCTGTCTTGCTTGGAAAGAACATCTCGTCCTTTAACAAACCTATATAAGGTGAACCAATGATCTCCTCCTCTTAGACAAATATATAAGGCAAAGTGTGTAGCAAAGGTTTATGAACTCAGTTTTTTTTTTTGATTTTCTGTGAAAATTCTTTCATCCTGGTACACTTCTTTGTGCAGAACACCTCCCAGCCATAAAATAATAATCACTCAAACACCATTAAAGATAATACTATTTAGCCTGAGATTGATATTTGGTAGCTGAATTGATGGAAAACAATATATTAATTCTACATACCATTATTATAAAAACGGAATGGTTTAGGCTTCAGATTTTTTTCTGGTTGATGAGCAGAAGCCTAGATTTAGCCAGTCACTTATTGCCCTCTAGTGGGGAGAAATGACAGACACACAGATACTGGAAACTTTCTGTGATGGTATTTCTGTTCCATTGCTGCCACCGGTAGCAGTGGAGATTCTACACTGTTTCAACTGGGGTGGGGGGCAGACTGGGACCAGTTGTTCTGTTAGATGGACCAGATGCATTTGACCTTAATGTTGTCCAAGTACTACCTACACTAGATCGTCAGCATTAAGAAGCTAACGAGAATTTGGAAAACCAAAGTTAAGCAATGCTTTCCAATTACATTGTACAGTTTCTACAAATATGAAATAAAAAGATTTATTTCAGACCAAAGTAAAATGGGGGGAGGGCATGCATTTTGTCATGAGGCACTACCCACTCCCCCCCAAACCACCCCTTGCTGTTAGGTTATGTGTAAAATAGAAGATGCACAAAATTTTTATGGTGGTTTATCATTAAATTTATATTGAAAATAAAATCCACCAAACAATTAATCTGAAGATCAATCGCGAAGTCATTGGCAAGGCCACTGAATTGGTTTCAAAGTTATCATTTATTAGGTAATTAGGAGTTTTTATTTAAATAGTTCACAGAATATACAAGACAAAATATTGCCCTAATAAAGGAATTGCTTCTGGTGTCAAGAGCTGGGATTTCTAATTAAAGTTCAAGGATAATATAGCAGCATAGGGAAGTGGGAACACGCAGAATTACTGCCACACTGTGGTTATAATTTAGCTTCCCTTTTAACCCGACGTTATTGCCCAACTGCCTAGCAGCACCAGTGGAAGGAAGAAATGCTGCCTGGCTACCAAGAGAATTTACTTATGCCCTCAATTTATGGCACGTAATCTGTACCTGGCTTTGGCTAAAAAAATAGGCCTACTTAAGAAGCTAATGTAAATGGAAGCCGTATAAAGAAAAGAGGTTGGCCTAATTAGCTGACAGACAACACGTGATTTGTACATTACTCCCTGAATTTCATGTGTGCCGGATAGTCAGTTTGATATAATGGTTTGGAATATTAATATTGTGCGATAGACAATTAGGTCCAATGATCCATATATATTGCTGTACTAGGCTGTCTGTACTATCTGAAAACACAGTTTGCTGCTGTGGCTAGGGTTGCACGATAATATCATCATGACATTAGTATCGGCCAATGAAAGCTTAACAAGTTCATTAAGAGTGGTGGCAGATATAAAAATGTCTGCCAATGAGCCTGGCTAGCAACGTCACGTGTTAACGATGTGCATACGATGTGTTCATAAGTTGAATGTGTATTTTGATGGCCAATAAAAAGCTTCAACATGATGGCTGTATGGAAACAGATAATGAAATTGCTATTTGCAGTGCTTATAAAGCACCAGTGATGCAAGGAGGGGTAAAACAACACTCATTTTACACTACCGATTTAATTACGCATCTTAGGAGTCATCATCCTCAACAGCACAAAGACATTCTGAAAAAGTAGGGAAAACAAAAACCCAGCAACAGTGAAAACTTGTCGCAAGTCTATATTTCAGTTATTTGATTAATAAATATAGTAGCAACCACCCAAAGGGGTGTATGTGTCAGCAGCTATCGGCATTGGTCAGAATGAATTTGAAAATATCGGCATATCAAATATCGAAAATCCAAAATGTGCATCCTTGGCTGTGGATATTTGCATTCGTTCATTAGTAGGACGGTCATTTCTCTTCTTACTTTAAGCATTACTTGAATTTGGCAGATGTGCTCATTTGCTGGCTAGACAGTTATAGTTATCATGTGTCATACACTATGACCATTAGTGATAATCTGCATTTTTTTTACGCTTTCCAGACTACCAACCAGGGTTATTATCATTAATGAAAACTAAAACTATAAGAAAACTAGTTTGTTAACTGAAAGTAACATACAAAAGTAAACAAAAAACAATAAATATTGCATCTGAAACTAACTGAAATAAAATTAAAACATCAAATAATTTCCTATATTAAATACAATTTAGCTAAAGTGATGATTTTTTAAAAACTTATTTCATTTCTTTCTTTCTCCATTCATTATGACAATGATTATGAAAAATAACGTGGACATTACTGCAAAGTGTGGCAGAGATGAATAGTTAATTGTTCAGGAGTCAATGAATGACGTTCTGTGCCTCGTCAGGTTTGAACATGATTTGTGGATTGTGTGAGGAATCTTATGTATGCTGGATTGGAATCCTCTGAAAAGTAAGGATATAACAATTTATGAAGAGGCACCCTAGAGTTAAATTATAAGTTATAAATTAGAGTTTAATGAGTAACAGGCACAGAATTGAACTGTGTACCAACCTGAAAACACCTGGAATGATTTCTTCATCTGTCATGTTGGGACAAGCTGGTGCCTTGACACCAAGTATCCTTTTGAGCAAACAACAATCCCCTGAACAATTTGTCTTTGGTTGAGCTCCTTTTCATGTCCCATTCATTATGTCCACTTGGGTTTATCTTGGTAATTGATGTTTTGAATTATGTTGTTGAAAGTATGCGTCATCATTATCAAGATTTGAGAAAAAAAAAGCTCTGAAGCTGTGGTCTGTTGCACATAAAATGACATAAAGAAATTTAGATGTGATACTAAATATTATAACCGCACAGCCATCACTTGAAGTTTAAATGTCACACAGTTTTTAGTCACATTAAAAATATGTATTTTTTGTCAGATGAAGGACAGAAACTACCTGTAACTCTGGGATTAGATCACTGTACTTCTCTGATCTCTGCCTAATTTTGTGTTTATGTATAAGAGATTAATTAATTGATGCCTCTAAATTGCCCATACTGCCTGATTGTGTGTGTGAGTGTGTGCTCTGGGCTCCCTCCCGCAACTGTGTACTGGATGCGTGGTTGGAGGATGTATGGATGGAAGGATAGCTAGGTGGATTTAGGAGAACAAGCATGTCAGCATTATCAAAGTGTTTGGTTGATCTGCCTGACTTGACTTCCAGCCCAGGAGATCACTGTGGTCACAGGGTGGCACCATGTTTACACTGAAAGGTTATGTTTTGTCTCTTGGTCCTCTGGTCCCAAGGCAATGCTGAGTAGGTTAACAGGTGCATGCTGGTCAAATGCTTCCTCAGTCGACTGCCTTTGTTTTGAAGCTTATCTCCTGCTGTTAAGAATATAAATGACTATGAAGCAAAAGCCCACAGTTTGATCCACACCCATTGTAGCAGTTGCTATTGGCAAGCTCATAAACAGGTAAAAGCTGCTCTAATTTCCCAGATAACAGTTTTTAAGCATGAACTACCTGGAGTGCATTTGCCTTATTTAAAAGTATGGGCCGTACCTTGACACACATGGGAATCATGCAGCTGTTTTAAAAACCAACATAACAGCAATAATTCATTATTGCTTGATCAGTTTCAAAGTCATTTGATCACACAGTAAGGTCTTCAAAGTCCCAGTACGGTTACCTTTCTTATGTCTGGCCTCCTTGAATACAAACTTTGTTTTTTTTCTTTTACTCTGTCTTTAAGGGATCTCTAGAATGAACAGCACAGCATGTCCACAAAGATAAGAAGAGGAACATGGATCAATTTTCAATCCGGCAAAGTGTGTCAGCTATTTTAACAAGGAAAAGAAATTAAACATTTGTTATTCTTGCTGCATCTCAGAGTCCCGTATAAAAATTGACTTTGTCTGGTTTCTGTGCCATTGGTGCTGGAAAATATTAATTAATGACTTAATCATTTGCAGTTGATATTGCAATATACATATCAATGGATAAAGCACACGTGGTCTGATTAGTTATTTGCAGGTCCATGCGGGAACTTTTCCAGGGGCGGGTACTGAGTTTGGGGCTCAGGAAGGAGCCACATTCAATTATTTGGCCAAGGGCAGGAGAAATTCTTCTTATTCATTATTATTTTCAATACTGTTTGCATAGTACTACTTAACTACTTATGGAAGAGTTGTATTGTTTCCTCTTTCATTTAACTGAAACTCTTGGTATGTGACATACAGTAGTTACTATACTATACTGTACAATAGTAGGCCGGTGCACCAAGCAGCCTGTAGCTCTTCCTAAATTAAACACTAGGTGGCAATGAAAAGTCTTTCCTTTCACGGTCTGTGCAAGGACAATCCTGAACATTTCAACAATGCAATTTCAATACAATCATTAAATTTAAACTTAGTCATATATTATTTAAAAATTAACACTTAGTGAACCAAGTAAGATTTCTTTTTTCATTTTATGCACTTTAAACACAGTCCTATTTATATATCTTGTGCACTGTATTACATAGCAAGCATGGATACTTTGGGAATGATGAGCTAGTACAGAGAGTTGGTCTGGATTTACTGACCAAAATATGATGACCATTATCATTGTTTTAATCAAACTCAGTGGACAGCACGCCCAGAGCATTAACACATGGTGAGTTTACGCTGTGTGTGCATGCATGTACAGGGAGAGGATTGTGTTGTGCAGAGAAATGCTGGAAGTGGGCCAACACACTAGTTAAGCCAGGTGAGCACTCCTCTCGCTCTTCTTGTCTGATTTGCCTCTGCTAGGTAAAGCTTCAGAGAATGACCCCAGTCACTCATTTCTTCACAACGCCCCCTCCTATTGTTCAGCCATCACTTCTGATGAAATCATATGTTTATTTTTTCCCTCTTAGCTCTAATGTGCCTCCCCCACTCTCATTCCGCCTTCTGAAAACCTTCCTTGTCCCTTGACTAATTTACATTTACAGTTATTTAATTAATGGGTTTTATTAAAGACTGTTCAGAATTTAAGCAGTGAGGGGCTGTAATAGGATATTAAGGTCCTTAATGCGCCTCACAGCCTTGGGGGACTGTGCTGTTTGTGTCTGTGCTGTTTCTCCATCTAGCATGGCTGACATATAAGTTCCTAGAAAATACATATCCCCATTAACCAGAGAAAGTAAAGTAGCACAGGTTAAGGGGGATCCACTCACATCTTATTCAGAGTTGTCTGAATGGTTCTTAAATCACCTTATTACTTATGACTTATCTTGCCATTTTCCTAATTATTCTATTATGACCTCCTTCACTTCATCTAATCCCGATTTTATTTATCTCTATACAGAGTCAGCATACTCAAATCCTACTTCTTTTGACCAGCTGCAGACTCACCTTTTGCCTAGTTTCTTACAGAAATTCCTTCTCCTGACCCTGTCCAATAACCTGAAGTATGTCGTCCTTCATCTGGTTTCTAAATTTCAAAGAGTGACCTGCTCAGCTTTCTTTTGTCTGGCCTTTCTCCATGACATGATGCAGAAGAATAGCTCACCTCTTCCAGAGTAAATCCACATGCCTTTTATAAAGCACTACAAAGCATACTTAATTCTTATGCTTACCTTTATAATGCATTATGAAGGCATTTATAGTGCATTATAGATGAGAGCTTCATAGAGCATTCATAATACACAATAAAAATGACTATAATGGGTCATGTCTTTTCTAGAAATAGTTATAGCCATGTTTATAATACTTTATGGATGTATTAGTATGCACTATGAAGGTTCATAATCAACACAATAATACCTTATGAGTGTCAATGGAAAATGCTATAATGATTTTTTTTATTGTTATACCAACCATTATGTTGCATTAATTCTATCCATAAGGCCTCTAAAATGCATTATGGATAGAAAGTCAATAAAGTGTTAAAAATGGTTCTCTATACAGACAATTCTTCTGTAAGAGGAAGTTCTCTCCCCGTTCTTCTGTCTATCCTCAGTTTTTGTTGACTTCATATACAGTACCTGCTAGTTAGCACCATCACACTTCACCAGCTTCTCAGAAATGTGGGTGTTGCCTTTGATCCTTTTTGTGTTCTTGAAACCACTGCCTTCACTGTAAGACTTGCTATAGTAATGTGGGAAAAGTGAGTGAATATTCATGTCATTAGAACCTTAAGTGGTCTTATACCCTCTAGGACTGGCTCCCAATGGGGGTAATCAGTCACTGCTGGCACAAATTCCTTCACCACCTCCTGCAACAGACAAGCCCCTGGCCCGATGCCACAGGCATTGATATCCTTCTTGTGTTGGTGCAAGTGAAAGTGGGCATGGTCTGAACAGATGGTGAAGTCTCCCTTAGGAAGTAATATCAGAGGACCATTGTTTCTGTAGATGATGATGCCACATAATGTGACTCAGCAAGCTACTGGGGACCCGCTATGCACTGGCATTCGCTGATCAGCACCATGTAGGCAGATGCCATCAAGAGTTTCCTCATTGCTATGCTAACAGAGCAGAAGATCCAAGAGAAGGTACATGCTAAGCAATTTTCAGGATGTTTTGGTAACACTTTCTATTAATGCTATGTCTATAACAATCTATGAACACATTCATAACACATTGCATTAATAAAGCTCTATAAACTTTCCTATAAATTATTTCGTAAGGCATTACATGAACTGCACTTTCATAATGCTTTTATATTGCATTCATAAAACATTCATAAACATCATGTATGTATACCTTAACACTAGATTTACCGAGTTTTTATTCTCTGCTGAGAGTCCCAAGGTGTTTGTCACCCCTGCTGTGATTTTCGCAGGTCTTCAGCCCCATCCTCCTCCTGCTTTTGTTGTGCAAACACACCCATTACCTGTGAGGCCTGGCGCATTTGCATTTTTTACTCAGAGTAGCTCAAATCCAAGGCAGGCTAAACCTCTGTGTGTGACATGGAAACCTTCACAAAAGTCTGCCATATCTATACCAAATATCCCACACGCTGACTGACCTGCAAATATGAAAGACGCACATTCACAAAATATATGGAAACACAAGTCTGTGTTATTTATAAAACAAATTGAGTGAAAATAGAATGAAAAGTTGCTAATAGAATGAAATGAATAAAATGAAAACATGCTAACACTTCAGTCTCCAATGCATGTTTGTATATAAATGTCATAAGCTGAGTGAAGTCATGGTCCATGGTTTTTGACATGCTCATACACATACAGAATAAAATGTCATTTCATTTTCATTGGCCATCACTGAATTATAACACCAAAAGTGAATTTTGTTTTTGTGTGATCTCTCCAGCTTTGCATGTTTGGCTGTTCATGTAAAAATTGATGTATCCGTGCCTCAGTTCCAGGTTCATCTCTTCGTCATCTTTCTGCCTTTTGTCTCAGTGGTTACTGTCCCACACAGTCTGTCTATCTTTCAAAGTCTGTGTTTGCAGCGTTTGAAAACCCAGTGACCATCATCCCTGTATTTGGCAATGGAGTTCCTTGGCTAGAAGAATCGGAAACAATCTTCTTTTTCCTTTCCACCCTGTAGATGCTTTGTACAGAACGTAGGCATTCACCGCCACCAAGTCCAGCATGTTGTAAAACACAGCTACTGGCCACTTGCTTGTTGCTGCTCGTACTGAATACATGCGCGCCATTCTAAACACTGACGTGGAGAATTCCTCTCCCTGTGCAGTGTCCTTTGCCAATGGAGGAAGTTCACGGCAAACGTTATTCACCATGCCCAGTAAAGTGAAGCAGTCTGTGTGACAGTGACAGTGAGGTGAAGAAATTGTCCATTGTGACATTTCTCCCGTCATCCAGAAATGACTCCATCAGACTCATGACCACGTTCTCTGCCAGCCTTCACCAAGAACTGTGCTGAAAGTTTCACTCCAGGAGAACACATGAACATAGATGTACAGCTGTTCTCGACCAAGGTTCATTGTCCATGCAGTATATTTACATTTACATTTACAGGATTTGGCAGACGCCCTTAGCCAGAGCGACTTACATAAGTGCTTTGAGACTCTGCAATGAATTTCCGATGCTAGCTCAATAAGGACCCCAGCTACGAATACTATCTCTGAGAACGCCATTGAGTAGTGCAGAATTTTTATTTTATTTAATTTTTTTAAAACACACACCAGAAAAAGAGTCGAGTAAGAATATAGAAGTTCTACGTCAGGTATTTCTGAAAAAGAAAAGTTTTGAGTCGTCGCTTGAAGACATTCAAGGATTCAGCTGTTCGGACATCTAGGGGGAGTTCATTCCATCAATTAGGTGCCAGGACAGAGAAGAGCCGAGATGCGTGTCTTCCTTGTGCCTTGAGGGGAGGTGGGACCAGTCGAGCAGTGCTGGAGGATCGGAGAGATCGTGGTGCAGAGCGGGGTGTGATGAGGTCCTTTAGGTAGGATGGTGCCAGAGAATTTTTGGCTTTGTATGCGAGCATCAGTGTTTTGAATCTGATGCGTGCAGCTACAGGAAGCCAGTGGAGGGAGCGCAGCAAAGGAGTGGTGTGGGAGAACTTGGGAAGGATGAAAACAAGACGAGCAGCTGCATTCTGAATCAGTTGGAGGGGACGGATGGCGCTCAGTGGTAAACCCGCTAGAAGCGAGTTGCAGTAGTCAAGGCATGAGATGATGAGGGACTGGACGAGTATCTGGGTAGCCTGGGTGGAAAGAAATGGACGTATCCTCCTGATGTTAAAGAGGAGAAACCGACAAGAGCGAGAAAGACTGGCGATATGTGAGGAAAATGACAACCGATCATCTATGGTAACTCCAAGGTTTCTAGCAGAAACCGAAGGACGGATCAGGGAGTTGTCAAAGGAGATCGCAAGGTCCTGGAGGGGGGATGAGTCAGCCGGGATGTAAAGCAACTCAGTTTTACTAGTTTTGAGTTTTAGCTGGTGAGTGGTCATCCAAGATGAGATGTCTGCCAAGCATGTAGAGATCTTAGTGGAGACATGAGTGTCTGAGGGAGGGAAGGAGAGGATGAGTTGAGTGTCATCGGCATAGCAGTGGTAGGAGAAGCCATGTGAGGATATAACTTCGCCAAGAGATTTAGTGTAGAGGAAGAATAGGAGAGGGCCAAGAACCGAGCCCTGAGGGACACCGGTGGAAAGACAACGTGGAGTAGATGTGGATCCATTCCATGTCACTTGGTATATCGCATCCAAGCCGGACAAATTTGGGATCAAGTTCTGGATGGCCACGGATTTGGAGACCAAATACGTCTGCAACGTGTCCCCTAACTTGGGAAAGGACCCCAGTCACCAGAAAAGGGAGAGGCTGGCAGAGAACATGGTCATGAGTCTGATGGAGCCATTTCTGGATTACGGGAGAAATGTCACAAAGGACAATTTCTTCACCTCACTGGCACTGTCACACAGACTGCTTCAGCGCAAAACAACACTACTGAGCACAGGGAATAAAGTTTGGTATGAACTTCCTCCAATTTCAAAGGACACTGCACAGCAAGAGGAATTCTCCGCGTCAGTGCTTAGAAGTGGCAGTGTCTCCTTGACAATTTATGCACCTAAGAAAACAAGATTGTGTGTGTTCTGAGTTCCTTGGACCAAGATATGGCGATCTGTGAAGGCAGAAAGAGGAAACCCAACACGATAACAGACTATAACCACATGAAGGTATGTGAATGTGTGTATAATTTTACATCAGTGCTACAATGTTTTCTGATATGTACTATACAGGCCTATATAGAAAGAAGGTAGAAAAAAAGCAAATACACTCATGACTCTCTCTCTCTCTGCTGTTATAGTGTGGTGTAAATGTGTTGGACCAAATGGCGCGCATGTATTCCGTAAGAGCAGCAACATGCAGGTGGCCAGTAGCTGTATTTTACAACATGCTGGACCTGGTGGTGGCAAATTCCTACGTTCTGTACAAGGCATGTACAGGGTGGGAAGGCAAAAGAAGATTATTTTTGAGTCATCTAGCCAAGGAACTCCATTGCCAATTTATGCCACAAAAGGCTATGGGGACAGAGGAAGGCTGCTGCTGTGCCAGGACTTGTATGGACAACTCAGTGTCAGGTACAGGAGAACTGCAACAGAAACCGCAGCAGGTTTACCAGTGCAAAGTGTTACAAATTCACTTGCGCCAAATGCAGGGATGATGGTCACTGGGTCTGCAAACACTGCAAAGTTTGAAACACTAAATTTTTTTTATAAATAAAACAGACTTGTGCTTCCATATATTTTGTGAATGTGTGTCTTTCATATTTGCAGGTCAGTCAGCATGTGGGATATTTGGTATAGATATGGCAGACTTTTGTGAAGGTTTCCATGTCACACACAGAGGTTTAGCCTGCCTTGGATTTTAGCTGCTCTGAGTAAAAAAATGCAAATGTGCCAGGCCTCACAGGTAATGGGTGTGTTTGCACAACAAAAGCAGGAGGACAATGGCCCAAGAAACTCTCAGCAGGGATGCTAGTAGGTGTTAGGCCCAGGGAATTTACGCAAATTTGCGTAGATTTGGCAGTTCTAGTGTTAACATCCTAACATCCCATAACAGCTGTAATATAGATTAAGAACATTAAGGCATGTTAGGATGTTAAGGTGTACTTGCATGCAATGAATGCATTATAAAGGTGCACTTAATGTAAAGCGTTACCAATTATTTAGAAAAGGCAGAAGACATTAGAGTTATGTTTATTATGCATTAAGAATGGTTTATGAAGCTCATCTATAATGCAGTATGGATACCTTTATAAAGCACTACAAAACATACTTAATTTTTATGCTTACCATTATAATGCATTATGAAGGTACACTGAACAAAAATATAAACGCAACACTCTTGTTTCTGCTCCCATGTTTCATGAGATGGACTTAAAGATCTACAATTCATTCCAGATACACAATATTACCATTTCTCTCAAACATTTCTCACAAATCAGTCTAAATGTGTGATAGTGAGCACTTCTGCTTTGCTGAGATAATCCATCCCACCTCACAGGTGTGCCACGTCAAGATGCTGATCTGACATCATGGGTAGTGCACAGGTGTACCTTATACTGCCCACAATAAAAGGCCACCCTGGAATGTGCAGTTTTTTGCTTTATTGGGGGTCTGGGGACTCAGAACCGGTCAGTATCTGGTGTGACCACCATTTGCCTCATGCAATGCAACACATCTTCTTCGCATAGAGTTTATCAGATTGTCAATTGTGGCCTGTGGAATGTTGGTCCACTCCTCTTCAATGGCTGTGCGAAGTTGTTGGATATTAGAGGGAACTGGTACACGCTGTCGTATACGCCGGTCAAGCACATCCCAAACATGCTCAACGGGTGACTTGTCCGGTGAGTATGCTGGCCATGCAAGAACTGGGACATTTTCAGCTTCCAAGAACTGTGTACAGATCCTTGCAACATGGGGCCGTGCATTATCTTGCTGAAACCTGAGGTGATGTTCATGGATGTATGGCACAACAATGGGCCTCAGGATCTCATCACGGTATCTCTGTGCATTCAAAATGCCATCAATAAAATGCACCCGTGTTCTTCGTCCATAACAGATGCCTGCCCATACCATAACCCCACCACCACCATGGGCCACTCGATCCACAACATTGACATCAGCAAAGCGCTCACCCACACGACGCCACACACGCTGTCTGCCATCTGCCCTGAACAATGCAAACCGAGATTCATCCGTGAAGAGAACACCTCTCCAACGTGCCAGACGCCATCGAATGTGCGCATTTGCCCACTCAAGTCTGTTACGGCGACGAGCTGGAGTCAGGTCAAGACCCCGATGAGGACGACGAGCATGCAGTTGAGCTTCCCTGAGACGGTTTCTGACAGTTTGTGCAGAAAGTGTTTGGTTATGCAAACCAATTGTTTCAACAGCTGTCTGAGTGGCTGGTCTCAGACGATCTTGGAGGTGAACCTGCTGGATGTGGAGGTCCTGGGCTGGTGTGGTTACACGTGGTCTGCGGTTGTGAGGCCGGTTGGATGTACTGCTATATTCTCTGAAACGCCTTTGGAGACGGCTTATGGTTGAGAAATGAACATTCAATGCACGAGCAACAGATCTGGTTGACATTCCTGCTGTCCGCATGCCAATTGCACGCTCACTCAATGCTTGTGGCATCTGTGGCATTTTGCTGTGAGACAAAACTGCACATTCCAGGGTGGCCTTTTATTGTGGGCAGTATAAGGTACACCTGTGCACTACCCATGATGTCAGATCAGCATCTTGATGTGGCACACCTGTGAGGTGGGATGGATTATCTCAGCAAAGCAGAAGTGCTCACTATCACACATTTAGACTGATTTGTGAGAAATGTTTGAGAGGAATGGTAATATTGTGTGTCTGGAATGCATTTTAGATCTTTAAGTCCATCTCATGAAAAATGGGAGCAAAAACAAAAGTGTTGCGTTTATATTTTTGTTCAGTGTATTTATAGTGCATTATAGATGAGAGCTTCATAGAGCATTCATAATGCACAATAAAAATTACTATAATGGGTCATGCCTTTTCTAGAAATTGTTATAGCCATGTTTATAATACTTTATGGATGCATTATCATGCACTATGAAGGTATCTATAGTGCATTATAGATAAGAGCTTCATTGGAGCTTATGAAGCATTAAAATCAACACTATAATGCCTTATGATAATCAATAGAAGACGCTACAATGTTTCATTAATTATGATACTGACCGTTATAATGCATCATGAAGGTATAGTGCATTGATAAATAGGTAAATGAATAACTACTGTCACTGAATAAATAAATAAATAAATTTTGTAACTAAATATCAGTAACTGAAAACGAAATAAATGATTACAAGTTCACTCTATTACTGAATGTACAGTACTGTTTAGTTGAACACCGTAAAACACAGTGCGACACATTGTTAAACACTGTATGAGATATTTTGCACTCATGATCACTGCAGAGACTGGAAGTGTGGCTGGGCAGATCCTGCAATCGCCTGACATCAGTAGAAAGTATCATTCGGCCTATAGCTAGACTAGGAACAGATCAAAAAGTTTGATTACTACTGAATGCACATCGCCATAGTAAAGTCGAACCATTGTGATGCAAGGAGCACCTGTGTGTGTTCGATAATACACTAATACACGAGGAATACAACATTTAATAATAATCTCTGATCTGACTCACACATCTGACCTAACAACTGTTAACGTTTTCTGGTATAACTGATTTTTTTGAGGCAGAGAGTATTGACCCCAACCCTAGAGATATATCCAATCATAAGGCAAGTTTGTCAAGAATGCTTCTAGATGCCAAAGATCATAGATAAAGACCAATGATCGGGCAACCATGTACCCCATGTACCAGTGATATCGGTGTACAGGCCTGCCATGCATAATTCCTGAGCATCCCCCCACCCCACCCCCAATTGTCCCTCTGTGTTGGTGGGCCTGTCAGTGTAACATAATTGGTAAAAAATGATTTCTTTCTTTTTTGGAAAGAGTGTATCATCTATTGGGGCTATTGCCTCATGATAACATTGAATCACAGCTTTACTGGCAGAGCCCCCTGTTACAAGCTGTTTTATTTTTACCTCACATCCAACAAAGCATCTTTCAAGACTTGACTTATATAAGTGAAAAATGATGCAAGGGGAAAAAGTAGCAACTACAGTGATGGAAAAGCAACTTGATTGTTCAGTGTAAGACAGACTATTCTGGGTGATGTTTGCTAAACCCCCCCCCCCCTTTGTCATTGAATGTAACAATTAATATGTGCTATCAGTGGAGTAAGGCTTTGATGTGTGAAATAGCTGAATTAATGCAGGATAAATGTTCTCATATTTGAATGACTGAAGATGTAGCAATAATGAGCTTAGTGACTTTTGATGGTATTACAGCGTTTTCTAGGAAGTAACTTTTGATACTTTTAGCAGAGTTTCCACTATCCCTTTTTTGAAAAGAGAATAAGGGGGCTTACATCCCTGATTGGTGAAAAAGTCTTCAGTGTGAGGAGATATCTGTGCATCCTCCTCTTGAGGAGAGAGGTGGGGAATTTGTCTTACTCTTCCTTTTTATCTCTCCAACAGCTTTGGAAGTTTTCAATTTCCAGGTCACAGAAGAGGTGAGGACTGAGGAAAAGGATTCAATTGACCATTTTTAGCTGCTGTTTCTCAGATCCCAGCATCCATTGTGGCATCCACCTTTTATACTTGGCCTCCAGGGGAAGCAGTTTCAGATCAGCCTTACACTTATCTGGATTAGACAACACAGCATCCTTCCTGACAGGATTTTTCAATTTTGGAATCATTTTAAACATTTTTAGAACAAGTAAAATGTCTCTCACTGGGTGAAACATCAAAAGACTCTTTTCTTTGAAAAATTTATTTAAATCCACCACTGTGATTTCATACCGATTACTGACATTATATTAACTCATTGTCAGAAAAAGTTTCCTTTAACTCATGAATTAACATTATTTCTATGTAATTTAAACTGGCAAGATTTGTAAATAAACAAACTAACAGCACAGCCATACAACAGTTTGATTGAGTCATTATCCTCAGGTGATACATTTTCATGGTTTTAATTTAGAAGTAAAATGTGTTGAGAACGTGTTATGGATTCCCTCCAAGTCTTTACTGATGAGAAACTATCAAGCGGGTGTTTTTTTGTTGTTGAGCAGCTAAGTGCAACATCCCTTTTTAGCTTAGAAAAGTGTGAAGACATTTAAGAATTGAAAACTAAACAGTCGGAATTTGCCAAGTTGAAGTAGTTACTTGCACTATGCTGTTCTTTTCAAAAATGGAAATGGGTAAGGAAAGGTTACTGTTGGAGATATTACAACACGTGACATGTTATGCTGTGATATTTGAGCTTCCTGCTTGCAGGAATTTTAATTAATTTGGTCATATATTCAATGTGGCAGATTTAATTTTCTACTGGAATTGCCCTATTTTCATATGGAAGTTAAAGGATGGTATTTTAGTACTAAATATTACAATATCTACCCATGGTCTTGTTTGCATTCTCACACTATTTAAAATGATTTCTGACATGATGGATACTTACAGCCTTAGAGGTTATTAAAATGCTAATCAAAACATATTTAGCCCCAGTCCTGCAAAGTCTGCAAAAAATG